>NC_092821.1:131916958-132216958 GCF_023375885.2 Dermacentor andersoni
TGACAATATTTACGTCTTTCTTGCTTTCATGATTCTCTTGTTATCAGTTTGCTCAGTATTGGAATGCATTGTATTTTTATTGTTTGTTGTTTGTTATTTACACAGTGTCATCTGCATGACGATGTATGTTTTGGAACTGTATCCCCCTACAAAAATGCCCTCAACGGGCGCTGTAGGTACCTGAATAAATAAAGGTTCTTTAACAGATGCAGTATCTGTGCCTCGAGCGACCAGTTGTGCGGCAATCTTGCATGTATTCGCGGGCTTCTTTCACGCTCGGAAAAATAAACACTTCTATGCAGCACTTATTGAGCAACGGAAAGCTGTATTGGGAGTTCTTCATGATGCTCTACAATTTTCTCGTTTACACTTTTCATCTAATTATAATATTTGACAAGTTGATTAATTAATTAAGACTAATCATGTAATCAGGCGGAATAAAAGAAATACTCTGAGTATCTCCAAGCGACGGCAAGCAACGTTACCTTGGTTCTGTCCAGCTACGTGGCATTTGCATACTTCGCAATCTTGGTGCATGGTAGTTGGGGCACCCTGTATACCATGGCAGCTGCCTAACGAACTCGTAAGGCAGGCACAAACAACGTCACAGCAGAAAACTTTAGCTCGGGGGTTCCCCTCTAAACATGGGAACGAAGAAACAGTTCTCGACAATCGGCGCGCCAATTTTGATGAAATTGGTTGCATTAAAAAAAAAAAAGGGTAAGAATGTGCTGACTGTAGGAAGCGGATTTTTTTATCTATGTTGTTTATGTTTGATAAAAATTCTAGAAAATCGCATTTAAAAGAAACATATAAAGGTTACAGCTCCCTATATTGTTTGTTACTTTCAATTTACTTTAATTTATGCACCTGCTCAACATCAGTAGTCACAAAAATGTAGACCATGAGCAGCAGCAGATGTTTTCGCGACAAAACTCGAAGACCTCGTCGGTATCGTCTTAACGGACGTGGTGGTCATATTATATATAATGCGAATTCTTTTCCTTTGTTTAAGAAAGCTAGTGCTTTTTTTTTCTCCATTGAGGTGCATCTCAAGAATACACGTTTACGTTGCCAAACCAAGTACCAAATAGAAGTTTTTGGACCATACAATTGCCTCTAACCAGCTGGTCAACAATATTTTCGACCCGCTGTATCTCACTTAGTTTTCAGAGAAACCCTTTCATATTTCATTTGGTATATGTATTTGAACAATATCAAGAAGAAATAAAGCAATAAAAACATTCTAGGTCAGATGTTCTTTTATTTGTGCTTCCTGCTTGGGCCCGAATAGGGTCTGCAGTATTTGTAAATAAAAAAAAAATTTTGCAAGCTAAAGGGTTAACAAACATTACTACATTTCTGTAAATTGCGAAGCAGCTAAAATCGATGTATTACGGATTCAACTGAAATATACAAATAATAATTTCAAGTGGGACTTTTGCAAAAGTACACTGTACACATTGTATCGAATTTACGCAGGCTGTGAATTCTTATATCAAATTTGCCCGCTTTAGATGATATAACGGATTCAGTTTACGTAACAGCGATATCTGTTTTTGGTGCAGATCTGCGCATTTGTAAACTTCGTTTTTCTATTTTTTTTTAATTTACCAATTTTCAGCATTTATTGTAAGAAAGTCCAGACTATTAAATCAAGATTACATTTCCTACAGGCACTAGAATTTAAATTGATCCTGCAAATGCAACACATTTCATCCAAATAGGTCAAGCCATTGTCTTAGAAAGCACTTTTACATGTACACGAATAAGTGGCGTGCTCGAATAAGTTGGCCCCGAACTAAAGCTGGCGACTTGTGGGCAGGTTTGCATTACAACTTCGAATGCTTACGGCTACACCTTGCCTTGTTTTACCACTCTTTATTGACGGGCACGTCCTTCTTTAGTAAGATGTTTCAAAAAAGAGTGCGTGTTATAATCGAGTAAATATGGTATATATAAACACGTGGCACTGTAATAAATTACATTTGCTAGTGCGTATGACGTATGTGTCCTTGCGCGCCTCACTTGCACTCGATGTTTTCTAGCGCTTCCCCAATCACTAGGGAACTAAAGGGACATTTCGGGAGGCTTAGAAGTGTATAGAAATGTTTCAGAAAAGAGTGCGCGTTATAATTGAGTAAATAAGGCATATATCTATATATAAACGCGTGGCACTGTAATAAACGACTGTTGTTAGCGCGTATCACGTATGTGTCTTTGCGCGCCTCACTTGCACTCGATGTTTTCTAGCGCATCCCCAATCACTAAGGAACTATAGGGACATTTCGGGAGGCTCAGAAGTTTATCCCTTCTCCTCCCCCCCTTCTTACACACCTGTATCTGGTGTTTAACATTTGAATAAACCATTGAGTTTCTCTAAACAGCCGGGACGAAAATCCGGCCGCGGCGGCCGCATTTCGATGGGGGCGGAATGCAAGAACGCCCCTGTACCTTGCATTAGGCGTACGTTAAAGAACCTCAGGTGGTCCAAAATTAATTCGGAGTCCTCCACTACGGCATGTTTCACAATCAAATCGTGGTTCTGGCACGTAAAACCTTAGAATTCCTTAATTTGCTGAACAGCGTCTCCACGTCGTAGCACCATCGATGATATGCCATTTTTTCGAATCGGTTAACGTTATTGGCTTAATAACGCCACAGATGAAACGCACACAAATGTAGTTTTCTTTCTGTCACTTTAGTTTTTTCTTCATCTTCTTCAAGACGTCGCGCAATTTTTTCTTGTCTTCTTTCAACAAAAAATTCGCGCCCTCTCGTGTCGCAGACGAAAAAAAGAAAAGAAAAAAGGAACAGCAGAAGTCATCGTTGTCCTTCCTCAGAGTACAACGGTACGTGTCTCCCGATTTTTAATGCTGTACCTTCCTTCGCCATTCTACCATCTTTCTTTGTTTCTTTCTTTCTTTGCCGACCGTACTGCGCGAACCCTGGATGTTGTGCGCTAGCTACGTGCTCCGGAAGTCCTCGTTTCCCGCCCCTTTATTCCCCTCCTCCCCACCATTTCCCTTTCTCCAGCTCGACGGGAACATTTCGTGGTCTCTTGTCGCACGGAACACCCGTTCCCGCGCTCTCCTGTATACTTTACTTTGCTCTCCAACATCCCAAAAGAACCGCCGCCTTCATCCAACGCGATCGCCGAGGACAGCGAACCAACACGGGTGTCTTGCAGGGAAGCCGGAGCCAATGAGCCATCACTGAGTGAAGGAGGGCGAGGCAGCCGTCTAGATGTGGCACGGGGGCGGTTGTTAGCAAGCGAAGCACGTTACCTTGTTTCTCTACTCGTCCGGTTGTGCCGTGCCGTGCCGCGTTGGGCAGCGCTGGAGATCTGGCGACGTGGTTTTTTACGAGGTCTTTAGGCGGGGCGTCGACTTGGAAAAGAAGAAGAAGAGGGAGAGCGTCTCGAAACCCCCGCCGGCTGATGACGGCTACAGAATCCACATGCTTGGGGCGAGAGAGGCAGTGCCGCGCCGCCATTATTGGCGCGGAACTTCTGTTTAGGCCGCCGTCTGCTGCGCGATTACTGTGGTGACGGTGGCAGCGTTCCTCCTTCTCGATCTTTTTTTGCTGACCAGTGGCATAAAATCGCACAAATTGCCTCTCTTGATACAAGGACTCTTTTAAGCCTATTGAAAGTTCTTGTGAAGGTAGGCTTGAGTGCGTCGAATTGCAGTCTTCTAAAGCATCACAATACTTTTTTTTTACGTTTCCAATTTATATTACGTGGCAACAGCATTTTCTTTGCGTCTTACCTTTTCTTCACGGTTTATGTTCCTGCCTGAGTCTTTGACGGCCTCCCTTCTACTACGAACACGTTGCAAGAGCTGCTTCTGTTATGATTATTACACATTTTTCTAACTTTTCTTGACTATTAAAGACTTCAAAGTTTCACATTACACAATTCTGCAATATTGTACTTAACCGCCTCAAATAATGAATTAGAGACCGTACACCATGTCGCCGCGCTTTGGAACATACTGCTTTGTTCCGCCTGCATTCATTATCCATCGCAGAGACGCCGTACAGTTCGAACGTCCAACCTATTTATGTTAACGCTATATTGCGATCCCTTTACACAGTTAAAAACTCGACCTCGGATTATTTAGGGAGGTATGTCTTCGGCGGCACGACTGCCGGGGGAGAGCAACGAAGCAGGGGAGAAGGAGCACCGGAGCGATGTGACGTATAGGGCACGTGACTGGAGGAGCGGCGGGTGCGTTGGATTGTGCTGTGCACTCCGCCTTCGCTGCGCTGTGTGGAGGGAGTTGTAATAAAGAGATAGCTGTGGTTCGCATGGGTGTTGATCGAGGGATGTTACTATAGCCAACATTTAGACAAGGGACAAGGAACAATTGCTCTTGGTCAGGACATCCACATGTAGGTGCGTATAACCAGCAGGGTGGCATGGACGTTTACATAATACGGTGAGACGTATTTTCATAACTGCACTAATCAACGGCGGTTAATTACGCGTGCGTTGCGCGTCCGCTGCAGCCATCGTGCTGCTCTGTTTGAAGTGACCACAGCCTCGCAGGTGACGTAGAGTCGTGGGCAGCAGCTGTGGATCGTAAGTTCACAAGTAACAGATCACCAAGAGATATGAGAAGCGAGGCGTATGTCGACAGGACAATTACTGAATGACATAATCTGATAAGGAGACATCCCTCGCCAATTTCTCGGCACTACCAGGCATGCAACGGCACCGCGGTAGCGCCAAATAAATGTCAGACTCTCCTCGCGACCATGCTTTGTGGTTTCCTCCGCTCCAGCGCTTTCGTAGCACAGTCCACCGTGACGGCGACGACAACCACCACAACAGGACGCTCCTTCAAGCAGGCGTACTTCGTCGCCAGCGCTAATAATACGCGCGCCTTGGAAGCGTCGTTCACGCCTCGCGACAAAAATACAAAGCGAACCGCGCACGTACTACACGTCAACGCTTCGTCGCCGACGCGTCAGCGTGCCGTTTTGTCGCGCAGTCTGTCTCCTCGAAAGTTGACGAGATTCGCTCGTTCGAAGACGCCGGATAACTGAGAACGGAAATTCGATCAGGCGGACCCCAAGGCTGAACCAAGAAGAGGGAGAGAGAGAAAAAAGAAAGAAAGATAGTAAAACAAGAAAAGAAGGCCTTGGAGGAACACAAGACGCCGCTGAACGAGAGACGTGCCTTCCCCCAAGACTGCGACGAGGTGGGTGGGCAAGGGGGATGCGCGGGGGGGAGGGGGGTGAGGGTTGTTGGGTTCTTGAGTTGGTCGCGGCTTTGGCGGCCGTAACGACTTTTTCGGAGGCGCGCAGGTTCTGCGGTGCACTGTTAAAAGCGTGCGGGTTCACGCCTGTCGGTCGGTGGCCCGCGTGTTACGCCAGCGGCAAGGCTTTTGTTGCGGATTATTTTCGTTCGTTACAGCTTGTTTTTGTCTGTGTTTATACAACCCTGAAATAAGATGAAGGCGATAGACCAAAAACAAACAAACAAACAAACAAACAAAAGAAACGAGGCAATTGGCTTTTGTCTTTCTGGAGGGGTGGATACTTGTAAGGGCTGAGGGTGTTTTTGAAACAGAAGACAACACAGCTCGAGAGCGCGTTTATTTTTCTTTTCAAAAACAAACAATTATTGAAAACAAGAAATGTACAAAGTGTTGGCCTCAGAGGAGACACTGGCGACTCGAGAAGAATAGAGAGAGAGACGAGAAGAATAAAGAGAGACTTCTAAACTAAAACACTGCGTCCAGAGAGTTTGTTTGCTTTAGCCAGCGCTGGCTTTTGCTGACCGGCTTCCTGCACCGCTCCCACAACCATCCTTTTATCTTTTGTTTATTTCTTCGGCTCCACTGAAATTAGTTGAACGAAAAGGCACAATGAAATAAAAAAACGACACCGCAGGACGCAGTGCTTTCAGTGCACTTCGTAGTTGGCAGAAGCAGTCACCTGGCCACACGCATTTGTTCTGGGTGTAGCGATTGGTAGATGGTCCTTGTACACTGTACATATAAGTTACTTTGGTTTGCACTATACATGTATGCTATATACCTCCTCCTATAGTTTGTGCGGATATTATCAGCTTGCTAACATATACGATGTTTGTTTGATGAAATTCTTTTTTTGCTCTTGTCTCTCAATATACCTAACATCGGCACAGGCCACTGACAAGCAAGGCGCCATTGTTACTAGACTAGAAGTGAGCGAAGTATATAGTAACGAAGAAAAGGAAAGCGCTTCGCCCCCAGATCACGAAGCTTATCAACGCAATTAACAGACCAAAGTTGCACGCAACGCAAGAGAATAAGCGAAAGCCTCAACAGCGCCAAGATAGATAGATAGATAGATAGATAGATAGATATTAATGTCACAATAAAAATTTCGACCCATATACACAATAACGGCTTTGTGCGTTTGTAAACAACGACGTAAACTTTTGGCTGCCCCTCAAGGTGGCGAAATTTAGTAAGTGTGGGAAACTGTGGTAGTGGCAGCGATCGCAGGGACAGAGCGAGCCAGTGTATCATGACATCATGACACACCCACCTACGATGAACCGAAACCAGAACTAGTTGGTAGAAACAAGCTATGCATTAAATTATTTAGGGCGTGTGACGCTCGCCAGTAGTTTTTCTAGGGCTTAGAAAGCTTGTTCCTTCATTCAACGTTTAAAAAAGAAGTACATAAAAAGAATGTCATATCAAGTATTCCCTTAACATTCTCCTTCAGTGCCCCTCTAACTTTCGGAGGGAGCTCGTGTCGGTAAGAGTCAGCTCCTAATCGGCTGCTCCTAATCGAGCACGGTTGAACGCGAAGCAATGACTCGATCGGGTGTTCGGAGGAGATGAGGGGCCACTGTTGCTCGAGCGGCTTGTCTGAGCCTGGCCGACCTCCCTGATTGCATCAGCGCATGAAGTCAGCGTTGATCACCTCGCGCGAAGCTGCTTCCGTTGTCGAGAAACAAGTGGGCGGAAAGGAGACGGCGATGCAGGAAAGAAGACGAGGGACGACGCTAGGGCTGCCGAGGGGCTTATCGGAACCTTGTCGCCTAGTCTCACTAAAACGATGCACTGCTGTGGGACCTATAAAGGAAGTTAGCGTAGAGAATGGAACAGTGCACGTCGCCGCGTTTAGGTATGGGATAAGCTTTGTATGCGTCGGCGAAACAAGATTAGCATTCCCTGTTTGGTGCGCGCGCCGGACTTCTGCAAGAGTGGACAAACGTAGCGCAAGAGTGCGCATTGGACGGATCCGTCGTCTGCATTACTGTTGTGGACGGCAGACGGTATCGTCATTGTGCGTCGTCTGCATGCTTATTACTGTCATCGACGGCAGACGGCAATGCGTCGTCTGCGGTCGAAAACGAGAGTGTTCTTTAATGATGACAACTGCGAAAATAAAATAAAAAAAAACTCGACAGTGTGCTGTGACAATGGTCTTGCTGTTAGCAAACATAAACTCAATCGGCCTAAACAGAATAACAGTTGGCCATGTGCTGGAGCTGTGCTGATATGCAGATAAATACTATGGGTCTCTTCTTCTAGGCAGGGTAAAGGAAGGAGTCACTGAATTTTCCATTTTTACCTTTCGGCTGCTTATTGACGCTACAGTTATTATCCACTGTAGCAAGCAATCGAATCTTAGAATAGTTTTATACTCGGAGTCAGCTTCTAGTTCCTTTGCATAACCTTGGTGCGACCATCCTTACTTATTTAAAATTTTAGACCTCTTACCGCATTAGGGCATCAAAAGTTTAAAACTAAATTGTGGGATTTTACGTGCCAAAACCACTATCTGCTTATGAGGCGCACCGTAGTGGGAGACTCCGAAATAATCTCGACCACCTGGGGTTCTTTAACGTACACCTAAATCTAAGTACGCGGGTGTTTTCGCATTTCGGCATCAAGAGTTTAACCATGACTCAGATGGCGAGGTTAGAAAGCGTTAAAGCAGTATGCTTACCCATTGATAAAAAGGTGCACCAAGCTGAACTTGTGTTGCCTTGAGCCAATTGCTTAGATTACAAACTGCAAAAAGACCATATACATGGATGAGTGAGCAGACCACAAAGGTCGGCGCAGACGACACATGTTGACTGCTAACTCGTTCGCGTCTTCTGTGCGATTTTCTCTACAGGCCCACCAATCGACCGCGGGCGAATGTTAATTTTCTCGGTTGGCTGTACCTCGACTCTGTTGTTTGCACAGTACTGCACCATTTTACTGAGACAGATTCCAGTAGCAGAAATGGAAGGGGAGAGGGGGTGCAAGAAGCAACTCGTCTCGCGCGACGAGCAGCGACAGGACAAGATGGATCGGCGGAACACCAGCATCGCGCAGCCAACTTGCTTTTTCCTCGCGACGGTGGGGAGTACCTTAACGTCTCTTGCCCTGTATGTCGTAAGCGAAGAGCACGTGACTCGGTGTGAGCCCGCATCTTCGTACCAGGGCGTCAGCGTGCCGAAACCGTTATCTCGCGCAAGGGCGTTTTGGCTTAATCGAAGTAACGATCTTGTCGTCGTCGCCTTCTGCTGGGATGAAGTGCGCGGTTGCGAAAAGTTACCGCGCGGCGGCGGCACTATAATACGATAGCTAGACGGCTTGTGTCGCTGAAGGTGCGGAGCCTGTGGGTGTATTAGAAGAACACTGTTCCTCGCAAGTGAACGTGGGTGCAATGACGGAAAACGGAACACCGAAATAACCTCAAAAGAAAAGGTAGAGGATACCGAGAAGGCTTACAGGAGAACTTGAATGCACGATAAAACAACGTTAGAGCTCTATGCAGGGCAGGGCCATGAACAGGACCGAGTAGCCATTTCATTTATTGTGTGTGCAGCAATTAAGAAAAGGCAAGGTTGGGAAAAGACCCGTCAGTTTATTCTGCAAGTAAGTAAATTGCTCAGTTTCTTCATAATTAAATATGAATTTACATTGCCTAGTACCAGTATATGTAGTTGAGAAAAAAGAAGATGCCGTACGAAAAAATAAAAAGAATACAAGAAATAACAAAAGAAATACAAGAAGAACGCAACGTCATCGGTTCACAAAGCCATTGAGAATTCTAATCAATGGTGAGGTTTTTCAATCTGTTTTCATTTATGGTATCCACATTTCTTTCTCTCGCGTTATCTTTTTGTCGTCTAGCTTCATAAATGACCAAAATTTCATACCATATGGAAGATCATGACACATCTGAAACAACCATGGCACAACCTTGCGCATTGTGCACACAAATTGATGAAACGTGCTTTTCCCCTCGATTTCTGTCTGATTGTGAAATCCCTTGGCGTAGAGTTTTGTTTCCTGAATGAGAGCCACCGGCGCGTCTACATGCCGTCGCCATAACACGTACTTCATACTGGCGCACACGATCAAGCAATTAGGCTTCTCCTTGTAGTTACCATTAGTGTGGTAAAGCACGCTTTACGTAGAGAGAAACGACGAGTTACAAGAGAGAAAGAAAGGAAGACCTTTAATGAAAAGACATACGTCATATGTGGGACATATGGGAAAGACATATGGTTAAGACATATGACAGAAGCTATGACAATGTGATCATTTCGGTTAATTCTAGAAGATTTGGGCGTGTTGCTTTCTTAGAGGCGCTTGTAGCATATTTATATTAATTTTTTTTTGTGGCAGCACTCTATTTACACCTGTAGCTGCTACGGGCCTCACCTACTTTGAATTTGTCGCCAGCATTTGCCACAACACGTCCCATGCGCATGATCCGTGATAGCATATACCTATAGCGCCTAGTAGACAGGTACCACTGTCGATGGACAGGGAACATCGAGATTACTTTCAAGGGGCCGCAGTTGCCAAACACAAGATGCCCCGCATGAAAATTTTTAGGGAGACTAAGCGTTCAACGAAATAAAAACCTACGTGTTACATATAGTATTACGATACCGACGACCATATCGAGTATCTGCGTTGGAACGCCAAGTAATTCGAAGTGAAGTGAACAAAATGCTCGATAAAACATTATTGAAACTTCTTTGAATCCCTGGACATCACGGGGGGTGTTGGTAAAGAAGAATGACGGCTCGGGGCACTTCTGTGTGGACTGCCGCTATCTGAACAAAATTAAAAAAAAATCACAGACTTTTACGATACTCCCTAATGCGAAGTTTGAGCGCAGCTGTAAACATGTTTTTATTTAGCGATATATTTGCTGGCGCGGGCAATCTGACTCGCGGGGCACGTTGCAAACGGAGCTAAATCTGGCGCGACTGCCTCGCTAATCGAGAGATCGCGAGAGGCGGCGCGTGGGTGACGCGTGGGCGCGATTCGCAGCAGCCGCCGCAGACAGACCTGCGCTCATGCAGCGCTTTGTTTTCATACAGACGACGCGCGCTATTCTGGCGTCATCCTGTAGCCATCGTGGCCGCAAATCCCGTCTTGCGCGCCACTACGCTTTTCTTCTGCGCGTTCGCCCTACCCTCCTCCTCCGCTTTCCGCCTCATGGTTCCGCTGTACCCTCCTGCTCCGCTTTCCTTTTAGCGCGCTCTTCGCTATCGCCGTCTTTCAACTTCCGCTGCGCTCCGCGTTTGCTTTCATCCTTCGCTGTGTTCGTTCGCTCGGTTACGATGAACAACGCCGACGCTCGTAGCAGGAACGGGCGCCTAAGAGCTGCGCTCTAGAAAGGCGTCTACCCGCTGCCACGTATAGACACCACCATTGACTGCCTCCACGGTTCCAGCTGCTTCTCTTCTGTCGATCTTCGTTTAGGATATTGACAGATTGCTGTTGACGATACGGACAGCAAAAAAATCACGTTTATAACGGCATAACAATATAAACAGAGCAAATTGGACTTCACACATCACGAGTGATCCTGCCTTGAAAACAAATTCGTTGGTCCCTCTCACATTGTTCACGCTTTTAAGGCTGATCCATATGGAGCGATTTCTCGCGCCATAGGGAATTTGCGAAATAGTAGAACTAGGCTTTTCCACACAATTAAGTTATCCAATACGAAATGGCCGATCGCCCGCTGACGGCGCTACTCAGCTGAGGAGGAGCTTGTAAAGAGCGAGTACATAGTAAAGAATAGTGGCAAGGACGGGGGGACCAGATCGTGCTCTCCTATTTTATTTCAAATTTTAGGCAGACTGCCACCGCCTTATGTAGGACAAACTAGATGTGCGTCGAATCGCTCTTGTGGAACAACTCTTGCAAGGCGCTGACATATAGTGCCTAGAACATTATGGGTATACTACTAGGCACTGCCGAAACCAGGCAATATAAGTGTATGCAGGCGTTGTAGGTACTACACATACAATGCCGGCAAGGTAGGCACTATAGGTACAATGCTGGCAAGGTATCGTCATATACTTATAGTGCCTAGTGCCCTATAGGTACTAGGTAATATAGGTACAATGCCGACAAGGTAAGCACTACAGGTACAACGCCGGTAGGGGGCCAGCGTTGCTACGACGCTCAGTACCTGCGAAAACAATGTAGCGGCTGATTTCTGACGAGAGTAGAGAGAGTTGCAGAGAGAAACGTCTCACGTCACGATGCCACGTGTGCTTCCGCCGTGAATGACAACGTACAGGGCAGATTCACGTGGCAGGGTGACGTTCTCACGACGCGCGCTCTTTGCTCGGAGCACCGAGCTAGAACCTCGGTGACGACGTGGAACGGACTAGGACGCTAATGATGTTTTCAACAGGTAGTGTTCAAAGCATTGTGGCCATGACGTTGCTTCCGGCACCATGCATTACGTAGACTGGGTTTTGTTAGAGCGCATTCGTACCAGCGCTGGACAGAGGTCACGCGACTGACCCTGACTGGCGGCGTAGGAGTAACTCTGGGTCGCCGATGCTCACACTGGCAAGCACGACCTGCTCGTTGCCACGCTGAAATGCTCCGCAATTGGTGCAATTGGTGTCTGGTTATGCAATGGGGACACCACATATAAAGTAAGGCATGGTACGATAGTTAGAAGGAAAATTTTGTAATTACACTTGCTAGTTGATCATAAGCTATTAGAGGTAATGACTGCACAGATAATGATGTTTGCTAGTGATTCCTGTTGTCAAACAAACTGCACGTAAACGCAGCGTGTACTTGTCGCTGAATTATTTCCTTCGTACTGGTGTCTTTTACGCGCAAGCGTGCACGGCCTGCCAGTGAAATCGGCGAAGTTATGTGTGTATCCCCGAGGGAAGCGAGCGCCGGAGGAGGAAGGTGCCTAGAGGTGGAGAAGAGAGTCGCGCGCCGGGGAAGAGAGAGAGAGAGAGAAACAACTTTATTGACCCATAATGAAATGGAGCGCGTTAAGCACCTGATGGGATGGCTCCCTCAGTACGAAAGTACGAAGGAGCGTGCCGAGCGCGCGGCAAAGCAACGCCACCTATAAGGAAGTCTAGGTGGCGTTGAGCGAAGCGTCGCGGAGGAGGAGGGTAGGCGGAGGTGCGCTGGGTTTACCTACTCTGGCAGTTGCTACGGGTTCTGTGTGCGGTATGGACGTACCACGTTCGTCTCGTGATAACATCGTCCACGCGCGCCGTATGATACATGTGCGAATGGAAGAGTGCGACGGTGAGCCGACGATGGCTGCTCAGTCTCGCGCGCGCAAGGGAGGAAAGCGGGGAGGAAGCGCGCCGTCTTCCGTCGCACGCAAGGCACCGGGGGGAGCGGAGGGAAGGCTGCTCCGTAGGCTGCTGCGTGTGTCGCGACCGCGCGAGCCCTATCTTGAGCGTGATCCGCGATTTGGGCAGTGAAGGCGTCTAGGCGCAACGAGGGCCGATAGCTCCGTGTGCGCTACAGCACTCATTCGCTTGCGCGTCACCCGCGTTCACGAAGTGAAACGGCCCTAACTTTTTATTCCATAATTCAATAGATCAATACACGTCATCAGTTTTAAGAACCTATCAGGCATATTGTTTCATAATCAGATAAGGCGAAACGAATTTCTCTATTGGATTTTTTCCTTGGGCACAAGCTTAACTTCGAGGCTGTGAACGGGTTCTACGAACATGAACGTGTATATAGTCGCATCCTGCTGCCTGTCCTCATCATCACTCCTCAGTCTTACTCTTCCCTTTCCCCTTGAGCAGAGTAGCAAGCTGGAGAACTCTCTGCGTTTCCTCAGTGTATCCTCCTCTCTCCCCCTCAATAAAGCTTCGTTTCACATAGGTTCCAGCATTTGTGTTGCATCCGCATAATTGTTTTGTAACTGCGTACGGCCTGGAGATGAAACAGGCGTCGTTTTTCGGTGCAGCTTAACAGCAGCGCGGAGATATTGTACAAACCGAATTTGTGGTGTTTCCTGCAATTATTATTCGGTTATGCCAATGAACTTGAACTAGTTCGAACCGGTTTGAAATGCTATTTTTTTCGTTCCGGAGTTAAACCGGAATTGAACCGTTTTCATCGAACCGAAACGGAAACTGGAACGAAAAAAAGTTTTGGCATGACACTCTGAGCCCATCGGTACCGGCAGCACGGTGATAATGGGAGCGTTATCGATTTTTTTTGCACGTCAGAGCCAGCGTTTTGAAACGCTATCGCTTGAGACGCTGCGCCTATGGTCGCTGAAGCTGCGACCAGAGGTGGTCGCAGGGGCTGTGCGGTGTTCCGAACTGGTCCTTGAAGAAGTGGAGCTCGAGGTACCGGTTCACTCGGAATGGTGGTAAGCGGAGCGCCGCCCACGTAATATAGTTCCACAAACAACCACCGCCTAAAGCATGCCCACTGCTTTCTTGGATAGCAACCGGGGTTAGTCTTTCCGATAGCTTCTTTATTCTTGACGAAACGTTAAACAATGCAACACAAACGCGGTACGAAACTATGTGCTCAGAGAAACGACACCTTTTAAACGACAATAGCTTTATGTATCTATTTCCACGTTTTTAGCGGGGATCGATGGTGGCCGCATCTTCACTGCCGATACAAAAAAAGGCGCCGGTACAAAGGCCCGCGTGCTCTTGCTTAGCTTAGTTGTAGGGCGCGTTCGGTCGGCGAACGCCAACTATTACAGCTCTTTCAGGCGGACGTGCTATCGCGCAAAAGCTTTGAGGTGTCTGAAAGTTTAGACGGTGTGGTAGAGCGCTCGCGCTAGGACAGCCCTCCTCTTCTTCCACCACTACTCTCTTCCTGTGGAGATTGCGGAAGAGAAGGATGGCAGTCGCCTTCTGTTGGCAATTTTCGCGGCCTATGTAGAGGGCGCCGCAGTCGAGCAAATATGGCGGCTGAATCCAAGACTCTGTCGATGCTCAGCTAAAGTGAGCTCATTTGAGATTAGCATCGATATAGAGCTGAGTATCATGACAGTGCTCAAGCTGAGTTCACTTTAGCTAAGCTTCGGCTGTGTTACATCACTCCTCAATTGTGATATTAAATCGCCGTGTTTTGTTAGGCAGTGGTTTCGGAATTCGCTGGCATGAATACCAAATAGAGTGCTTCACTGTGCGGGGTATGTTTTGTGAAAATTGCCTGTGCAGTGGTTCTCGCGCCACTGCAGACCACATACAGACAAGCGACGCCCGTGTCAGGCGTGCCCGCAGGCTCTCAACGCGCCCAGCTTCCTCAGAGCCTCGGCACACCCGTAGATCACTGGGGCCACGTGCCCAAACCGGGTCACATCCATGGCAACACTGCAGCTTTCGCGGTGGTTTGTTCTGAGGTGCAGCGGGGCGCCTCACCTCGCACTTGCGGAGAGCGCGCTTTTGCGTTCTGTCTTCAGACCTTGCCTCGGAAGTGTTGTTGAGGTTCATTGCGACTGCGCGGTTACTTTCGCAACGAACAATTAATCCGGCGTTCAGTTACGTGTGTTGGCGATCCATCGTGACGTTCACCTCGCGGGCTATGCCCGTTAGCGGTGGACGACCCGCACGCCGGTTAAGCAGCGGCACGTAAATTCTACGATTCTCCCTCGCTATCTTTCACGTCAAAGCAGCTTGCCTTCTCCGTATGTTGCAAGTCGTTGGATCCACTTCGGCAGCTTCCCGAAGAAGTGGCCGCTGCCGTGTTCTTTGCACGCACGCTTTAGCTGAAGTCCAGGTGTGTCCAAGTGTCCAGGTGAAGTTCAAGTGTGTACAGGTGTCCACGTGTCCCAACCTGGGGCCCCACCAACGTAGGCGGGCCCGCACGTTGGGCGCCAGGGTGGGGAACTGCGTATGGGTTCCAGTGTGGTTTCCGAAATAACACTGGAAGGCCAGTGTGGGTTCTTAACCCTGGCTAACTGTTTCGGGCGGCACCTTCGCCGCTCTCTTGCCTCTTCTTCCTCATGATTCAACTGCCATTCTCGTAGAAGGGATCGCTCGTGGATGATTGGACAGTTCGTACAACACGACCCCAAATCAGTTTATACGTATAGCCACCCATATACTACCGCTACAATTGTTCCAGTTAACGGCGCTGTTTTCTACGGAATTACGTAATGAGACAACGAAAGCCACCTAGTTATCCTCGCTGCAACAAACACACACTTTATAGCACTTGATCCCTTTAGAAATACGAATAGCTTTCTAGAAGCTTTCGGATAATCGCTTACCTTGGCAATGATCGTCGATGGTTCTTGAATACCTCTTTTTTTGCATATCACCATGTATTTTGAAAAGTAACAGGGCTAAACGGACAAGGACTTAGCCAAAGAAGAACACGACACTGCGAACACGAATACTGTAGCGCCAGTGTCGTGTTCTTCTTTGCCTAAGTCCTTGTCCGATTAGCGCCGTTACTTTTCATTCAAACATGAATTACCACCAACTCTCCCAAGCTCCCCTTCTAGTACAGTTCACCATATATATATATATATATATATATATATATATATATATATATATATATATATATATATATATATATATATATATATATATATATATATATATATATGTATATATATATATATATTAGTATTATTACTCTTTAGCATGTCGCCGCACGATTGAAGCATTGCACACAGGAATTCGTTCAACCACGCTGTTTTCCAGGAGCGTTGACTCACCGTGGAAACTCTGCGCGTAGGCCTTTGTTCTCCGAACGAGAGCCGGACACATGCCCACACGCTGTCGCCACAGGGCTTCAGATTGGCCCACGTTGTCAAGCGCACCTACGTAATTCGCGCACTCCGATCAGCAGCAGCAGCTGTTGGGCTTCTCCTCTCAACTATAATTATTGTGGCAGAGCACGCTTTCCGTAAGGTGACATTGGAAGAGAGACAAGATGACCATCGCCGCTCATAGCAAGGAAGCGTGGGCTACATTGATTTCGCCGAGGTGCTTGTAACAGCTTCTCGGATGTGTTCAAGTTCGCGATGGCTGCAATCTTAGACGGCTTAGTACTTACCGGCAGTGTTTACAGTGACAAGTTCGATACATAAATTATGCGCCGGTATAAAGGGCCTCCATCTTAACGTTAGCCAAGCGGTGAAAGAAGACTGGCACAATACAGAGTGTTGCTTTTTTTACTCCAAACAATTTTGAAAAGCAGCCTACAATATTTGCGGGAACCACGTCGCTACAGATGAGTTATCTGGCCAGGCAAACATCATTTGTAAAAAGAAAAAATATAGAAGTAATAAATTAACTAGTTAAAGTAGCTATACCAATTTGCTTCTTAGTTACAAACTTAAGAGCACGTGCTTATGCTTGAAAGTTGGACAGAATCGTCACAAAGGTCTAGTTACGTGTTTCGACGTTTCGACGATAGCCACGTAGACTGAAATAGCAGATTTCAAATCGTTCGTTCAGATTACCTGACCACGCACGCGGTACCGCCGAAGCGCGGTCCTCGCTCCAACGCTTCTGTGACGTAGAAGTGTGCATTTCTTCGCCGCACACTACCACGTCACTTCTACGTCACTCTAAGTCACTTCTACGTCACATACATACATATAATGAAGCGCTGCGGTCTCGCTTCTTTCTACGCGCTCTTCCCACTGCCCGGTCCCGATTGGAGCTTGGCGCAGCAATTCCCGATTGGACGCACAGTCACTTCAGCAGCAGAAGGCAAGACAGACCGCTTTATAGCGTAGTGTGGTGAAGCTTCATTTTTCACACGCAACCCTACTACGCCAAAAAGGTGCCCCGCGGCGAGCCATGCTTAGCGGTGCCGTGCGCGTAGCCAGGTAAACTGAAACACGTAACCAGTCTTTTGTGACAATTACCTCCAATTTTTCGTTATAAACGTGTGCCGTAAGGTTTGCAACTAAAATGGGTAATTAAAGTATTTAGTTCTTAGTTCAATTGGTGTAATTATTTCTTGGACATTTCTTGCAAATGGTCTCCGCGTGGACGGATAATTCACCTGCAGTGAATTATGTAGTAAATTTTGCAGGCTTAAAACAGTAACAACAACAACAGACCAACAAACATTGCATATGATTTATTGTATGTATGTGAATGAAACCAATGTTGCACAGTCATCAGGCCTCTTTTTAAACTTATACTTTATAAATCCGCTTTCTCCAAATGCCTATTTACAGGAGCGCGATAACGGCTTCCTACAACGTCTTGCTTCCATCTTTCATGAATCGAAGCCTTAAATGCACAATACGCTGATCCCGCTTCCAACGTTGCGAGACACACCAAGAAGCAGCCCATTTATTATTCTGGCTGTGGGGATTGTCTTTCGCCAATATAATAAAAAAAATGTCGACTGAGAAAAACAAGGAGGCCATATGTCAAGCAGTCCCGCGTTTTTTGATCCCCCGCTTCTCCCTATACACCGCTTTCACGAGGTTGCGGCTCTCAAACCACTGCCGACTTGACATCCCCTTCGCCGAGTCTCCTTCCCACTTCCGCCGTACCCCACTTGCCTTCGCT
Source organism: Dermacentor andersoni (assembly GCF_023375885.2). Taxonomy (NCBI): domain Eukaryota; kingdom Metazoa; phylum Arthropoda; class Arachnida; order Ixodida; family Ixodidae; genus Dermacentor; species Dermacentor andersoni. The sequence goes on from NC_092821.1 coordinate 131,934,738, forward strand.
GTTCTTTAAAACGCCGCGTCGGAACGCCACCTCATAATCAGGCCGCACCGGAGTGCAGAGACATCGAATCGCCGCAGCCATTACGTTTTCCCTAAATTTAAAGAAAGCTTGGCTGCAAGGCACGTGGGACACTGCGGTCGCAGATCTCGGAAACCCGGCAGCAAATCCCCGAAGAGGCTTTATTCTCCTCACCTTCTTTCGCGCGCTCTCTCTCACTCACTCTTTGGCACCAATTCTGTGTTCACATTTCTCGTCGACAAAATATGTTTCTTTTTTGTTCTTTCCCACGGCAGTGTAAAACGGCGGCGGGCGCTGTACATACACTTTGCCGTCCTTTCGAACCTCGCAGGCTGAGGAGGAGAGTAAAATAACTCCAACGGCACCTCGATCAGAGTACGGAAGTAGGAACGGCGATGAAGAAATAGCTTTTTTGTTTCGCGCCGAGCTCTTGAGCACCGACAAGACAGCCCTTTTCCATCTCTCCCCATTCCTTACGTCATCTTAGCGCTAACGTCACTACACACACACACACACACACACACACACACACACACACACACACACACACACACACACACACACACACACACACACACACACACACACACACAACACACACACACACACACACACACACACACACACACACACACACACGCACGGACGCACGCACGAACAAGCAAGCCCTCTAGCGGCCGAGGAGGAACACTCTCAGGCACGGCCGGAAGAGGCACTGCGGTCGGCGGGGAGAGAGAGAGACATTTTCGTCGATAAACGCACGTCGTCATCGTCGTCGTCGTCTGTACGTGCGTAGCCCGTCTCGTAGCCACTCCATTAACATCCGTCCCGGAGAAAGCGGCAGTGGCAGAAGAAGCACTGCGTAGACCTGCGCTCGGTTTTGCCTTTTATCGCTCTTTTCGCGTTCGCTTGTCGACACTCCACGACGACGACGACGAGGCGGCAGCTTTGCAAGCTTCCACTTTGCCTCCGTTATTCCGAAGCATTCCGTTCCGCCCTCCCTTCTTCCTCCCGGCACTCCCTGTGTCTCCTACCCCCACTACCCTACGGCCCGTTGCCTAATCTCTGAGGAGAAACCCCGAACACGTCTCTCGGCGACAGATTTTCTTTTTTTTTCAGCTTTAGCAAAATAAGAAAAAGAAAAGAGGAAAAACACTTTTTTTAATTTTTTTTTGTGGTACGTCATCGACGCATTCCTATGTCTTTCTCGTCGCGCTTCGAATGTTTCTTACCGCGGTGTGGAGAATCGTTGCGCGGGAAGTGCGAAGACAGAGCTTCCGTGCACGCGTTTTGCGCGCAGGCAGGCTGATGTTGATACATGCATACGTACATACCGTACATACATACGGCCGATACATACATACATACGTACATACATACATACATACATACATACATACGTAGGTGCGTACATACAAGCTTTAATAGAGAGTTTTAGATTAGGGGACGCAAGCCGCTTGCTTCCCCTAATCTGAAACTCTCTAATGACAGGCTGGAGACGTGCACGCTTACGTGGATGATCGCCTGGCATGCTTCGCTCCACATACGGGATAATAATTGTGTTACACAAATTGGTTACGTAAACACATAAATAGCACATACAGTCAAACACTCCCCCATCGCTGCACCCCCCCCCCCCCCCGCCCCGCACACACACATGTATAATAGACATACTTGCAGAGTTCTCAGACCTGTGGAGCTCACAAAAAGCAGCAGCGCTTTCATGGGGAGTAGTGCGCGTCTGGTGCCCCGCTGCGGGCCGGGAATGCGCCGCAGCTCGAAGCTCGAGTCACGCTTCAAGCGTAGTGTCGCGAGTGTAGGGGTTGCGTTAATTAGGCAGACAAGAAGACCGAAGAGTGTGTCGCTGTGGACGTGGTGGACTCTTGGCGGTGACCCAGCGGGGCAGTCTGCTGCTAAAAACGAGGTCGCGGGTTCGGTTTTAGCTCGCGGCAGTCGCGTTACGATGATGTTGGAATTCAATAAAAAGAGAAAGAAACGCCCATGTACGAAGTTATGAGCGAGTAAAACACCTGTTGGTCAGGAATCACTAGAATCCTGCACTTCGACATTGTCTCTCATAGTCCCCGTGGTGCTTATGAGCGTTTAAGCAACACCAATAAATATTTCCAAGTAGTTAAACCAGCCTCGATAGATTTTCTTACTCCATTTCACCAAGCATCGCGAATTGGGGCTGACTCCGAAGATTTGTAGTAAGTATAGTAGTAGCAGTAGTGATACTAGTGTAGTAGTAGTAGTAGTAGTAGTAGTAGTAGTAATATTTAGAGGTAGCAGTGTGGTAGTAGTACATCTGTAGTAGTGCTGTAATAGTACTGGTAGTGTTGGTGGTAGGTGTAGTGCAAGTAATATAAGTACGTAGCGGGTGGTAGAAGCGGCTAGTCGTAGTGATTGCAGGGGTAGTAGTACTAGTTGTAGCAGCAGCGGTAGTAGGAGTTGTAGCCTGTGGTAGTTAAAGCACAACAGCAGCAGCAGCAATAACAACAATTACTACTACTACTACTACTACTACTACTACTACTACTACTACTACTACTACTACTACTACTACTACTACTAGTAGTAGTAGTAGCAGTAGTAGTAGTAGTATTATTACTTTGCACATGAAGCCCTTCTTCCTTTTCGTTGTGGCTGGGCAGGGGTTGTTACTGGGGTCTAAGGACGCAGAAGACACGCATAAGGTGGGGGTTGTGGGCGTTTTATTAGCAAAGATGCTCCCAACGCGTTGTACAGGTCAACAAGTCGCGCGCAACCGTTTTATACATATGTATACATATATTTTAATATATTTATATTTTACTAAGAAGGGGCGCCGATGACGGCGTCCTGATCGTTCTGTGTACAAACATTCTTCCAACGACGTCCGAGTATGGGCCCTTATAAAATAGTACAGGTATGCTAGAAGCAAAGAAAAGGAGAGGAAAAACAATAACAGTACGAGAGTCGTGCAAAAGTAAAGAAAACAAAGAGTGTCCTCGGCAGGAATGGATGTTCTTCGGACAGAGCTGCTGCATTGGCCACGGTCTGGAATGTCTCTTCTGGGTTGCTGTGGGCGTTGCTTCGTCACCGATCACACGAGGCGGCGACGAAAAAAAAAGAAAGAAAGAAAGAAGAGACGGCCTTTTGCCTCACGTGATCATCGGCGCTGATCGGTCATCGGTTAACACCTTCTTCAGTTTGACTGACGAGAAGACATTGTCTCTGCAGCAGAGGATAGAAAAAAAAGGACAGGAATGTGGAGTCATTGTTCTGTGCTTGTTAACGAGCTATAAAAGGCCAAATGTAACGTTATTTTCAGTGTGGCTAGACCAGTTATAAATGCCGTATATTATAACCAGTTTAGCAGGTACATGCTTCGGTGGTAGATGTGCAACTTTAGTAGATTGCTTCAGTGGTACATGTATCAATGAAACGATCTTGGCAAAGGAACGGCGCTGGTAATTGTATAATTTTCTCGTTGCCTCTAAACAGCACCTTAGCAGACGACGCGTGCACCTGGTAGTGAGCACAGCTATGACGTAATTCCAGTCGCGGCCTCCGAGATCGAGCAACGCGCGCCCCCAGATCTAGGAGGCCATGGTCCAGCACGTCGTCTGCGAGATCTTTTTTCACTCCTCCGCCGGCAGTCTCGCTAATCTCGCTGCTACAATTTCGCCTAATCTCATGCTTGGTTACTGCAACAACAGAGCTGTGTACTATGCAGTTAAAATCTTGGCCACCAGGCAGCTCCACCAACATGGCCACTTGCGTTTACGTCTCCGGTAACCCATCATCATCATCATCATCATCATCATCATCATCATCATCATCATCATCATCATCATGTGGTTTAAGTCTACTGCAGGACGAAGGCCTCTCCCTGCGATCTCCAATTACCCCTGTCCTGTGCCAACCAATTCCAACTAGCGCCCGCGAATTTCCTAATTTCATAGCTACACCTAGTCTTTTGTCGTCCTCGATTGCGTTTTACTTCTCTGGGTACCTATTCTACAACCCTAATGGTCCAACGGTTATCTATACGGCGCATTACATAACCTGCCCAGCTCCATTTTTCCCTCTTGATGTCAATTAGAATATCGTCTATACCTGTTTGCTCTCCGATTCAAACCGCTCTCTTTCTTTCTCTTAACGTTATGCCTAGCAATCTTCGTACCATCGCTCGTTGCGCGGTCCTTAATTTCTTCTCAAATTTCTATGCCCACTATTCAGTAAAGGGCAATACATTTACGGACAAGCAAAAAGTCCTTAATTTTTTTTTGCTCTGACGAATCTTCTTCCTCAGTAGGGATTTTTTCAAGAATGATTTGCCGCTTATTCTAAGCCCTAAAAGAATCACGTGTTCGAGTAAGCTATAGTTAACTAAATTCGACTAGCCAGAAAGGCATTGCTGTGAAAAACTATTCTAATTGTTAACACACTGAGTGTTCTGTAGCCGTGTTTTGTTTGTACCACGAACAGCAAAGCGTTACGTACAAACCGACTAAACCGATCAAAGCCAACTGTACTCCTACGAGCCGTATTGTTTTGCATTGACAGCTTAAAAAAAAAAAATATGTGTGGGAGTGGCTGAAGAAATTGAAAAGAAAGGATTTCGTGGCTCAAGCGGTGGCGTAGAATGCGAGATTACGTGTTCCATCTAGAAAGACAGATCGGTGGGATTTCAGACCGCCACGCGGCCGCACGTCGTCGGTGATTTTACTACGAGAGCTTCGCCGCTGCGTTGCGCGTTTGTAAGTTCTGTGCAGTGCTGCGGAGAGCCGAGGTGGTATACCATTCTTCGCGGACGACGAGCACGCCAGGACCGCCACGTTACGCGGTGTTAATCCTGATTTAGGCAGCTAATGCTAGATTACTGCAACGCGGACCGCACTGCATGACATGCAGCAGATACTTAATGTGTGCAGGGATGTACCAGATGCGGCAACGACAAGGCTTCACAGCACCGAGGCTCTAACTTCCACGGAACGTGCACATTACACTGCTCGTTTCACAGCACTCCTGCATCGTATTAACAATCGCGCAAGACAACGACTAAGCTACACCGTGAGTGGCAGTTGGCTCCAGTGGTGATAATTAAGCCAAATTAACTGTATTTGATCCGATTATTAGTATAGCATATGTTCATAGCTGTCTTGCACGACTTCACTAGAATTGGCAGGGACGTATCCGCGAAAAAAAGAAATGTTGACGCAAATGTTCTTACGCTAGAACTGTTCGTAAGAGCACAGGAGAGTAAATTTTGATGTAGAAAATATTAGCGAAATATGTTGGCCTGTTAATTATCAATAGAACTTACGAAGCAAAAGCTTTGTGAATTAGGTCCCTGCGAAGTGTTCGTAAATGTGAGAGGCACGCGAATTTGAGGTCCCTTTCCTTTTGGGGGCGTTCGACGGTGTAACGAAGTTTGGCACGGACGATCGTGATCGCAGGATGTAATTAGCACCAAATTTCTTTGTATGCGACGTCCGAACGAGGTTATGGGTCGTTTATGTGTCGCTGCACGCCATAATAAATTCGCAGAACTGCGTGATATTCGATAGAATGATCAGGTGTGGAATCGATCGGCATGCAGTGCGGCTGGTTGTACCGACAAGACATCCTACAAGATAATATCAAGTTTCGAACAAGTTGCAAAAGACGCACCAGCCAATGCTTCTGACGTGACGCCCGACAGATCCCATGACTTTTGACGCGCACGCGTTCCCTAATGACCTGAAGAGGCGTCTGATACGACGTGTGGAGTCGGAGACGTAGCAACACCGAGTATTGTAACCAGGGGCGCCTATGTCGTAAAGTTATTACTTTCTGACTTTACTCCAATCTCCTGACGTCAAATTTAGGTAACCGCCAACGGAAGCAGGGGCGGTGACTCGCAAGGTTGTTTCAACAGACCAATCGGACGCTCTCCTCGTTTATGGGAGATGACTACTGCTTGGTCTCAAAGCAAATAGCATTGCCTATACCTCGACAGGTTTTCCTTATCTATTTGGCTGACGAGAAGCGAGGAGAGCGCAGAAGTGGAGAGGGTTCGGGTGGGGCCCGAGCTAGCACAGTGAAAGTAGATAGCATGGTGAAGAGAGTGGTAGCGGTACGTATAGACGGTTTCAGTCGCGCGATAGCAGCGAGAGAGCGGTCCCAAGGAACTTCCGGTCACGGGCGTTATCAGTCTGCTGCGCCGGAATACTGAGCCTGTTTTTAAGTTCTTCCACTGTGCGAAAAGTCTATTTATAAATTTTGAGATAAAATACACGCGCTTTACGCCTTAAGATTAATATATGAAATTTCTCGTATGACTTACGGCAACCTTGACTTGTAAAATTGTCGTTATGCACAGAGGAAAAGTGTTGAAACTCTGCGGGCTTAGATTTTAACGCACTTCTGCGACTCGATATAGCCGCCAATGCTTATCTTGCTCGCTGGATTTAGCGGGCTACGTCAGTGAACAAAACCGGAAGCCGTCCATACAACTGGTCCGCTTAGCCTTGCTTAACTTGCGGTGGCTCGTCGGCCATTGCGGCGGCGTGCAACGGGCTGGTAAATATGCCGCCAGAACGAATGCTCAGTGAAGAAGCTTTGGCCCAGCGATGTCGTATACGTGCCAAAAGCGATCAGCAACGTTATACTCCCACTCAATTTTTTTTTTATTATGCGAGAACGAATGAATTCTTGCCGACAGCTCCGAGTACTGAGCAACGGAGCAATCGATGGACAGCCGTCTTCTATTCCTTTTGGAATGGGGAAGTCTCCAGTTATTGAAAAAAAAAGTTGTTTTGTTCGGCATGTTAATGCATCTCTATTGCGTACACATCACTTTGGCGTTGCGAGTTTCTGCGGTTTTGTGACGTCACAAACATTTCCGTCACTCGTGGAAGGCTAATGGTGACAAAGGCGTATACTATAGAATCGGAATGTTTTTTTTTCTTTTGTTCGGGCCTAAGCGCGCATAATCGGGGTGCACACGGCATATTGACATGGGAAGTTTTCGCGGTTTTAGTGACTCGTGACATAAAAGCGAAGTGCGTGGTCCTAAAAATGTTTGAAAGATCGCGGAGGGCTAACGCACAAAATGGAATAGAGACAGGTTGGAATATCTTTACGTTATAGCTCCCCAATCTGTGCCAATGGGAAGCGTGAGAAAAGTATCTGTTAGACCTGGCGACGATTGTTGAAAGCGTGATGCAAGCCTGTTGGAACTCTGTTGGGTGCCTTGTTAGCACTGCTTGAAGTACGGATCAGTGTGTGTTTTTTTAAGCAGAATACACAGTGGCGCGCGGACACATGTGGCACGCTACGCAACATCTGCTGAGAAACGGTTGCTCCAAGTGCTAGAATCTCGTGGAGCCATTGTTTCGGTTCTCGGTCCGACAGATAGCACGCAAGATGTACCACGTGACTGCTGCTATACGTACCACCAGCACAAATTGAAATGCGAGCAGGAAAATACTGGTCAGAATGCCTTTTATGCTTGATTGAGCCGGATTGCGACGTGACGTCAGTCTGTAGCCGGCTTCTAAGCATGGATAAGTCAGTATGTACTATCCTTATTGAATGAAACGCTTCAATTTAGGCATATGACTAATAAAACTACTTTCGTTACCGCCGTCTTCAGTTCGTGTCACATAGGCCTAATTTTGGCCCTTCTACTTGGATTAGAGTCGCATGCCACCTTCTGAGGCCTGGCCCGCGATTTGGTAGGTAACGATGCCTTCCTTTCGATTCTATGCCATTCTTATCATCTATAGATCGTGGCCGGCTGAGCGTATTGATAACGCGGGCGGCGGGTCGCTCTGACCGATGACGAAGGACGAAAAGCACGGAAAGGAAAAGCATCAGAAGAGGCATCGAAACAAAACCGTGGCTCAGATGCGCAGTGGTGTGACATTGCGCTCTCTCCAGTAACTGCACTCATTGGGTGTCCTACCTTAAAATTTACCCGTCGCGTTTCATTCTGTGAGTATAGCACATCTCAGAACTTGAGTTAAGCCGCCGTTAGATATGCACACAAACGTGGAAGCGAAACAGCGCGTTCTATATTCATTCTCACCAATGCCGTGCCGTGCAGCAAAGGCTAGTGTTCGTGTCGACCAATCTGTAACAATTGCCTACTGCGTGTCCTGTGAAGGGAAGCAGACATCGCCCATTGTGCGCCACTGAACCTTCCGTGAAGCTTTCACTCAGTGGAAGGTGATAAGAGGTGGACAATGGAGGAGCTCTACATCTGGTCCTCTTTGCTGGTTGGCTGACGCCACCTGCACGCAGGCTTCGCTGAACTGCACGGAGTTTCCGAGACGGAGTATGGAAGCTTTATTCTTTTTTTCTTTTTTGCACTTGTTCGCGTTTGAAGAGGGGATGTGCGAAATCCTGCAAGTGCGCTTCCCCGCACATTTTGTTTGACCCACACACGATGGCGGGCGTCACCCCAGAGTTAGAAATAAACCACAAGCTGGTTCCACCCGTCCTTGCCATCATCTCTTACTGACCAAGCCCTTGCTGCTGGCAACCCAACCTCGGCTAAATGACGGCGTGAGCAGGAGGTCGGCCATCTTGTGTAAGGCGACCTAATAGAGTTTAAAGACTTTGCCATATATGTCATTTGTACTGACTGACCACACTGCTTTGTATCACTGATTGTACATTATACTGTATATTCATATGTGTCATTTGTACTGACTGTAACAGCCCCAAGTAAGCCCCTGTAACAACCCGCAAGGGCTAACAGTATTGGAAATAATAATAAATAATAATAACCACACTGCTTTGTATCACTGATTGTACATTATACTGTATATTCATATATGTAATTTGTACTGACTAACACACTGGTTTGTATCACTGATTGTACATTTCGCATTACACGTTTTCCCTTATACATTTGTACATTGCACACACCAAAGTGTACAAACTTTATTTTATTATGTCCCCGTTGTCATGAATACGGGCAAGAACCTTGTCAAGCTGCAAAAAAGCAGCTTTTAGTTCTTGTCCCAGCGTTCATTTTTTGTAAATGAATGAATGCGAAATAAAGATTGATTGATTGATTGATTTCGCACATCACCTATTTGCGCTTACAGAACACGTGTTTTTTCCCGATTCAGTGCGCGCTCCTCGACTATACCTGGGCTGTTCTTCCTGCTCTTCATCCTCCTCCCTCACGCTGTCCTGACGCGTCAGCGTCGCCGTCGCCTTGACGTCGGGCGACGCAGGCACCGTCGTCGACGTCGTCCCTCCGGCTGCCGATCCCGCTGTTGACGACGCCGCCGGCGCGGTGGCGCTGGCGGCGGTGGCCTCGTTGCCGAAGCCGCTGTCGCTGCTCCCGTGCAGCAGGCTCCCGGGCGGTGGCAGCCTCGGCGGGGGCAGCAGCGGGAACGGGCACGGCGACGTCATGGAGCGGCGCGGGGGCCTCAGGGTTCCGCAGCCCGCCACGGGGGTGTGCCGGCCGTACACGGGATGGATGGTGGCAGGGGCGGTGGCGGAGGTGGAGGAGGGGGTGGCGCCGCAGGAGGATGAGCAGCCGCCCGAGGGGATTCCTGTGGCTGAGGAGGCTGCGCCGAAGGGCACGCGCCTTAGGCTTAGCGCCGCTAACCCTAACACCCGAGGGCGCCCCAATGTCTTTCAACGGCGAGAGAAACAGACGACACGTGAAAAGGGACTACACGGGCATGCACCTAGCTCTGCCGTCTGTCTTTTTTTTTTTTCCCGTGTTGAGTAGAACGAACATGAACCAATAAAGGCATGCGCGTTGGACTATAGTCACTGCTAATCCTCAATCAGAGCTAAATTATTAACGAATTTAAGAATGAATCATGCTGTACTTGGCTGTTCGAATAAAGGCGTCGTCAGTAAAGTATACGTAATCAATAACGTAAAGTGGCTATGTTTCCTTTGACGAGAACAGTCTGCTTTACAAAAATGTTTCAAACGTGTTGCGTTTGAACAAAGCGCTGCGTATGTCGTTATCAGCGGTGCTGCTGCCGTTGATATCACTGACGTTCCGGCAGTCCATAAAAGGCAATACGTATACGAACAAGCTCAAATTCTTTAAACTCTCCATCGGAACAATTCGGTACTGACAGTGCAATCATCCGCTGGTAACCTCGGAAGCAGGGGAGGGCACGTTGAATACCCCCCCCCCCCTCCCCGTGGCCAACTTAACCGAGAGTGCCCCCCCCCCCCCCCCCACTACAGCGTGCATCATAATCAAATCACTGTTTTGTCACGTAAAACTCCCGAATTCGATTCAATTAAAAGGGCGAGCTTCTCACCTGCTGAGGAGACGCCGGAAGAGGAGGATCCTGCTTCTCTTCCTCGTCCTCTTCCGGGAGAACCGGAGGCCGGAAGTAGATTGGGTTGTACCCCTCGATGATGGGGCTCGTTGGCGACGTCCTCGCCACCCGGGTCCAGCCGTAGGGGGAAGGACGGCTGCGGCATATCACAGCGACCGCGGTTTTGGCGGATTGCGCAGAGAACGTGGCACGGCTTTGGTCCGCCACGGTATATTGGCCGTTACGTGGTTGCGTAATCGGAACGATAGCCACGATTACCGTCGGCCCAGAAAGTCCATTGTAGAACGAAGGCTCCTCCATGTCCTGTCATTTCCTATCCTGTCCTGCCTATATCTTGTAAGAGTCTCTGGCGTTTCATATCAGGGTTCTGGAGCCTTACGACATTGGATTGTGTGTTAGATATCTTAGAAGTTTTTGCGTTCCCCTACCATAGGTTTTTAGTAACGTGTATCCTCCCTAAGCAGATTCATCTACGGCTCCTGCGCTTGAGCAGTTTATAATCGCATAATTGCAGCTAATTTTATGTCATCGTTATCATCATCACCATCATCATTTTGTAAGCTTACTGCAGGAGGAAATCTTTTCGTCGCAATCCCCATTTAACCTATTCCTGCGTCACACAACCCCAGACTACGCCTACGAAGTTCCTAATATAATAACTTAATACCTTGTCGTCCTCGACGCGTTTACCTTTTCTAGGTGCCCATTTGGCTACTGCAGTAGATTAGTGCATATCGCAAGACACCCGTTATGATGAACTGACTAAACCTCCAACAAATAAACCAGAGACAAACAGTATGTCAGTCTAGTCTCGTTTACAGTTCATTCTAAACACCAGTCGCACATCCTTCGCTGTAAAACGTAGGTTTACCAACGAAAAAAAATAAAAAGAAGTCCGAATTTTCCCTTCTCGGACTTTGCTCCGAAACCGTTACCCTGATTATGTCATGTTGACGTCACTGATTTGAAAGTAATTTCACGTATTTCAGTCGTTTTCGCGACAGGAAAGACGAAACATGATTGTTTAGAGGTCTGTCTTATTTATTATGAATCGAATGTAAGCATTCTGACGTCAGTAGAAAGAAAGAAAACATCGAACACACGCATCCAAAACTTATGACGTCACGGGAAGCTGGTGATCATGTTGAATAGCGGCATCGTTGTCCAATACCTCAGCCTCTACGCCCTGTCTGGCTTGCCAAAGCTACGCTCACGATAGATCTATCATGTTCCCAATTCTAGAAGTGTTTCACATCAACCTATGTCAACTCGCCTCCGTATTCTAGAACTTTCCTGCACTCAATACTCCATCTCAACTCAAGGAATTTCAAGAAATTCGATAGCAGCGCCACCACTCGAAAGCAGGTGTCACTGCACTTCATGGTTACCCATGGCAATTCTTGAGAAGTGTAGCGTCTTCATCACTGAGGGGCGATGCTGTGCCCAATTCGGTGGAGTGGAGGAAGAGCCTGGAGTCGAAGATCGCTCGAGAATACGGGGGTTAGTTTTTTTTTTTTGTGTGTCCCTGTGGCTCCATCGGCGACGCAATACTGGTCAAGAAGCCGGGGACGGACAAGAAACAAAACATTGAACACACGATAAAGATGCACATTCTAGAACGACAGAAACCTGAGCTAGTTGGTAATGATTCATTATGCAAAAAAGAGGTGAGGCGTGGAGACAGGACACAAGAGTAGAGAAGTGGACAACACGAACGCCGGCGCTCGTGTTGTCCACTTCTCTGCTCTTGTGTCCTGTCTGCACGCGTCACCTTTTTGCATAATGCACATTCTAGATTGTAATTCGATCCCATAACTTGCGCTGAGACAACCCTGTCCAAACTTTCTTTCCCGTGCCTTCCGTGTGCCGGCGCCTGTCGCATAAGTTACGGAACACGAGCGCTGAATTGAAGCATCCGCAGCGGCTCAAAGTCCACTCCAGAAATGTCTTAAGCTGTAGTGCGATGGCTGCGTTACAAACCTAAGCTGCGCTAATGAGCAAGCAGCAGTAGTCTACGATAGGGGTGAACAGAATAGCGGCACGCTTAAAGCAGGCAGGTGTGCGTGTGTGTGTGTGAATGCAATAAAAGAAAAACGTGGATCGCAAGAACGCACGCACTGCTGCGGAGATTTTCCCTCGAGTGTACGTACGAATCGTTCATTGCTCGTGACTTTGCACTCATTGAAAGGTACAACCAGTACTTTAGTAGCATATCTAGAATTTCTATTGTTCACTGGGATAATCTCATGTTAGTCGCTAAGACATGTGTAACAGGTAGTTTGCTACGAATAAGAATGCTTGACATGCCATAAAGCGAATGTCCTCGCCACTTCCTAAATAACTTCGATGGGGGCGAAATGCTAAAACACCCGTGTACAGGTGCACGTTAAAGAACCCCAGGTGGTCCAAATTTCCGGAGTCCCCCATTACGGCGTGCCTCACAATCAGAAAATGGTTTTGGCAAGTAAACCACATAATTTTATTTTTTTAACTTTCTAAACGACGTGCTACGAGCGACTCAGTGTGCGAGGCTGTGTTACTCATCTTCCGCAGGGACAGCGAAGAATAAACGCGTATCGTAGTTTTTCTTTTTTTAAGACCACAGCAGTGCGAGCTCCTTTCTTTCCATCTCGTTTCTGTAGCGTGCAAGCGAGCTGTAGCGAGTGTGAGGAAGACAGGGAAGAGAGAAAGGAAAGACGGCGACAGTGCTTACAGCGTCAGCAAAGCTGGACAGTGGACGACGCGGGGCGGGGCCCGGGGGTAACATGAAGTCGCTGGCGAAGTAGGTGCTGCGAGGTCGCCAGCGACCCAGGCCAGACGAACCTCCGGAGGACTCGGACGATGATGACGGCACTGCCGCAGAACTGTCCGAGCCACTATAAGCGAAGGGTTGAAGGGGGGAGGAGGTCGCGAGAGGGCACGAAGCAAAAGCAGGTCTTTAAGCAACAGGCCTTAGATGCGGGCTCCGAGGCGTTCGCGACCGCCAGCAGACCTCGCGCATCGAGACACCACGAGCACACATCACGGCACCCGACATCACATCAGGGCATGACGCTTCATATCACCAGAGCACTTCCGATTCACGTAAGGGTACATAACCTCACAGCTGGTCACCAGACCTTATGTCCGGCCACCAGTTTTCAAGACAGAGGGCTACACATTAGAACATCACGGTTCCGACATTTCGTCAGGACACCGAGCCCTAGATCTGGGCATCGGGCCTTACGTCGGAACGTCATACTTTACAAAATCGTGGTACATTGAGTCTTAGCAGGGTACCATGCTTCACGTTAGGATTTTATGCCTTAAATGAGACTACCAGACCTTTCACTGGGCCACCACAACTTGTGTCAGGACACCAGATCTCACATCAGGGCACTACAGGTCATCACCAGAGCATCACAGCAGTCACACTGCAGTCTGAACTCTTATTTCATACAACGAGCAAAAAGACAAGGACACCGGCTAGAAAGTTGTAAGCATTTGCAACTGGAAGCTTATATTTAAGGCGGTGCGTACGATACCGAACTGTGAAGAAAGTTGGTAAAATGCAATTATTATTTATTGCTCGGTTTAATTACATTATTATGATTCACCTCCGGACAAGGCCAATTGCGAAGCATCGTAGAAATCAAGAACTGAAATGGACTCTGCATAATTCCGACATAGGCCTCGCACGAGAAAGTCGGAACGTCTCGTCACCTGACTAAAGCACATTGTTCGAATTTCTAGTGACACTCATCATGGAACTTGCCGAAGTACTTCGTCAGTCCACGTCACCCAACTAAATCACATAGTTCAGTTTTATAGTGATGCTCGCCCATGAATCTTGCCGAAGTACTTCGTCAGTTCGACTTACAGCGTAAAGATGAAAGCAAAACGTGAGCACTGAGACACGTAACAGTACCCAACACCGTCAAACAAGGGATGTCTGTGGGGCCAAACTTTCGACAAGGGGACATGTCTTTATCAGGGCAGAGACATGTGTTGCCCACATGTATATGACGAAACTTAGTTGCCGCGAGTAGCAGTCAAAAGGCAGTTAGTTGTTGTTCCTTGATCATTTATCAAACGTGTCCTTCGTCAAGGAAACTTGTCATACTTGTCATTTGTCAAAAAAAGTTGTCAAAGACAAGTCCGCTTGTCTAAACCTTAGCTGCAGTGACACGGCTTATTCGACCACTACTAATGATTTAAATACTCCATCACCCTGCGAACTATCTTTCTTGGTTTAATCGTCCACAACATGCTATAGATGAGCTTTAGTTTATCTGTTCTGTCAGAGAAGTGTGGATGGGTCAGTGGGAACAAGGCTTCCAAGCGTGCGAAGAGCTCTAGTTCCTTTACGTTGGAAGCTTCAAAAAAGCGCACGATTGTACAAACATTTTTTTCGAGGCTGCGATTGTCTCCGCCTGCTCGAATTGATAGTGTAATTGCTAGTGATGTGAAGACAGTGAGGTTAAGAAAAGGAAACAACTTTTGGATTTCTATACAAAAGCTTAAATAAATCGCAAAATAAGAGTGCGACCGAAAGTTTCGTAGATGTTAGTGTTGAGCGACAGCGTTAAGTTCGTCCTATTGAAATGCAATTCGCTTGCAGCAAAAGAAAACGAAAAGAGAGCGGGTGGGGGGCGAGGGGCATAAGCACAGAAAAGAGGCACGCAGGACCGGTGGCAAGTGATAGGATTTTCAATTAATAGTATTCCTATGTACTAGTCACAACCTGACCTGCCTGCTCCTTTCAGTTGCTTACGTCCCTTTTGGGATGAAGGCGAAATGAATCTCAATGAAATCGCCTAGATGTCCATACTGACATTGTGGGGACAATATTTATGGATAGACAACAGGCTCAATGTAGCCGGAATTCCACCAAAGAAAAAACGGAGATCTAGGAAGATGCGCCGGTGACATATATTTGCAAAACAAAATAGGGGACGGACGTCGTACCTGATGAAGCTGTCGAAGTCCGATGCATCTCCCGGGTCGTGCGGTTCCGTGTAGGCTATGGGGAACCAGCCACACCTAAGGCACAAAGAGAGATAGAGAGAGAGAGAGAATCGAGTGCGTTTCCGAGAGTACATATTAAGGCGGACATGATTGCTGAAGACGAAATAGTTAATGTTATTCCATACATGAAGGACAAACAGTTAAGTAGAAGACTATTTCTCTTCGATATGTACTATGGCATACTGCCTCACGTGTTCTACTTATCGGTGTGCGTCCCACAATGCCGCTATGTGTAGTTGAGTTAATCGGTTTGGCTTACCTTCTGAACAGTACCGGAGAATGTATAGAATGCGACAAAGACAGGTGCATTGCACGTTAGCCGGGAATTGTTTCTTCACCGTAAAAACAATAAATACTTGCTTTCAAGAAATCAGTTGGAGGCAGCGACAGTAAAGATAGAGAGAGAGAGAGAGACAGAGAGAGAGAAAACAAGGAGAGGAAAGGCAGGGAGGTCAACCAGACGAGCGTCCGGTTTGCTACCCTACACTCGAGGCAAGGAAAAGGGGGAATAAAAAGAGGAAAAGAAGAGAGAGAGATAGCAAAAGTAGGAAAGGCAGGGAGGTCAACCAGACGATTGTCCTTTTTGATATCCTACACTGGATGTAAGGGAAAGGGGTAATAGAAAGAAGAAAAGAGGAAGGAAGTGATCACTGTCTGTGAAGTGCCGTGACAAAGACGCAAGGGAGCCAAATATGCGACACGATCTTGTCGATTCCGGATAGAAAAATCATTTTTTTCATTTTTTTTCATAGTACGACAAGAGCTGTGATTACACCCTACAGACCTTTCGCCTCCACAAGTTTTGCATTTCTCTAGCCAATCGATCTGGGGGTCTGCATAAAACACGAGCTTTGATATTTAGGCACCTTAGTTTTCATAAAGCACACTGAGTTGTGCCCAAATACAAGAGCTACGTATTATGTAGGTACGATGACTGAACAAAAGAAAAGGAACAATAAAGGAAAAGAAACTAAAGGTGCCGCAGAACTTGAAACGCATGGACTATCATCTGTTACCACACTATCGATTGCACGTGGGAACCTATGAGCTGCTTTGTATCATTGTGTCCTTGTGCTGTTGACGATTCAAGCTGGTAACTTGTAAGCCTGTATTTATTCAGTGCAGTGAAAAATATTTAATCTGCTGGTGCTGCTTTTGCTTGTGTCGTCTCCCACGTGAGTTCTCTCTCAGGTGTCCTTATTTAAGCAGCTTTATGCAGAGTGAGTAAATCAACGGTCTGTCCGTATTGTTCTGACGCTGACATTGTCTCATATTTATCCCTGCACGATGTATCACGCTTGCCGAATATCACGCTTGCCGATTGAGTTTCTTAAGGCATTAAAATTACGATTCGTTGGTAGAACTGCACTGACGCCAAGAGGATAAGCAGTAGGGCTAACGTAGGACCACGATCACCCCCAGTGAGGGCTTCGTGGTTCCAAGTTCTTAGGTAATACATGTACACGAAACATTCCTGGATGGTGACTCCAGATGAGCCGGTAGACTTTCTTGACGAATGAGTGCGCTAGTGCAAGCTGGAGCATCTCAGCTAGTTTGCCGGCAGTCACCACCTCATGAACACGTACGATCACTGTCCGGGATAACTCGCAAGATTCTGTTGCGATAAGCCAGGAGATTAAACCTTGAGCTCATTTTAGCCATTTAAGCGGTTACGAAACTTCTCGCTCTCGAAGCACAAGTCAATGCACTGTAACGTTAGTGTATCGATAATCCGGTCGTACGGCGACGTACCGTCATCATAAACTTAAACGCGAATAATTACGATAACGTTTGCTTGATTATGGCTCTAGGACATATACTTGGGAATACTCCATGCTTGGAGTCTGGCCACACTTCCATGAAATCGTGCGTAGTAGGCATTCACACCAATATTTTCTTTTTTTTTTTTTCGTTCGTGCTTCACGGAGCGGAAGCCAGTCTCGAAGGCCACGTCTTCGTGTGCTGCAAGCGCCGAAAACGAACTGCAGGATCCGGAAACACGTCATGGTCACCATGTTACGGACACCACTCACTTATCCCCTTCAGGCACGAATTACGTTCAACTGTCGATAAATGTGTGAAATTCGCATAATGTTATGCCAAGGTGGGGCCTGGACACTCCATAGAAAGCAAGTCAAGGTGGGATGAGAATAAATCTGCATTTTATAGACAGCCACCATAATTACATAGTGATTAATTATTCATTGATTGTACAGTCAGTCATGCTATGTTTATTCCTTAAAAATAATGAATCATCCGCTCGAATTGCAAGCACAGGTTAATTATTGGGTGGAAGCACTACAAGGAGGGAAAAAAAAATCTTTTTCAATTACTACCAAAACGCCCCACTACAAATGTCCCGTCAAACACGCTAGTGCCCTCACCAAAGAGGTCGTCCGAAGCAACAAAATTCAATCAGAGATGAAATATGTGTACTTTAAGGAAGCAGAATGTTCAATTTACTCAAAGCTTAATATTCGTTGTCCATTCCTCGCAACCACTGCACAGTAATGGCAAAAGTAAGTCGTGTCCACAAACGTGTCCGCCGTGACTGAAGGGGTTATGCCGATGCCGCACGTGTCACAGCCGTCGATATGATTCTCGACTCGACGTTTCCCGCCGGCGTCGATCCGAGACGTACCTGTTGTTCCTGAGGTTGACGCCGTACTGCCACCCCTTGTTGCGGCCTCCGACGAGCGCGATCACGTCCCCCTCGTGGAAGCTGAGCTGGTGCTCGCCGCTCGACAGGTACGCGTACAGGGCTCGAACCCGCGGCCTGTCGCCCGCCGTCACGCCCAGCGCCATGCCTCCCGCCAGGGGGCTCCCGCCTCCGCGGCTCGGGCTCACTGTGGGTTGTAACGGGTGCACTTACAAACACAGTTGCTCCCGATGAGGCTTTGCTTTTTATATCTTTTTAGCAAAGAACAGAAGAAAAAAGAACGAGAAGGCACTCCCAGCATAGACGGCACTCTGCTTCATCTTCTGACGACGAACTGCGGGAGAAGGGGAGACGCAATATCTGCCAGGTCTTTGCGAATGCTCTGACAAATAGAAAAAAAAAAGTCAACAAACAGTGAAGTTATGTTGCATCCGCCACATTCGGTCCAGTGCGTGGGCCGTGTGGTCATTTGCTATTACTGCCCAACTCACATTAGAAACATTTACAGATCATTTAGAAGAAACAGTCGTGACCACAACTTAGTTTTTTTTTACTTCGCAAGAGCAGTTGTGCTATGACCAATGTGTTATTGACAAATTGTAAATGTTCATGTTTTTCTATGCTAAATTCTTGTTTGTTCGTTGCTATTTTCCTCTCATTGCACCTTTTTGATGATTATGTGCCCACTACTGTAATAATCCCTATTGGAATTGACAGTATTGCGAAATAAATAAATAAAAATGAATGAAATAAACATATTTCGTTCCTTGCTGTCACGAGTAAGCGACGACGTCATAGTTTTTCGCGTGCACATCGGGTCTAGTCCTCAGCAGGTAGTATACAGCTGCCACAGCCGTCGCCGCCGCCACCGCAACCAATAACAACAATCACGCCAGAGGTGTAGCAGGCGCCCCTACCAAGTGCCAACCCTAAAAACCACGATAACTACAACACAAGAGACTACAAACACACGCACACACACACAAAAGAAAGCAATGACCACGACATCGAGTGCGAGGAGAAAGCACGTCCCGGCAAAACGCGCACCGTATTCGGCCGAGTCGAGGCTCGCCGTGGACGAGGCGAGGTTGAAGTCCGACTTGGCCCTCGCCATGCTGGACCTCGGGGGCAGGCCGTACGGGTCGGCGATGAGGGAGCGCAGGTCGACGCAGCTGTTGTCGGTGCTGCGCGGCAGCCTGCGCGACAGGCTGCCCCCGTACGAGCACTCCGGGTCGGACAGGATGCCCGAGCAGGCGTACTCGCTGCTGCACCGCACGGGGAGCTGCGAGCGACGTCGCGGACGGGTGAGAGACAGACAGACGACTCGATGCCGAGGAGGCAGAGGGCGTTGATTCAATAGATAGATAGATAGATAGATAGATAGATAGATAGATAGATAGATAGATAGATAGATAGATAGATAGATAGATAGATAGATAGATAGATAGATAGATAGATAGATAGATAGATAGATAGATAGATAGATAGATAGATAGATAGATAGATAGATAGATAGATAGATAGATAGATAGATAGATAGATAGATAGATAGATAGATAGATAGATAGATAGATAGATAGATAGATAGATAGATAGATAGATAGATAGATAGATAGATAGATAGATAGATAGATAGATAGATAGATAGATAGATAGATAGATAGATAGATAGATAGATAGATAGATAGATAGATAGATAGATAGATAGATAGATAGATAGATAGATAGATAGATAGATAGATAGATAGATAGATAGATAGATAGATAGATAGATAGATAGATAGATAGATAGATAGATAGATAGATAGATAGATAGATAGATAGATAGATAGATAGATAGATAGATAGATAGATAGATAGATAGATAGATAGATAGATAGATAGATAGATAGATAGATAGATAGATAGATAGATAGATAGATAGATAGATAGATAGATAGATAGATAGATAGATAGATAGATAGATAGATAGATAGATAGATAGATAGATAGATAGATAGATAGATAGATAGATAGATAGATAGATAGATAGATAGATAGATAGATAGATAGATAGATAGATAGATAGATAGATAGATAGATAGATAGATAGATAGATAGATAGATAGATAGATAGATAGATAGATAGATAGATAGATAGATAGATAGATAGATAGATAGATAGATAGATAGATAGATAGATAGATAGATAGATAGATAGATAGATAGATAGATAGATAGATAGATAGATAGATAGATAGATAGATAGATAGATAGATAGATAGATAGATAGATAGATAGATAGATAGATAGATAGATAGATAGATAGATAGATAGATAGATAGATAGATAGATAGATAGATAGATAGATAGATAGATAGATAGATAGATAGATAGATAGATAGATAGATAGATAGATAGATAGATAGATAGATAGATAGATAGATAGATAGATAGATAGATAGATAGATAGATAGATAGATAGATAGATAGATAGATAGATAGATAGATAGATAGATAGATAGATAGATAGATAGATAGATAGATAGATAGATAGATAGATAGATAGATAGATAGATAGATAGATAGATAGATAGATAGATAGATAGATAGATAGATAGATAGATAGATAGATAGATAGATAGATAGATAGATAGATAGATAGATAGATAGATAGATAGATAGATAGATAGATAGATAGATAGATAGATAGATAGATAGATAGATAGATAGATAGATAGATAGATAGATAGATAGATAGATAGATAGATAGATAGATAGATAGATAGATAGATAGATAGATAGATAGATAGATAGATAGATAGATAGATAGATAGATAGATAGATAGATAGATAGATAGATAGATAGATAGATAGATAGATAGATAGATAGATAGATAGATAGATAGATAGATAGATAGATAGATAGATAGATAGATAGATAGATAGATAGATAGATAGATAGATAGATAGATAGATAGATAGATAGATAGATAGATAGATAGATAGATAGATAGATAGATAGATAGATAGATAGATAGATAGATAGATAGATAGCGCCATGTTTTTCAATACTTCCCAGCAGTCACAGTTTTATACATGCATAAACGCAAAAAGCATCCGCGTGCGTGCACAAACACAGCAAATTGTTGCATACCTAATGCAACATTTTGTTTAAAACTATTCATTTGCAAAATCGGAAGACGGTTAGACGTCAGAAGGACAACGTTCTCGCAAATTCATACACAAACCATCATTCTGGCAGACCCACCCTACTTACAGCTGCCGTAGATCGAACAACGCCAGAGTTGTCTGTAGTAATTTTTAAACATTCCAGGGCTTTACGTGCCGGAACCACGATGCGATTATCAGGCACGCCATGGTCTCCGGGTTAATTTTGACCTCCTGGGGTTCTTTAACGTACACCCAACGCGCGGTATACGAATTGTTTTGCATTTCGGCCCCATCGAAAGGTGGCCGCCGCGGTCGGGATTCAATCGCGCAACCTCGTGGAAAACTGCATACGGCAAGTACATAGCTGTGAGAAACCAGACCTGGACCGGTATTCTCGGTCGATAGCTTTTGAGGCAGATCACCTTCAGCGGACGCAGAATGGCAACGCCAACGGTGAGAACGCCTGCGGATCCAGTGACGCCACGTGACGCAAAAATAAAATACGTCCTAGGAAGTAATCGGCGAATAGCGTTATTTTACGTCCTGCTTCAATACTCATCGGCCCTTCGATGGCCGCACGCGAAGGATGACTGAAATGGCAGGAATTCCTCGTGGCCCAGTACCCGAAGTTCAGGCACCGTGTTGAAGATCTTGCTGATGGACTCCGGTAGCGTCTCCCTGGTTCTGACAATGTCCAGCCAACCCTCGACGTTCTGCTGCAGCAGAGCGTGTCCCTGCAAAAAAGAAATCCACATGCGGCGTTACGGACGGTTGTCGTGCGGCCATTTACCGTATAGATCGGAATATAGGCCGACTCCTTGCCTTGAAGTTATATAAAAAAAAGAAAAAAAAATATTTGGTTAGCGTGGTTTCTATAGAGAAACCATTTTGTAATACAATTGTTAACTTAAACGAGTTAATCCTGTCTGCCAACCCTATCCCGAACTCGCGGTAAGAATGCGCTGTTGTTCCCCTTACTTTTTTAACGTTTCACTCTTTTAGCATTGAAACACACGAAGTTACAAAGTAACTAGAACCCCATGTATTTCGTCCCACCCCCACTTTAGGAAATAACATCTCGAAACTGCTGTCCCCCTGGGGATTATTTTCAAGTGGATGCGTTTTGCAAACTCAAAGAATAAATTCGTAAATTGCAACGTGTGTTGCCAAGTAATGAATCAATAAGTTACTTAATGAATGTTTGTTATTTGTTGGATATGTGTTTCGATTTCTTGTGCTAGTACTGTCCGCCTCTTCGAATAATCAAGGGCAAGAATTACGCTATCTTCCATAGCTGATTAAAAAAATATATAAGTCCGGGAAACTTAAAAATGATCATCCCGTATGTACACGTGAAGTAACTTCTATTTCATTACCGTATATAATTACGCTTCAAAGCAAACTCGCGGCGTCGATGCAGGCTGCGTTATTGGCTGTTCTTTGGTTTGCATTTGATACCTTATTTTGTCAGCATTATCCATGCCAGGACTTTCACTATACTTGATACGGGCTGTGCCGCCAGCCGCACGACAGCCTTAGTCGGTTATCACCGTCGCCGCACGACCTAGGGTTTGTCGCAATATTTAACTAAAGGGCGCACCACTGTCTATGCTAGTTTCCTAACGGGAGCTGTGCCGTCATGCGAACGACAATATTTTTTTTTTTGTCACGCTCTGATGTACCCATGTTGCCACGCGATCTATGAAATTTCTGTTATTTAGTTTTATACCAATGGGAACGCGAAACCTGGATGCATGTTTAATATACGAAACGCCTTTTCCTTTGAACACCTCAAACTTCTTCTTTTTTTTCTATTGCATGTCGTGCGACACGTATACAGCAACAATTTATAAGGCACGGTGGCCGCCAAGAATCTGAATTGCGTTAAGCATTGTCGTTGCCTTCCACTTGTACGTAATATATAAAGGGTGTTTTTCGGAGTGTGCTGTAATGAAGACTGTGCTTAACTAGCCCGTTTAATTAAAACGTACACGTACCGTGTGCTGCGCACAGACACGCTATATGTTACTCGCTGCTGAAGCCAAAGTTTATTGAAAAAAAAAGACATTAATTAGTTTCACGTCATCAAGGGTTGCGGGAAACGTGGTCTGTCGGCCGCAGCCTTTCGCCATTTTGTCTCCCACATCTTATAATTTGTCGGAAAGTTTAACCCGCCAATTTAGCCTGGCGGCGGCAAATACCCTTTCGCAGGCTGTCACCACCCTAAAACGGTGCTTGCATGTAGGCTCCCAAAGCAAGGAACGCAGCGAGCTCCCCATAGTGGCATCTTTGTGACTACACTCATTGTTCCTACATCACGCTCAGCAGCCTCAGGGGACGAGTTTCCCTTGCATGTTTTTTTTTTTTTTTTTTTTTAAGCGAAACACTTTTTCTGGTTGTATCGCCTGCTGTTGTGATCGGTGGTCCGCTGTGGTCGGACTTTCAGCACCGACGCAAAAAAAGAAACGAAAAAAAAAGTGCATGTTCTCGCGAAACCGAGTTGAGGGGTCCTCTTCCCTGCGGCGGTAGCGCGAGAGCAAGATGGCCGCTGCCATCCATGCAGGGGCGCTTGTGCCGCTGAAGACAGCACACATGTGAGAAATCTATTTACGCGATACATCCACCTGTGCTACTGTTTTGTGCTGGTTAACGGCTCGCTCTTTCTTTCTCAACTCGAAATACGCGATTAAGTTGTAGTTGGTAGAAAGGTGGGCGAGTCCTGTGTCCTTCCCCTTTCGTGTTGCTGTCGTCTTTACGCGCTGATTCGAAGAAGCGCGCAATGAAACAACGAGCGACACACCTAAATATCCTCATCTGGAGTATATACCTACGCGCCTTCGAGCGTATCATTCTTTAATTAGAGCTAATAGCTCTTACTAGAAGTGTTAGGTTCCTCGCTTACAGTGACAGCCGTCGCCAGTGGTATTTCTGCGCACTTTCTTTTTTGAGAGTTTAAACTTGGAGATTTCGGTATCTATGCGAGAAAACTTGCGAGAGGGTATCGCGAAGGACGAACCCCGGCACAAGCAAAATAAGTGCTGTCGCGTTTCACTTGAAACATTCCGAATATATCTCTCAAAGAAAGACAAAAAAACAGACGAAGGAGCCCTTGCCTTTGCTGTGTAGGCCATGTAGTGCTTGGCGAGGGAACACTGTCGCTCTAGGACGAAGCCAAACCGTCGCCGCTCCTGTGTGATGGCCTGGAAATTGAGAGACAAGCACAATATCGCTGTGTGAGAAATATGCAGACGCGAACAGCAGCAAAAAAGAAAAAAAAAAAGGTTTTATTCGAAGGATGAAGCATCGAAAGCGATAGCAAATCATTAAAGCAAAGCTGGTTCTTTTGATGGGCATTAAACATTGCTGGAGACATCGGCTTACTAAGTAAACACGCATGGTGGCATGGGAACTACACCCGGAGTCAACTTTCGGCGGCAGCGCAGCCAAAGCTACGGGGACGAAGCACACATTTTCTTTCTTTTTTTTTTTTTACTGCGCATATGAGTGTAGTCAGCGAATGTAAGCAACTGGAGAGCTACGTAGCGTAAAACAAACCGCACGAAGCAATGTTGTTCTTATATGCGTGACGCCGTTTCGCATTTTAAAAATTGTAGTATGCCTAACGGCAAGCTTCTTAATAATAATAAAAAAGAAGAAATAAACAAAATAAAAGGATATATCCCCAGATAATCTATATGTCTGATACCCGCACTACCTTCGATGTTCCATCGCACGACTTGAAAATACGAGTACCATAACCAGCCCCCTGTATGTCTTAGACTTTCCTTTTTTCTCGCGTTTTCACCTAAGTTACTTTTGAGAACGTTTCACGTGACATAAAGCGACACCTAGGACATCCGTTACTACACTCGCCTGGTGATGAAATTTTTCAAGACTGCATTTGTACTCATTTTATGGAGAAAGGTTGCCTCCAAGAAAATCAAGGGCGAAGTTTTGGTACGCGTTTATTTTGGCACCTAGACAAACGTGCCAAAAATATTAGTACGACGTTGCGAATTGAATTACGTTCTTGTACAGAAGAATTTCCTCGAGCTCACTATGTTGCTTGTAGCTGTCTCCGTCTCTCTGTCTTCCTTTTTATTCTTTCTTTCTTACAAGATCCACCCACTAAACTGCACAGCACCATCTCTCTGTGTCTCTGCGCTCCAAAGCATACGGTTCCCGAGAGACGCCGACATTCAGAGAGTTCGTTTGCGCCACGAAGTCACGGAAATGAGCGAACGTAATTGGCTGGCGCCTCTACACAAATTCCCTCCGAAGCTGGACAGCGGTGTATATTCGCCACATGAGGTCTCACTTCGTCACTGACGATAGTGTCCTCTCAAACGTGCGAAACTGCGTTGCAGCGTCTCCGCGATCAATTGTCTAAGAAGTACTCAGATTTTAAATAAAAGAAAAAATCTCGCATTCTTTTTTCTTTTCTTTTCGCGGGCGATCAATTCCTGCGAGACATTTTACTCCATTCCGAGAAGACAAAGAAAGTAAAGCAAGCCTCGATCGATGTCCGACTTAACCGCGATAAATGCCGGCCAAAGTGCCCGCACCGTTTCCGCAAGGGGGCAGGTAAGTAGCGATCGGTTACGAAAGCTATGCGGCGTAGGCAGGCTACATTGTCGCGAAGGAAATGGGCGGGCGAGCGGTAGTGCGGACTTTACGCGAACTGTCGTGCCCAGTGGGGAGAGAGGGAGATACACTTTCACAACTGCCGTTTCGGTCTAGGAGACAAGCGACGGGACACCACGTGACCCATCCTATATAGAAGGAGCCGCACGCCTGGCGACCGCTTATCTCTATACCGCTGGACACCGCCGCCTCCAATTTATAACGCTTACGAGCGGTCTCGGCCAAAATCCGTGCAGTTCCGTGGAGGAGGCTCCCGAGCGCGCTGAGCTGGCGACCGTATAGAGATGGCATTAGAATGTACTGCTGACGTTGTTTCAGTAGCTGTTGCGTTACGTGTTCCTCCGCGACACAAAAAGTAACGCCGGCGATTTTCCACACCACTTCTCTAGCGCTCGACGTTCCTCGGTGCGAAGGAAAGTACATTGCTGACAAGTTTGCACAAGGATTGTTACTGCGTTTCGCTTTCGGCAACAAAAAGTGGCGTAAAGTGAAAGTAGTTGAATGGACGGCGTTTGATTTGTAAGTTCGTTTTGAGGGAAAGTAGCACCGACGAATTTCGAAACAGCTTCTGCTGCAGGCTCGTTGGTGCGAAAGGCAGGACACCGTACGGCTTGCGCTGCGCTTGCGAAGTACATTCTGCTAGCGTGGCAGAAAGTAGTGCGGATGCGTTTATGGCGCAATTGCATGTGAGTGCTCGCTTGCGCAACGAAGTAGTCCCGACTCATTTCGACACGCATTCCACAGCGTGTATTTGATCGTACGAAACATTAGTGAGAAGATTGTGCAGCATTCTTTAGCTCACCTTCTTAATGCGCGATAGAAAATTAGAACGGCGGAATAGTACAGCGCTCGCTCGTGTGCATGCCTTTGCTCGAGAAAAAGTAGTGCGTACGTGTTTATTCAGCGCTTGCACATCGCACTTGACTGCGCTAGCTGGAGTCATCACTCCTCTGTTAGGCTATACTCGCGAGCTGACGATTTACATAGTCGCGGATACATTCATGCATTCGCCGCGACTTCGTGCATGTTCTTATATATGAGCGAGGCTGCTCACGAAAACACGGCAAAAGTAGTTCCGGAGCTTCCAAAATGTTTTGTCTACACTTACATGGAACATTCAGTAAC
This sequence comes from Dermacentor andersoni, assembly GCF_023375885.2. Taxonomy (NCBI): domain Eukaryota; kingdom Metazoa; phylum Arthropoda; class Arachnida; order Ixodida; family Ixodidae; genus Dermacentor; species Dermacentor andersoni. The sequence continues at coordinate 131,961,642 of NC_092821.1, forward strand.
AGGAGATTAGGTAGATTCGACAAGGTTGCGGACAGCCTGTGCTGCAACATCAAGCTGTGTGGCGCACTTCATCGCAATATTATGTTGCGCGGCATAAAATAGTCCTGGTGAAGGTGCAGGCGACAAAACTGTGTAGAGCCCGTGTTGCAGCGTCTTCTTGGGCAGCAGAAAATAGTGCCGGCGATACTCAACAGCGCTTGCGTATTACGTTTCTTTGCATCGAAAAGAGAGCGAAAAAATGCAGCAAATGCAATTGAACGCTATGGATTTCGTACTTTTCGTCATCTGCTTATACCCTGCTGCCTTTAACAGAAGACATGGCAGTCGCCAACACGCATGCGTTGCGGAAGAACACTAGAGTGCCACATTGCTTTCACTATCCTAACGCGCACACACAACCTAAACCTAAAAATTGCGGACAAGCTTGTGTGGCAGTGAAGCGATATACTTACAGGGGGCGTGTAAAACTGTGCACCTTCTAGTGGACTAAGTAGGTCAGCAGAGTTTGAACGCACTTCTGTTTCGGCGTGCTGTTCTGGACACCATGGAATCTCGTCATGTTGGCTCACGGGCCCGTAGCAGGCCCGTGAGCCAATCAGAAGAAGCAAAATGGCTAATTCGACAACATGTCGGTGTTTAACAGTGTAGGTAACCTTCGAGGAAATCGCTTGCGTGTAGACTCCCTATTACAGTGTCCGGAACCCGAAGGTCTAGGTTTGCTATTTGTGTATATTGCCAAAATTCTGCCATATTTCGAAATATGCAGTTGCGGCGCTTTGAGCCAATCAGAGAGGCCGTGGCAGCCCAGTGGGCCAGTCAGAGCAAAGACTATGGCGAATTCGACCATATGGCGGAATTTGACAGTGTCCAGAATGGTGCGCTAGTCTAGGGGCCTCGGTTTCTAAAAGCAGGTACTGAGCTTGTGTGGCTTGCTACTCACCATTTTCGCATCTGAGAAAAAGGCGGAAGTGCGAAGCGAAAGCATAAAGCTAAGCTTCAACAGTGTGTTATGTATTCTACGCCTTTCTAATGTAAGTATTGAAGTCAGTGGTGTGTGTTCATTTTTTCCAGCTCCCCAGCTTAAACAAACGCGTACGAGACTGTGGGTACTATATTGTTAGGAGCGCCTGCCACGCGTGCGCTCCGCCTTCGGTAGCTTTACCTTCACTGCCAGGCTTACGACATCGCTGTACGGTTTTAGTGTGGCTACGCCCAGGCCGGGACGATTGCGTACGACACGGCTCATGGACGCTTGGCGCCTTCATCGGGGGAGCTCGCGGCTGTGTAGAGAAACAAAAGGAAAGTTCAGCGCGTCAGACAGCATTCAGAGCGAGGTGAGAGAATACTGCGATTGTCTCGGGTCCGGGACAATTTTACGGTGGGTGACTTCTGGGCGCGCCTACTGCCGTCCAGACGTATCTGCCATGGAGTGAGAGTGCGAGTGAGTTAGAGAGGGTGATGGAGAGTGAGAAAGAGAGAGAGCCCCTCGAAGAATGTCCTTTCGAGTGGCCGTCGGTGGTTCCGCTCGAGAGGTGAAGATTCGGGCCGACTCCGCGCTCCATTAATTCTTTGCGTGTGTGCTGATGGAAGGCCCAGACCGTGAGAAAACGCCCTACCCTCTCTTCCCGCTCCTCCTCCTCCTCCTCCCAAGCTCCCTGTGCTCTACAGCGCCGGATTGCGAAAGCTCGAACGTGTGGCGAAGAAGCCGTGACTCCGCCTCAGGTGCGGTTTCTTAGATGCGCGGAAAACTGAGAAGTGGTCTTTGGCCCAGGAAGATGAGACCGCGCGCGCTGCCGCATTATTCAAGCAAGGTTTTCGGAAATGTGAGAGGTCTAATAGGTTTCCGAGTACGGAAGAATTCGCCATCCACCTGACTCTCGCGAAGCGATGAAGAGTGGGATACCATTCCGAAGCACGCGAAAAACTAGTCGGGTCCTCTCTGTAGCAAATGACGGGATTAACGTTCTCAAACTGCGCGCCACAATGAAGGAGGGGCCAGAGAGGGGAATTTCGATGAATTCCAACTGCCCAGGTTTCTTTAACGCGCACTTAATCTGGTGCACCTAATCACGAGCGTTTCTTTCTTTTTTCCATTCTCACTTAGTCAGAAGGTCGCAGATTCCTCCGATCGATAATCGAACCCGCGACCTCGTGCTCAGCAGCATGACGTCACAGCCACTGAGCCAATCCGATATAATACGGTGAATGGCAGCTTTCGCTAACTGGAACTTTGCTCCACCTAGCCGACTTCCCCGGAACTTAATTGAATAATTAATTTGCTTCAAGCTTGCAGCGTTTCGAGTCATCGATTAAACCGGCCTCGCACTGCCTTTGACTATAACCTCTCATTAGCTCACATGGTATACAGCGACTGCTCTGTAAAGGCAGGCGTAATTTTCTCCAACCGCAGTGCTTGGTTTCCAAGGAAACTCAAATGGGTCTGCAAAACAGTAATCTGCATGTTGTTATTCTCAGTTTTCTAAAAATTAAAATTAAAAGGGTACCTACCCCTATTCACATAATAGTACTAATCATAAAATATTATCACTAATTATTCGTTACGTAAGCTGTAGCTTACTTACACTGAGGTTTTATTAAAGAACTCGTTGCAGCTATTCGACTGTTTTCTCCTCAGGCCGGGCAGTTCCTAACATCAACACAAACGACATCGTTATAAGAAATGGTCGGTCGGTTGGTTACAGTGTTTTTTACATGCGGTGTTAGCCTGACATCGTTTTTAAAAAGTTGCCGAAGTCGCCAGCTGTGCGCTTGTTAAGGGAAAGAGCACGCTTAAAAGGATTAGACTATGTGTTGAGTAGTCTGCGAAAACTTGCTTTCGGTTTACATATTCATGGCAATTTTCAGTGTTCGATAAAACTCAAACACGAAAGAGAGAAAGAGAGAGAGAGTGTGTGTGTGTCTGTATTTAGAGCACAGATAGAGAGGTCGACCTGAATTCGTGCGTTCTAGTCTGCTACTCTGCACTGGGGAAAAGGGGAGTGAATATATGGGGATGGATGATGAGGAGGAGAAGTGCTAAAGTTTGCATGCTGCCTTGGAACAGCTTAAACGATTACTGGAGTGAAGATAACGCGAACTCTCGAGTTCGCACATCAGAAGCAGCCGACGGGCTCGAATAAAGAAAGTTTAGCAGATGCTAGCCACTAAATATTCTTATCTATTAGGCAGTACACAGGCAGCGCTAAAATCGTTAAACTGTTCGACTTTCGCCAACACCAGTGAGTTACGCATGGTTGATGCCTATCGGGTAATTAAGGCTCGCTGCTATACAACACATTCGGAGCATTCCAAAGCACGATTGGTGGATAAGAAAAAAAAAAATGACGTACCTGCTTCAAGCTGCTCTCGCAGAAGCCGTCCAGCTTGCCTTTCTCTTCCTCCAAGCTCTGCATTTGCTGGTTGGAAGGCAAAAGAAAAACCAGGTGACTGAGAAACGGCGGGTATGTTCGGTTTGCGAAAAAGCAACCAGGAGGGCCACTTCTCCATACACTGTACACCATTTAAGCAGGTCCCTTACCAAGGTCAAAATAAAGATAAGGTGGTGTTTAGAGATCTGTACGGTTGTGAAAAGAGCATCCGTACGGGATCTCGAAATGCAATTTTATTTTTACTTTGACTTTGGTCAGCGACCTGCTCCATTTTCTAGCAATGCTTTTACCTGACCAGAAGGTATTCCGTCGAACTCTTGACTGCTGTGTTCCTTCTTATTTTTTTCGGTTCCTTTTTCTTTTTTTCGTCACTTCTGTAGTTAATTTCGTCCCTGCAACTGACTGCCATGGGTACAGCCCGACAAGCCTCATTGGCTTGGGCAGACCCGTTCTGTATCTGGTGCTTTTACAACAAATGAAGCATTTATTACTATTATTAGTATTATTTACTATCGCGCTCAGTATGAGCTAAAACGTGGAAGTGCGTGACAAGCAGCCGCGCGCTGTAGCGCATAATGAGCGCGATAGTCAGCTGACCTACACGGCTAGTTGCAAAATAATAATGAAATACATAAAAAATATGCGCCATATGCGCAGCAAGAATACGAAACTGTCAGTTACTACTCCACCCTTATCTCTGGACCCAACTCCCGTTTTGGCCGAGTCTGTTTGTGCCACGTCACTTCTGTTTGTGCAAGTCACGCCGCATACAGGGAACATCGAGGGTGAGCTGTTACCCGTTGCGACGCGATTCGTTGCTGCTCAGCCAGGTGGAAGCTCGTCCACGAATTCAAACGAGCAATCCGCGTCGTCGCGTGAATCAAGCTTTTGTCTCATCAGCCTGGTTACTCCCACTCCAGGGTAAAGGCCTCTCCCATACTTCTCCAACTACCCCGGTCATGTGCTGATTGCGGCCATGCTGTCCCTGCAAACTTCTTAATTTCATCCGCCAACCTAACTTTCTGCCATCCCCTGCTACGCTTCTCTTCTCTTGGAATCCACTCCATAACCCTTATCCAGTCCCTGCCCCTGATTTCCAAGCTTTTATCTAATCAACTTCAACTGTGGCCCACAGACTTGCATGCGGCCATGGACCGACTACCGACGGGTTTGCCGTGCGTTCATATACTTGTATGCATACACCTTATCGGCCGGCGGTGTGTATACAGTTAGGACTGTGAATAGTGCGTCACTGAATTGAATTGAATTCTGGAGTTTTCCGTGTCAGAAGCACGGCTTGATTATAAGGCACGCCTTAGTGGGGGACTCCGGATTAATATTGACCGGGAATTTAACACGCCACCAATGTACGGGACACAGGCGTTTTTGCATTCCGCCCCCATCGAAATGAGGCCGCCGCGGCCGGGATTTCATCCCGCGACCTCGTGCTTAGCAGCGCAACACCATTGCCGCTAAGCCACCGCGGCGGATAGAACGTTGCTATACCTGAGGCAATATAGGGTGTCCCCCCCCCCCCTGTTTTTTAGTGGCACCATATTTTAAAGAACTGTCTGTGGCAGACAGCGAAATTCTAACCCATGATCTAAACTGCTCTAGGCGGCGGTCATTACTTCTACGAAAAATCAAAGTGCTTAATTGAATAATTAATATGATCATGATAACTAACTATTAATTATTGATGGCACTTATATCGTAGCTAGTGAGTTCATAAGGCATATCCACTGGGAACGAATTCCTTGCGTTGCACCAGTTTCGAAATTTAATTTTCAAGGTGCCCGATGAAATACATTGGTGCCCCAGTTACTTTTGCGCTTCAGTGCATGAAAAAGCGTTTTCTTTAAGAAAGTAGGGGCCGCCCATCGAGTTATTTAGTTCGAAAGTTAGAACTGTGATATCAGCCACAGGCAATATTTAAACATTTGGGGGAGCTAAAGAAAGAAGAAGAAAATAAGTACCCTGTAGAGCACGCGTAATGCATCTTACCGCTGTATACAGCCTAAAGATAAGCACATGTACAGTGTTTGTAGAAGTTAAAAAGAAAGTTATGTTCTTGAGTTTTATGAGCGACGTGATTGTGGGGCACGCAGTAATGAGGGGACTCCGGATTAATTTGCTCACCTGGGATTCTTAAAAATGCACGTAAACTTAACTGCATAGCGTTCTCTTCCTCCCCCCCCCCTTTTTTTTTTTGCACTCCGCCCCTACCGGAATGCGGCCGCCGTATGTGGGAGGTTTTTTTCAGGTTTCGACAATCAGCCGTTGTTTTAAAAATTATTATATGGTATTTAGGAGATGTCGCCGGCTACTTCTTTTCACATAGGGATTAAAAAAAAGAACTAATCGTAGCAAAAGTAGTAAAATCATAACAACGCAAATTCCGGTAACATAAGCACACTAATGTCACACTATAACTGAAAGTCAACTCAGAAACACACCAACACAAAGTCCAGTCACATATGTGCACTGAGGTAAACACAAAGCCCGCTAACATAGCTAGGCTAAAATCAGGGCACATAAGAAATCGTGGATTAAATTCGTATGAAGTTACAAAAAATCAGGCATTGGATTGGCCAAAGTCCAGTAAAAGAAAATCATAGAATGCGCTATCACATTTAAACACTCCACTCAATACTTTCCGAGAATATTGTCCGAAAAGATTGTCCCAGGGAGTTTGGACCGACCCTGCGCGATTGTTTTAAAGGCAGCGAACAAGGCCCTGCAAGAAATTAGTCTCGATTTGCGATTTTCAATAGTCTTCGCTGTTTATATATTCATTCAAACCTTAACTCTCGTCACTTCAGCATCGCCCCTTCTCTCTTTGGCAAAGAAAACTGGTGATGGTGATGCCACGCATCACCACTATTTTTTTTCTGATCAGTTCTCGTTCGCCGATGCGGAGAAGTGTCCAAATCTGATTCAGGTCGAGATCTGAGCTTTTCCCATCGCGATGAACGTCTTTATCTCTCAAGAGAAAGTGCGTCGTCAGCTCTGAGCGCACATGTGCAGAGCGTTCTCGACATGTGCTGTTGTATGATGTTGCAACATATCATGATGATGACGCAGCATCAGTCCTAAAGCTAGCGTTCTTCCTACCTGCCACTGCTGATTCGCGCCATTAGCCTTCGAGCGGTGCGACTATGCAAGTAGAAGCGGATGAGCAGTTGCCACGTGATCGTAGACATGCGTCAGCCAGACCCTGCGCCTAAGCAGGACGTCCCGTCTGCAGGGCAGAGTATAAATTGCGCACGAGCGTGCTTCGAAAGTGGCCGCGGACACAGAGGCACACCTTTATCTCTTTGTCGACGTTGGAGCCCCGGTTTCCGGCCCGGCTCTTCTTGCGCTGCTTCTTGACGATGGAGGCGATCTTGAGGTAGGACTCGTGGTGCGTCTTCTGCTGCTGCATGAACCGCTTCTGCTCGCTCTGCGAATCGGGGGAGAGAGAGATGGGTGGGTGAGCGAACGAGCGGACGGACGGACAGGCAGACAGACTAATTAATTCATTTACATTTGTACGCCGCGACCGAAGAAGCCGTACTAATCGAATTGTGAGAATTTTACCGTTACAATCCTTGGACTTTAGTTGCCGAAACCACGATCTGATTTTGAGGCACGCCGTAGTGGGGGAGTCCGGAATAATTTCTGCCACCTGATGCTCGTTAACGTGCACTCAAATCTAAGCGCACAAGCATTTCGGCATTTCCCGTTTCGACGATGGGGTGAATTAGGGTTTTATATGTAAGGAGTCTAGTTTCTTGAGGAGCAAGACGCAGCGTACGATGTAAGTATAACCTAGTCTTTTAAGGGCATTGTTACAGGTGACATCAATGCGTTTCGACCATGACAAATCGTGTGTTCGTAGGATACCTAAATACCTAAATAGAACTACACAACTAGTCTCTTATCACGCGATAGCTATAGATAAACAGAGGTAACACAGAGACAACGACGACGCCTCTCGACCTAACGAAGCAACCGGACAAACATGGATACTCACGGCAACCACCTTGGCGTCCTTCTCGATGTTGGATTCCAGCGGAACGATCACGTCCACGTAGAAGGCCTTGAGCTGTGACGTCAGATAAAGAAAAAAATAAGAATTCGCTTGAGGTGCGGAGCAGCGACAGTATTCTTTTAACTGTTTCCTTTAAAAAAAAATCATTTTTAAGGTGTAGCTTACTTCAGTTTGATAACTCTATAGCCTGCAATTCTTTTTCTCTTTCAGTTTGAATCTCAGGCTCAGAGACCCGATTTCCTTTCAGCGGTTCAACATACAGATTTTCTCTGTCTGTCTTTTATATATGTGCTGTTCGATTCTTGGCAAATCCCCCAATGTGTGCCACTGATGCAAGCCTGGAGGAATGAAAAAAGAAAGAAAGCCAAGAGGAGGCGTCACGAGACAATGTTAAAGCCTACCATTGTAAATTAAAAAAAAAGAAGAAAGAGGAATCATGGGAAAGCACGTGATGGAAATTGCAAACGGCCATTTCTAGTTGCCCCGCCTTACTGCACCAGATTCGTCGTCTCCTTGTCTGCAGAGGCGCTCGGAACTTGTAGTGCGCGGTTAATCGTGCCAACGATGCTGATTTAGCGTTGCCGCTGTAGCGGCAACAATCGGGTCGTTCGCATGTGCTATCCGACGGGTCGAGTCCATTTGGGGTTAGATTTGCCCGTCGTGCTCACTTAAACCCTCGCCGGTCGGGTCGACCGAACGTCGAGTCGCGCTGAGCTAGCCCGACTGCATGGAGTTTACGTTGACCCAGCCCGACTCAATTGAAGCGCCCATGCCCGTATCCACAAAACGTTCTTACGCTAAAAGCGTTCGTGCCAGCCAATAGTGATGCAGGACATATTATTAGCGAAGGCGATCAGCCAATGAAAAGCAGCACTTACGAACGAAAAGCTTTGTGAATTCGGCCCCAGATTTAGCGGAATTTTGTTAACCTTCCGTTGCACGCCCTCGCGATTTCCTACCAGGCACAGCAAGCTAAGACAGGGGAAGTGGGCCAATCACAGTTAGAAATGGTTTTAGGCGCAAAAAATTAAGACACGGACAACGTGTCTTTTTCGTACTAGCGGTATGGTGTCGTCGAAGTGATGAAGACGAATGTTCACGGTGTTTTCCGCGTTACCCCTGCAAGATTGGACACTCCGAATGGTAAGCTTCCTCAACGCAAAAAAAAAAAAGAAATAAAATACCGGTACTGATGTAGTTGGCTGTCGATTCCTTAATCAGCGTTTCGTCCATAACTGTGATTTGCTACAAGGGTATATCTCCCGCGGCCAACAACAGTATATGCATAAATAGCGCTCTTATTAATCTTATGGTTCTGGCCTAGGCGAGTTGCAATATCTAGCGTAGCGATCCCTGATAAGTATAGTGCAGTTTCACCTGTGATAACCATCAGCACGACACAGGCGAGCCGAAATCGCACTGTGCTTTAGACAAGACTTACACAAGCCCTAGAACAGCGAATGAACATACTTCTCGCCTGCTTGCTATAAGTCGACCTTTCCAAGCATGCAGGCGCACTCACGCTACGACGCGAAAGCGTCCCCGCACGCGTTATTGGGCTTTCGGAGAGCCACGAGGCATTAGGTGGCGACGCGAAGAGCATAGGTGGCGCTACGTAAGGCAAGCGAGGCCGTTAGAGCGCGCCACTGCCATCATCCATCATTCAAAACCCAAGAAAAACAACCTTATACACACTTGGCGTCACCTGCGTTCCAACGAAGCGGCTCCCGCCACCATTTTGTTTGTCTCGTTTACGTCAGGCAAAGCTTAAGTTTGATTAATGCGACCCTGCCTTGCGGACAGCTCCCGACACACAGCACTATTTGCCTCTCCGAAAACGGTACAGCGCTGAGGAGGTAACGAGCCGGGGCTGCTTACGCATTCACAGTAACGGACGGCATTAGATCAGGGCAGGGCGCACGCTTGTGCTGAACGTCTTTTCTGCTAAAATCATTTTCTCAACGACATAAGTTTAATATCGTAATTTCAAACTAACTGAGGCATCATCTGCTTTTATAGCGTCGTCTGTTTTATGTTAACGAAAGCAGAGGATCAAAATCATAGCAGATGAGCCCATTGTGGAGCAGCAGGTGTGCTGCCGACTTTTGACACTTAGTATCAACTCTCACCGTCCGTTACCGTACGAAGCCCTCATTATGGAGGAGATCCATACCCTAAAAAAATTAGTCGAGGCATTTCAAGACAAATCGATCCCTCTTCGAAGTAGTGCATTGCTGCGTTGAAGATCTCGCAGCGTCTTCCATTTCTCGAAAGAAGACAACGATTGCTCTTCTTTCAAAAAGCCAGACGTCTGCTTCTCGAAAGCAGACGGTAAAAACTGACAGAAGGCGCAATTTATATTATACACTTCACATGCTCTTTTCTCTGATGGGCTAACGCGAGCTCTGACTACCCCACTGCTGTACAGTATTAATGAGACGGCACTCCTCCGTGAGGCCGCTGCAGCGTACGCCTATCCGCAGGCTGTGGCAGGCTGAATTTCGCGGATCCCTTGCTCGTGCGACGAATGCACGAGCCTACACCTGGCCTAAAAACTGCCAGCCCCTGCTCGTGCATAATGAGGCGCGGAGAGATTAGTCGCCGGATATGACTAATTAAGACGAGGCGAGCCTCGCGTCACCCCCTCCTCCCCCGCCGACGTCCGCAGCTCATTCATATTGATTGAAGCGTCGGCCTGCAGAGAGGGAGACGTAGCTGAGCTTGCACGTCTCCAGCCGTCGACACTGCCTGTTCGGGAGATGGGCCCCAGCGGCAGGCGCACCACGAAGAGGGCGACTGCAGTCTGGTTAACGCACCCACCACGCCTCCAATAAAAATTTGTCCATTTCCCCGTAAGGGACGAAGCGCTGAAAGCAGCATCGAGGTTTAGCGCTGCTCCGAAGCTCCTCAAGCGGTGTCCTTCAACAGTGTACGGGTGTGCGAGATGTTGGCGAGCAAGCGAGGCAACCGCTGCGCAGCAGAAGAAACAGCATCCTGACATGCTACTTCTAGGCGCTTCGCAACGTAGGCTTGATAAGGAGCGCCGAAACTGGGTGCGTTATAATTCTGGCCAGCATCGGAGACAGTCTGTTATTAGATCTTGCCGTTGAGTGGGGGAGTTGACCGACGTTGAGAAGGATTTTGAGAACTGAAGGTTTATTTGCATTATTTACAGTAATAACACAAAGTAATGAACAGTCATAAAGTCATCGACGGCCGGCAGCAAATCGGACGCTGCGGCCCGTGGCAAGAAGAACGAAAGAATGTCTCTTCTCCCTGTCTCTCGCTTTTAACCCCTTCGGTCTCTCGGGGTTACGTCATTTTCGTCCAATCGTCGAGCCAGCTCAGGTGTCATCATTATCCTCCAATGATAGGCGCCCGTGCAAGTGCCCTCACATTCGGCCAATGGGGACGCTCCAAGGGCTCCATTGTCCGATGGTTGACTTGCCTCCGGCGTTGCCTCCTCGCCTGGAAGCGCTCAGCTGGAGGAGACGGGTTGTTTTCGAACGACCTTCCAAAGCCGCAAAACAGCTTTGCTCGGGACCTAGATCAACTACCTGGAACCGTGCCAGCCTCCCGTTGCACTTTCGGAAGAGTCAAGCAGGGGGGGGGGGGGGGGGGGCGGTCAGACAATAGCTCGACGTGGTGAGGGTCGATGAATAGCTCGATGAGGGGGGGGTCGCCAACCTGTCTGACGGGTCCGGTAACATGGTAGAAGCGCCTCGGTGCACCATAACTGGAATGCGACTGCGCTTGGATGTGGTCGGGGAACTTGAGTGATGCCAGGAAAATGGTTCGTGCCCAACACTGTATAAACAGCTATAAGGAGACTGCCAATACAGCTTCGAGCCCAAATATGGAAGGCGCTTCGAACCGTCGGGAAGACGCATGGAAGACGATAATGATGATAATATTCTTGGCATCCTGTTTGAAAAGGGGCGGTGACAAATAGTCACCCAGCCTGCTTGATTTAATTAGGTATGCTATACATGTTTCTCATCCTAGCGTTGTTGTGTACGTATCCTTAATTTCGTTTTTTTCCCTCAAAGCTTCTCTCTACCTTGCACCGCTACATGATCCGATTGTATCAATCTCTTCCCTGCTTTTTTTCCACCAATGCTCTAAACGTATCTTGCTTATCTCGACTGCTGACCGGTTGACGCTTTCGTCCCCTTTAAATCCGAACTTTTTGAAAGGTCTACCTTGCATATTGGTCTCGCTGGGTGAATTCTTTCGCATTCCGTTAGGTCGTGCTCAGTCGTCTCAGGATTTCTTCCCGCGATTATCACGGATTTTCACGGATTTTTACCATACAAAAGATTTCCGGATTTTCGCGACGCCTCTCCGACGTGACGCCACCTCGCGGTGACGAGTGGAAGTTCAGGAAAGTACAAACTCTGCATTTTAACTCTTCGCGTATGCGAACCCATGAAAAACACGACGTGACTTACATCAAGCGCATAGGAAAGCGTGACTACGTTTTCCTGTGCGCAGACGACCTTCCCGCCAAGTTTCCAAGCGTCCTGCTCAGCCGCCACCTTGTTCGCACAAGAAAGTGACCTGCATCATTGCTCACTTCGACGCTGTCGTCTCGAAGCTGTCTTCTTTGACATCTTCGGGAAAACTGGAACGGAGCTTAAGATGGCCGCTGTCCGCTTAGCCGTCTACTTTGCCGTCTGTACGGCGAACACGGAACACAGCGAGCGACGTCGCAGGCGTCGCACTTCGACGCTGCACACCACTGTTGGTGGTCATAGCTTTGGTTTAGCGTAAATTTCAGATGACTGCAAGCGCCACGATGTGGTATGCACGCAGCCGCTCACTGTGACCGCTATATAGTGTTTGTGTACACACACAACGTTCGTTCCAGCAGCGGAATGGCCGCACGCTGCGCTGACTGGATCCGCTGTGGACTCGATTGCGCGGATAGAGACAGTGCTTCTTCCACTTGGCTTCAAAGCCATTTTAACGCGACAGCGTCAAGGGGCCCGCGCCGCAGAAAATCCAGCGTCAGCGTTCAGCGTCGACTGTCCTGTGAGCGGAAATTCATTCCGGGCCACGCATACTCAACCACGCAGGCGCTCCGTGTAGTGCAGAGGCTTTACTGAACTGATTGGATTTCTCAAAGTAAAATGCGTCACAAAAATCGTAAAGTACCACTTACACACAACCTACAGACATAATAGCGTCGGACTGTAATTTGAATATACGAGAAAACATAATTCTGTTACGCGGAAACTCAAAACACAAACCCCTATTCCAGCGTTTATACCATTCACGGAGCGGCGCTCCCGGTTCCTTGCAACACCATCCAGACGGCGCTCGCCTCCGCGCGTCCGCGGCCCACGCAAGGGGCCGCGTTTCTACCAGAAAGCTCGCCTGCGTGCGTAGCGTTCGCCACCAGCGTTTCCCGGTAAACGTTATGGTTACACAAGCTGCAGTTGCCGGAAAGCGTGGGAAACTCCTCGGGGATCTTTGAATGCTATCGCGTTCCACTCTTAAAGGCGAAGCTTAAGCGTCCTCAATTTTTTTTTTTTTTTGCAGCCGAATGCCCTGCGTGTCTCTCGCATCTCTGAAGACCTAACCATCCAAGCGCGCGCCCAGCCTGCCCCGTTGATACCGTGACAGCATCAGAACACGGTCGGTTAGGGTTATCGGGTTACCACGGCCTGTCCACCCGCTCCCAAACCTGCAATTTAGTTTCACATCCCAGCCATACCTAAGTGGAGGACTGCTCCGACATAGAGACAGAAATTAAAAAAAACAAAAGCAATGAATAAACGCATTTGTGGTGTTTTATGTTCTGAGATGAACTAGATTCCGCGAACTTGTATTTCTTGGAAAGGCGATAGGGGTTGCTACGCGGGCGAGTAGTTTAACAGCGGGCTGCGTATACGCTTTCTTATGCGCAGGAAGACAGCGCGGTGTACGCTTCGCGGCACTGCGTACAACTATAATCACTCGTATAGATACAACTGCCCGCGCGCGCAATTTGCTCAACGACGGCAGAAATTGCACCCCTGAGTCCCGGGGCGGTGAACCAGTAGTCTTGAGAAGCACCGCTAGAGTGCGCCGAGGAAGGAGGGTTCGGCGGGGAATGTCCGCGGACTCTCTCTCTCTCTCTCTCTTGCTTCCTCGCCGCCACTTTTGATCTACGCGTAGACCAACGGAGAAGCGTGCGGTATGCTTACCACGTTCATCTGCTGGTTCTCAATCTCCTTTTGCACGTCCACGAGCTGCATCAAAGCTGTGCCTGCGAGGAGATGCACAAAAGATACGCAACACGTGAGACACTTCGAGAACAAAGGAACACCAAGAGAGAACAAGAAAACATACCGTGATAAACACGGAGGCATTGTCCTTCATTTTTTTCTTGATTAAACCCTTCAGGCACTGCGTGTAACATTGGACACACGCAAATAATTGGCGAAAATCAGAATTTTGAACGATGCCCATGACAAGTAAAAAAATAGATTCTGGGGTTTTACTTGCCGAAACTGCAATATGATTATGAGGCGCGCCGTGGTGGGGACTCTGAATCACTTTTGACCACCTGAGGTTCTCTAACGTGCGCCTTAAATCAGAGTACACGAACAGTTTTGCATTTCGCCCCCAAGCGAAATGCGGCCGCCGCGACTGGGATCGAACCCGTGACCTTGAGCTTAGCAGAGCAATGCCATAGCCGCTGGGCTAGCGGGACGGGCGGCAATCACAATTAGTCGAAGCGAACGATGTCTAAGAAAAAGAATGAAGCCAAGGAAGGCACGCGAAAAACTGAAATATGTTCCTTAATGATCTGCAGCTTTAATAACAAGATGCGGCATTAAAGAACACACGATGAACTTCATGTCCCTAATAAAGAATATTGATCGGCAGTGATGGAACATGCTTGAGCCAGCGTTTTGGCAAGGTGTAATTACTCTGCGTGAGGACATCGACAACGTTCTCTAGCAGCGTTTACGTAAGCGTAGCTCGATAAATGTTAAGAACAACGACAGAAAAGACAACGTTCTCAACGGAAGTCGCCATGCCCACAAACTTTGCATGGTGGGAGAGGCGCTTTACCAGTTTAGCTGTGCGGAAATGCCTGGACCTCCGTTCGCTTCCTTAATCTACAGGCGAAACGCGCAGTGCCAGTGGTCTCGTAACTCAACGAAAGGGCGGGGTTGAGCCTAATATGGAAAAGCTGTGAGGACTGCACTGTAAAATAAGCAACAACCTTACAAGTTTAATGAGGGTGTCAATCGGTCTATATCTCGCTCGTTTACACCAAAGGGTGAAACAGCGCGAGTTATTGCCAAATTTACACTCTTGTTCCCTTTTAGAAGTGTAGAGAGAAAGAGATAAAATGATAAATGAAAGCCCGGGAGGTTAACCAGGACTGAGCCCGGTTGGCTACCCTACACTGGGGGAAGGGGAAAAGGGGGAGGGAAAGATTAAGAGAAGCAGAGAGAGTCCACTGTGGATATCACCGACGTGGTATATGGTTTTCTGCCCTGTATCCACTGACAGTCACTCCCTCCGGACCACAGACGGTCGCTCAATCCTGTAGCTTGTTTTATGGTGTAAGGGGCCACGGCGCCTGCCGGACCGCTGCGCATGCGCTTTCATTCTGTTAACATACAACTTTACAGCGCGCTTTGCGCAACGCTCCCCAAAAGAGGAAGATACGAAAGATGTTGTCCTAGCAGCAAACTTGAGACGTGACTTCTCTGCTGCTAAACTGAGTTTTATATGTATTTACGTTTGATTCTGGGGTTTTACGAGCCAAAACCACGATATGGTTCTGAGGCACGCCGTAGTGGGCGGAGGGGACTCCGAATTAATTTTGAGCACCTGGCCATTCTTCAACGTGAGCGCGATGCACGGTATGCGGGCGTTTTGCAGCATTTGGTGCCCACCGAAATGCCGCCGCCGCGGCCGGGATTTGGTCCCGCGACCTCGGTGCTTAGCAGCGCAGCGTCATAGCCGCTAAGCCACCGCGGCTGGTTTTGTGTGTATCTAAAAGTACAGCAGTTGGCACAGGAACCTGTTGACACGCCTGCTGTTTCGAGAAAAAAAAGAAAGAAAAAGATATATTGATTGGCCCAAAAGTTGAGACTCGTGTGTCCTGGTTATCAGATTGCGAGCTCCAATAATTTTGGACGTTGCTGACGCTTAAAACAAAAACTTAAAAATAAATAAATTGTGGTTCGACGTCACTAAAATGCATATAGCGGGTTATGACAGACGCAAATGTGGGACTATACCTGGGTTTTCTTAACGTGTACAATGTGCACGGTACACGAGAGTATTTTACAACCCATGCACCCGTGGTTCTTTAAGGTCCAGTTTTTTAAAGGTATGCGAACGTTTTTATTTTCCCAATAAGTATCCATCGGTAGGCGGTCACCACGTCTGGGAATCGAACCCTCTCCCTCGCGCTCAGCGAGAGAACACAGTGTTTCCGCTGAGCCATCGCGACATTAAACCCACGTAAAGCTGCCGAATTACCGCGCCCGCAAAGAAAAAAAGAAAAGCCGTTTTAATCGGATGAAATCGCGAAAGTCGTCCAAGCGAGACAAAACGCTATCGCTCATCGAGCTTATCGTCCGTAAAACGGCAACGAAAGAAACACACAACTCATGCTAATGCAGTTAAGGTGAGCGGGCGCGACCGCGCGCGCGTCACATCGTGTGCGCCCAATGAATTTCAATTACAAGTCGTCTGCTGCCGGCCCGGCTGGTCCAGACGACGGCGAAGCAGACGACGAAGACGACGACGACGCGAAAAGCGTAATCAATATTTATACGAGCGTAAATATTGAATCGCTGCTCTCGGCCACTTGCGCGCGTTACAACAAGCGCTCCTCGGCTTCTTCCGCATCGGGCCCGGTAATTAACCGGCCTTAATTGAAATCAATGAAAACGAAGCCCTTCCCCCCGTTCCATACACCCCCCCCCCCTCCTCACTCGCGTTCCGCTTTCGCGTCCTCATGGGGAAAAGAATCCGAGCTCCAGCGGACGTGGGAAGCTTGCTTGCAATAAACTTGCGGAATAAACGGGACAAAAAACAAAAAAGCCTTTTTGAATTATGGCCGTTTCCCCAGAACATGCCTCGCGAACCGCGTCGTTTCATGTAGCTCTTCCCTTTTCAATTTCTTATTTCATTAGTTTTTCTTTTCTCTTCTCGTCGGACACACGATTCTGGGGCTCGGTTTCTGCGCCCGCTGTCACGCATAGCACGCGGGTTCCAGTGTCAAGATGAAAGCCTCGACTGCAACAAACAAACAAACAAACAAACAAACAAACAAACAAACAAACAAACAAACAAACAAACAAACGATCACTGTCCCCGCCTTGATTCCGCTTTTCAATTTGTTTGTTTGTTTGTTTGCTGCTTCCGGAGTACGACCGCAAAATTTCGCAGACAGTGAGGCAATAAAGCCGCAGCTATATAGCCATGCATTCCAGACGCGCCCTGTGGCAAACAGTCCCCGAATGCGTTTGCCAGCGGAGTGCGTAGCGTTCAAAATTTATCGCGCCCAACGTCTGGCTTCGACGGTGTCTTTCTTCTTTTTTTTTCTGTCTTTTATTCTCGCAAATTCTCGTTCACGCGCGAACAGGAGTTAACCGCTCCGAGGAGCTGCAACGGGAGACAGCTGGTGGCCGAAAAATGATGAAGGGCGCGTCTCGCGCCGACTACGATGAATCGAACTACTCGGAGACACGCAATTCGCGAAGTCGAAGCGCGGTTTTAGAGCACAGCTCTTAAGCCGAGACCACACGTTCGCTTGCGGACGCGCGCAAGCTCGCGTCCGCGCTCTTAGCGCCTGCCGCGCCTCGCGAGGAATGGCGGTTTGCATCCACAAAGACGCGCGACAGCGCGCGCTCACTGGGCTCACTCACAGACGCCTTGGCAGGCATCGCTTCATATTTGGTTATCGACAGTGTTTCAAGATGCTTCGATATTTATAAACGTAATTGTTATATGTTATAGCTGTTAGATCAGTGCAAAAAGGAAGGAAGAACCACATTCTTGCACGATATAAATCTGCTTCACTGAGAGTTGAACGCTGCGCGCCGTAGCTGCGTAGCCAAGCGCGCCGACGCGAGGCTACCCAGGCGCGCGATAACAGAGAGGAGCTGTTCCCCGACATCACGCCGCGTTTCGACGCGTACGAGCCATGCCGCACCGTGTGCGCATGCGTGGGCACGTGAACGCGAGCTTGCGAGCGTCCGCAAGCGTGCGTGTGGTCTGGGCTTTAGGCGCCCGTTCCTGCGGCAAGTGTCGGCGTTCTGCATCGTAGCCGAGCGAACGAGCACAGCGGAAGATGAGAGCGAACGCGGAGCGCAGCGGAGCGCAGCGGAGGACGAAATTAACGGCAAGAGCGAAGAGAGCGCGAGGGGAAAAGTTGAGGAAGAGGGCCCAGCGAAAGCGCGAGAAAAGAAAAGCGGGGAGCCGCGTACGAGGGGCTTGGCGACAACGATGGCTACGAGATGGCGCCAGAGTCGCGCGCGTCGTACGTATGGAAACAAAGCGCTGCATGAGCGCATGTCTGTCTGCGGCGGCTGCTGTAAACAGCGCCCTCGCGTCACCCACGCCCTTCGTCTCGCGCTCTACCTATTACTCAGGCAGTCGCGCCACACATCGTTCCATTTGCAATGTGCCGCACGAGACAGATTGTCCGCGCCAGCGAATATATCGCGAAATGAAAACACGTATGGAGCTGCGCTGAAATTTCGCATTAAGGAGTTGTCGTAATTGTCAGTGAATTTTTCTTGGTTAGTAGAAACCGTAAACGGGTTCCCGTAAACAGTCCACGGAATAACGGAGCGCCTGACACGTCGGTGGCACAAGATGATGACGACTGCTTGAGGGATATTTCTTTTGAACCAGAGTGGCCACAGTCCCCAAGCCGACGTAAGTAACGTACGTGTTATCATATCGTAATCCAGCATTCTGTCTTTCTATGCTATATATCATAAACGTATACCTACTACGGCTATGACAATCCCGCCCCTATGTCCGTGAGTTTTTATGCGAAGCATACTAGCCGCACAACCACGCTCTTCCTTGCTGCGCCGCGCGCGGCCGCGTAGCTACCATATGACGTCATAACAGCTGCAGAAGCGGAGGCTCAACTCGTGCGCTCGCTTGCGGCCGCGTAGCTACATAGCCGGGTCTCAGCTCGTGCGCTCGCCTGCATGAGTTGTTTCTTCGTCTAGCCGAACCAAATATAGCCAAGCAACAGCAGTTCACCAGGCTAAACAGTGGTTCAACAACTAAAATAAAGGCTAGTATGCTTCGCATCCTGGGCTTAACCTTAGCTAAGCCACAGCCGTTTTTCTACAGGTACTCAGGCTTGCTTATCTTTACCGCCGATGACCTAACGCTCCAACCAGGTTTGAATCCCCAATGCGTGTGCAAGTTGCCCACGGACGTGGCTGGATAGTGGCATCCCATTACAATGTGCCGAGTCGACTCCGGATGAGAACAAAGTGACGCCTTGTTGCAGTCGTTTGCTTCTGCATGTTTTTGTGCTCCGGCAGCAAGCTTGGGCCTTCGAAAGGAAGGCAGCTACAGCGCTGGTAGCGCTATCTTGTGAAGAATTCATCTGCCACAACGCCTTCGAAACATTCTTGCGTTGAGTCGTGTTTTGGCAGAAAGGAAAATAAAAAAACCGAGGACACCTAAGCACTTCATAGGACTTGTGAATGCGAAAACATTAATGTCCAATTGAAAGGCAGCTAAGCGGTCCTTCAAGTTTTGCGTTGCGAGTAATGTGCCATAGCGGTACGGCCTGCACGAGCCAGCAAGCAGCAGCAGCCTGCGGTTGCCAACGCCGCATGCCACCGACGTCCTGCGCGACGAGAGATCGAAGAAGCAGCAAAAGCCACCAAGGCCGACAGGCGCGCACAGCAGCTAAGTCCAGTGGGGGTGAGAGAGAGAGAGATACGGACCGCGCGCGCGCTTCCGAGAGCTAGACAGTGGCACCCGCACGCGCGTGACACGTGACTGCCTGCCCGACGACAACCCGCCTCGACATGTGTCGTCGCGTCGCCGTATCTGCTCCGTCGAGGCGCGCTGGTGACGTGGCGTCGCGGCGATGCCCTCTCCCCTCACGGGACACCATTTCGCGCGGTCTGCTCCGTCGAGGTGAGCTCGTGACGCGGCGTCGCAGCCAATGGAAATTCGGGTGCGGTTTCGGTGCTACAGACACCGGCTTTTTCGCTCAGCGGGCCAATTAATGCTTTCGCACCAAAGAAAAAAAAATTCCTTTGTACCCTAATGAATGTTGCTGCCAATGCCTTGGTGGTTATAGCTTTTGGTGCTGAAGTTGACGTCGGTGGCACAAGTGTTCCGGTAGTCCGCAAATTGTAATTCACTCACTCACTCACTCACTCACTCACTCACTCACTCACTCACTCACTCACTCACTCACTCACTCACTCACTCACTCACTCACTCACTCACTCACTCACTCACTCACTCACTCACTCAATAATATCTTGACCTTCTCATTCCTCGTTCAATACAACCTCTCAGTGGCTTTCTCTTTAAACTGCTCACTGACTCATCACTCGTTCGCTGATCACTCATTGACTCACTCCTTTTCATTCACTAGCTAGTTTCGTGAACCTACTCCTTTGCTCAATTAATTCTACGAATTTGTAGCGGACATTGAAGTGCGCGAAATTTGTTCGCCGGTTCGCGCTTAAGCCAATCTCATGCTGACACAAGCCAGAAACTCTTATATGAAAAATTTGAGAATGAGGCATTTTCCATCAAGGATAGTTGTAAAACCTGTCACTAAAGAGCCTTCTCCTAACACCACGCAGCCTGCACACGAGCCTCCCACGCACAAAACAAAAATAAAAAAAGAAAGAGAGAACGAAACCTATCCGCGGTTTATCCGCTTTTCGTTAAACGAAGCTCATTTCGCAAGCTCATTCCATTAAATCCCGAAAAACCACCGCCGGATTACGACAAGCCCGAACGAAGTGCCTGCTAAAAAAAAAAAAAAGAGAGAAAACGGGAAGAAGAAACATTCTATTGAAAGATATAGGTAGCAAAGCTGATTGAGTATGCGCAAATAAGAAAGAGATTGCCTAGGCTAAAATAAAAGATAAAAACAACGACGATGGAAGACTGTCTTCACGGCAAAGCTAGCATCAAAATGGGCGTACATACCAGGCCACTACGCTTCGCTCAGAATTTAAAGAGCTAGGGACATGTGGTGTGAATAATTGATCACCTGCCTTTTTCTTCTTTTCTTTGGGCTGGCTGAAAAGACGGGTTTCCGTAATCAGCTATGGGGGCGCTGTGGAATGTTTCATTAAGCGCTAGAGCTCAGACGCGCGGTCAAGGCGCGTGGAGCGGACGCTTCGCTGAACTCCCTGCAGAGGGCGCAGACTTGTGGTTTTGCTTGAATGTAGGGGTGTGCGAGAAACACACGAGATTTAGATGCGAATTGAATATCATTTGTATTACGCGAGTGCTAGTAGATGAGAGATTCTGATAGTTCCGGAATTTCTGAATGTACGTCCCTATCCGTGACCAAATAGTACGGCACGAGAAAGGTTGTTAGTTTCCATCGGGTCAAGAATGAATGAATGAATGAATGAATGAATGAATGAATGAATGAATGAATGAATGAAAAACACTCAGCGAATGCGTAGAGGCACTGTTTTCGCAAGTAACACGTTAAAGCGCAAATTTTTCTCCTCTGAAGAATAGTTTCTTCACTTAAGAATAGTTACGAGATCAGTGGTGTTTCTTCCTTAAGTGTGCATTGTTACATGAAATTATTCATTGTTACATCTTACAATATTGCTTCATCATGATGTTACACAATAAACAGCACATTACATCATCTTGTTACACAACATTATCTTATACTTGTTGCATCATATTGTTACACACGAGGTGTTTAACGCAGAACCAGATGAATCTGGTTGATAGGCGCGGTTGTTGAAGAGCGGTCTCGCGGCAGCTTGGCCAACGTCGTTCTCTTCTTTCTTCTCGTTGTCTCCGCGGCAGGCGTGGTTCATGACAGCTTGTGACATTTCCCCGCTGGCAGACGAAGCCCGCCGGGCGAGTCAGTCATCTCGTGGGTTGTAACGCCTCAGACGCGCGACGTGCGTCACTTCAGCCTTGGCCGAGCGTCGTCCACTGCTCGTGACACGCGCAATGCGGTAGTTTACTTCGCTGAGGCGCTCCAGAATAACGTAAGGGCCGACGTAGTGGGCGAGAAACTTCTGGCACAAGCCACGCTTCCGCAACGGCGTCCAGAGCCACACAAGGTCCCCAGGATCGAAGGAAACGTGGCGGTGACGCCCGTCATAGCGGATCTTGGACCGGTCCTGCGATGCTAGGGTGCGTAGCCTAGCGAGGCGTCGCGCTTCTTCTGCTCGACATAGGATCTGATCAATTGATTCGTTGTCATGAGCGAAGTAGGGAAATATGGTGTCGAGGGTGTAGCGCGGCGGACGAGCATACAGAAGGAAAAATGGTGAGTAACCAGTGGTCTCGTGTCTCGCGGTATTGAAGGCATAGGTAATGAAAGGCAAGATACTGTCCCAATTCTTGTGTGCTGAATCGACGTACATGGATAGCATGTTGGCAAGCGTTCTGTTTGTGCGCTCGACCAGACCATTAGTTTGTGGATGGTAGGGCGTAGAATGGCGGAAGCTACATGAACACAGACGAAGGGTTTCTTCAACCACGTCCGCGGTAAACTGTCGCCCACGATCGCTGATTACTATGCGAGGAGGTCCATGTCGGAGTATAACGTTAGCCAGCAAGAAGATAGAAACTTCTGTAGCTGTGGCCGATGGCAATGCGGCGGTCTCACAATAGCGGGTCAGGTGATCTACGCAAACGATAACCCAACGATTACCCTTAGAGGATCGCGGGAAAGGGCCCAGAAGATCTATACCAACTTGCTCAAAGGGGACGCTAGAAGGGGGAACTGGTTGAAGCAGGCCATGTGGCGCTTGTGGCGGACGCTTGTAGCGCTGGCATTGAGAGCAGCTGGCGACGTACCGTTCGATATCTTTCCGCATCTTAGGCCAGTAAAAACGTTCTTGAGCCCGGTAGAGTGTACGTGTGGAACCAAGATGACCGGAAGTTGGGTCATCGTGCATGGCGTGTAATACTTGGTGGCGAAGGTTCTTGGGGACAACTAAAAAGTAGCGTGCACCGGTGGTCGAGTAGCTCTTCTTATACAGCGCGCCACCATCACGTAGGCGAAAGCGACTGCCTGCAGGTGACTCCTGTGCTGCCGCGAAGAGCGGTTGTAAGCTCTCGTCCTTGTGCTGCTCGGATATGACGGTACGCATATCCGGAAATTCCTGGGACACAAAAGCGATGTATTCATCAAAATTGTCCGCATCACATTCAGTTGTTTGAAGTGGCATCCGGGAGAGACAATCAGCGTCAGCATGTCGCCGGCCACTTTTGTAGCAAATAACGAAATCGTATTCCTGTAGACGGAGGGCCCAGCGCGCTAGTCGTCCTGAGGGATCCCGCAGATTCACAAGCCAGCATAGCGAATGATGATCTGTTATCACAGTGAAGGGGTGCCCATAGAGATACGAACGAAACCGTTGCACGGCGAAGATGACCGCCAGACACTCTTGTTCGGTGACTGTGTAGTTGCGCTCGGAGCGGCTCAAGGACCGGCTAGCGTAAGAGATCACGTGCTCACTGTCGTCAACACGCTGAACTAGCACAGCACCGATGCCTACGCCACTGGCATCGGTGTGAATTTCAGTTGGTGATGAAGGATCAAAGTGCCGAAGAATTGGTTGGGATGTCAACAGGAACTTGAGCTGGCGAAACGATGAGTCGCAATCTGCAGTCCACTCAAAGGGAACGCCTTTTTGGAGAAGGCGTGTAAGGGGATGAGCCATGTCAGCAAACCGGGGAATGAATCGGCGAAAATAGGAGCACAAGCCCAAGAAACTTCTTAACTGCTTGACAGAGTTGGGTACTCTAAATGCTTCTACGGCCGCAGTCTTTTGTGGATCTGGTCGGATGCCTTCTTTAGCGACGAGATGGCCTAGCACAAGAGTTTGTCGTTCCCCAAAACGGCATTTTTTTGAATTGAGCACGAGGCCCGCTTTCTCCAAGCAGTTCAAGACCAAATCCAAACGTTTGTTGTGCTCACTAAACGTTCGCCCGAAGATCACAACGTCGTCTAAGTAGCACATGCAAACTTCCCATTTTAAGCCGCGTAATATCGTGTCCATGAACCTTTCGAACGTTGCAGGTGCGTTACACAACCCGAAAGGCATCACGTTAAACTCGAATAGTCCGTCGGGTGTTACAAATGCTGTCTTTTCTCTGTCGTCCTTGTGTATAGGAATTTGCCAGTAACCTGACCGTAAATCGATTGAGGAAAAGTAAGATGCCGCAAAGAGACAGTCGATGGCGTCGTCGATTCGTGGGAGCGGATATACATCTTTCTTAGTGACGGCGTTTAGGCGACGGTAATCAACACAGAACCGCCACGTACCGTCTTTCTTCTTCACCAATATCACGGGTGCTGCCCAAGGACTAGATGATTCTCGAATGACGCCTTTGCATAGCATTTCTTGGACCTGATCACTGATTATCTTGCGTTCTGACGGAGATACACGATAGGGTTTTTGTCGGATTGGCTGGGCGGCTCCTGTGTTGATGCGGTGACGAGTTCTGGACGCAGGAATTGATGGCGGGCCCTCGTGCTGCGCAAAGTCGAATACCGAGGTATGTTTCGTAAGCAGGGCCATCAAAACTCGACGCTCGTGATCGCTGAGTGACTTGTCAATCATGGAAAGTATCTTCGAGCTCCCGGGGCTCGAGACACTGGTTGCTCCTCCATCGGGGAGCTCTGTAAGTACTGCCACCGATACGGGCGAGTCTTCCTGAAACGTGGCAATCTTTAGGCCTTGAGGTAGCACTGCCGCTTCAGTGGAACAGTTTAGCGCCCACAGCCCCGCGCATCCATTGGTCACTGAGACTACGCAGTGCGGAACTAACACGTTTTTCTTGAGGCAGTTCCGATGTACAGGTTCCACTGCAGCGTCGAACGAGATAGGAGCCGGAGATGAACAGGCGACGGCAACACGCATCGCGGATAAGGCGGGCACAACTGTATCCTCAGACACGCACAGCACACTCTCCGGGCAAGCTTCACCTTCAAAGAGCACAGGTGAAACACTGGTGTCGACACTGAGTTCTCCCGTCCGGCAGTCAACATTCGCACCACACAATTGCAAAAAGTCAATCCCCAGAATCACGTCATGCGAGGAGCGAGGAAGAACAGTAAACTCTGCATTAAAAACTTCCCCACCCAATGACACATCCACGTTACACACACCAACCGGGTATAATGATTCACCACTGACTCCACGGAAACTTGTGCACTGGTCCCAACGAAACATAACCTTGCGTCCCAGAAGGCCTTTAAACCCCACACTCATGACCGAGACAGTTGCTCCCGTGTCAACTAAAGCCATTGTAGAGACCCCATCAATCAGTACATGAACCTTATTCTTTAGCATGAAAATAGTTGGAGGCAGTTGAGTCGGCAGCACACATTTTCCAGCGACCTCACCTCCATCGGCCGCGCTGGCTAGTTTCCCGGCGGGGGCGACACGAAACGGCGCCGAGGCGATGGTGACGTGAATCGCGGCCGAGGGGATGGTGATCGGGAGGCTCGGAAGGCTGGTGGTGGCGTCAGAGTACGGTCGGAGGCAGGGGAGCGGTAGCGGTTCCGGGTTCTTTCTTCTCCAAGGTAGGTCTCCTGGGCGCTGCATCGGTCCTCTCGAAAGTGGCTTCCTGAAGTGGAGTCTCCTGGCCACTGAGTGCGCAGTGTACGACCGCTAGACCGCATAGTGGGCGCTGACGATCCGTAGTTCGATGCTCGGCGTCGGCTACAGTACCTAGCTATATGGCCAGGCATGCCGCAGCAGTAACACACTGGCGAAGGGCGAAGTTCAGAATGCGGGTTGAAGTATTCTGCCGAAGACATCGGTTGAGGGTAACGAGGCTCTTCCCCTTGAAAGTCGTAGGTAGCGGCGAGTCTTCGTGGACGAAAGTTGCGTGGGCGTGGATCAAAACGTTGAGGGGGCGAATCATTGCGTGGTGGTTCGGTCGTAATGTAATGCGGTTCGTCTCTGGAGCCGTTAAGATCCGCGACGTTCACCGAGTGGTTCCAAGTAGCCGAAGGGGGTTCCCAAAGAGTGTCTCGGAAAACGGAGGAGATGTAACGTGGCGCCGCATAACGTGCCTGTTCGTCATGTCGCTGTAGCTCCTCGCGGACTATCTGGCGGATGGCGGACGATAGGTCTGGGAGCGGAGGACTCGTGTCAACACTTGCTACAGTTGTTACATTGGCCAGCCGTCCAAACTTTGGTGTAATTCGGCGAGTCTTCAGCGCCTCGAACGTACGGCAGTGCCGTATCAGTTCTGATACAGTGTGCAAGTTCTCTTTACCAATGAGGAAGTTGTACACGTCTTCCGCTATTCCTTTTACCACGTGTCCCACTTTATCTTCCTCTGTCATGTGAGGGTTCACGGTTCGGCCCAGCTTCAAAATTTCTTCGATATAGGTAGTGCAAGTCTCGCCGGGTACCTGAGCTCTCTGGGCTAATGTGAGTTCCGCACGTTTCCTCTTTGCGTCCGAGTCACCGAAACACTTTTTGATCTCCTCAACGAAGCGTGTCCATGTAGTTAGCATGTCCGCGTGGTTGTCATACCATACCAGCGCCGTGCCGGCCAAGAAGAAAACAACGTTCCTAAGCTGACTGGCAGCATTCCAGTTATTGTATTGGCTTACCCTTTCGTAATGGGTTAGCCACTCATCCACATCTTCCTCTGCCTTCGCCGAGAACGTGCGTGGCTCTCGGTAGTGCTGGATAGGGACTGGGCTTGCCGAGGCACTGCTGGTGAGGGTATTTTGCTCTGTAGCCATGATTGAGCGCGACGGCGAAAGTCCGGCGAGGCGACGGCTTCGGCGTAGCTCTAGTGCTGGTGGTTCCGTTGTAAGTCGTGGGAGGTACCCCGCACAGATCCACCAAATGTTACACACGAGGTGTTTAACGCAGAACCAGAGGAATCTGGTTGATAGGCGCGGTTGTTGAAGAGCGGTCTCGCGGCAGCTTGGCCAACGTCGTTCTCTTCTTTCTTCTCGTTGTCTCCGCGGCAGGCGTGGTTCATGACAGCTTGTGACAATATTACATAATTGTTACACATACAAATATTCTCTACTGCACCTGACTACGCTCGCACTGCAGTGGTGCGGTCTTCCCTTGCTACTACTTAAAATGAAGTACTGGGTGTTCCGTTTGATAAAGGAAGCTAATTTCGCCCACTATATGAATCCGATTCGATTAAGAAGTGTCACTTCTACAACGTAAGTAGCCTTTGTACTTGAATCACCAGGGCGGATCGGGAGCTAAGAGAACGGAATGGAGCAGATGAACACACACACACACACACACACACACACACACACACACACACACACACACACACACACACACACACACACACACACACACACACACACACACACACACACACACACACGCACACGCACACGCACGCACACACACACACACACGCACACACACACACACACACACACGCACACGCACGCACGCACGCAATCGCATAAAAGCAAAGAGAGGCAGGAACAAGAGCTTCCCCAGATCGCGAAGTACGCAGTATATGCGTAGCACGCGACCGCCCGGCAATGAAAACGATGGACCTGCCCATGCAGCCTATACGAAAGGCCCGGTCCACGTAGAAACACATCGTCGTTCAATAACCCTTACGTCAAAGGGCCTGGGTGAGCTTTTATAGTTTATTTGTCCTTAAATCCGCGCGCGTGAGTGTGTCTGTCGGTCCGCGGTGCAGTCTGACGAGAAAAGCCTGCTAAAGTAAGGTGAGACCCCGTGTACAGCAAGAGTGAAGCATAACGCGAACGTTTACGGTAAGAACACGACGAGGCGCCAGAATCTTGCACATCTTGCTGCTATGCATAGCCGAGTTTGCAGACGACCAATTCGCTCGGAAGTTCGAAAATGATTGACGCGTGAAGGGCGTGTAAGATCAAGTGTGCGCGCGCGTGGTATTTGTTGAGAGTGGTCCCAGGGCTTGGCCAAAGAGGTTTTAAATTTAAAACGTCCTTGGCATTGACAAAATAAAGCAAGCCTCCCCCCCCCCCCCTCCCCACCCTTCACCCCGGAAAAAAATAAACGAGGACAGAGGCTGCAGAGACGACACCACAGAGACAGAGCTATATATCGCACTCTTTTTTTTACGAAAGTTTTGTCTCAAGTCAGTGCTGTGGCGTTGTCTCACCTTGTCCCTCGTTGTCAAGTGCGGGTACTCATTATTATCTTTTTTCGTTAGCCTATGGTGCATAAAAAAGCCTGTCTTCACCACTTACAGAATTGGTTTTATTTTTATTTAGTGCGGCAGTTCTCAGAGCATAGTCGGAATATCTAGCGGAATTGTAGATATAAACCGACCTGCGGCAAGAAGCACCTATCCGCGCAACGATCGTACTGTATCGCGCGTAAAGTTTTGCGCGTAAAGGTGCCTCACTTGCAGGCGTTCGGCTTATAGGTAATTCGCTTGAAGGTGCCAAGTTTCCTGATACTTAGCTTGTAGGTGTCTTGCTTGCAGATGTCTGGATCTCATGTACCTCCATTAAAGGCATCTGGCTTGTAGGTACTTGGCTTGCATGTGCCTGGTTTGTGGTGTCGCGCTCGGAGGTACCCAGCTTTTAGGTAGCCAGATTTTAAATACCTCGCTTTTTGGTGCACGGCTTTCAGGTACTTGGTTTGAAGTAAGTGGCTTGTAGGTAACTGACTCGTAGATGTCTCGCTTGTAGGCTACAGTCCTTTAGGTATATAGCTTGTAGGCACCTGGTTCTTTAGTTGTTTGGCACAGGTATCTGGCTCGTAAACACTTGCCTTGTACGTGTCTGGCTTGTAGGTTACTGTATTTTAGTTATGTACCTTGTAAGTACCTGGCTCATAGGGGTATGACTTTCAGGAACTCGACTTTTTAGATGCCTTGACTGTGCGTACCTGAGGCGTAGGCTTGTAGACTGTATAAGCGCACGGATCGCGTCAGTTTTCTACCTCTAATAGGACGAGCAGCAACTCCGCGTTCCCGCCAGACATTACGGATGCCTGCACTTTCTAGTAGGCTTAGCGATGACGTGTTAAGAAAGAGAGAGAGAGAGAGAGAGAAAACCGAACTCGTACAAGCAACGCCCCGCGAAACCAGATTAAGAGTGCCTGGCGAAGATGCTGCGTTAACGACGTTAGCGAAAACTAGACCAGCGAGAGAAACCTCATGACAATACAGAAAGGAGAAAGACCTGAATATGCGAGGATGTGGTAAAATCTCGGTTTAGAAATTCATAACCAGCACAAACAAGAGGAACTTTGAAAACGAAAGAAAATAAATAATGGAGCGTTGGGACGAGAAACAGAACTTTGATTGTAAGTGCAACGCCATACTTTTGTGAACGTAAACGCCAGCGTGAAGACCATGCGAAAAGTTTTCGTTGAACGCGTCTGAAGTTTTCTTGCGGTTGCGAATTTTGCTCGTTCTAACGAAACGCAGGCCCTGCGCGGCGTTATTAAAGAAAAGACAAAATTTCCGGTAAACAGCGAGGTAGAGAGCTGGGCCAGGTGCCTTATGATTGAGGTGCTGCGCTAGAAATCTAATTAAATGTTGAAGTACTATTAAACGACCGCAATCAAACGAGGCATTTTCAGTTAAATAAATGCCGCCAAAAATAAAATTCATTCAAAGGAGTAGAAGACGACGAGGCAAAGCTGGGACTAGGAATCAGGGGCGGAATTCCCAAATCTGCCTTCGCTCATAGCGTGTCCAATATCACGATCAGCTATCAGCTTGTATTTTCTCTTAAGAGCAATTCTAGCAATTCAAACAAAAAAAGAATTTTGTTTTGTTGTAAGTACAGGCTCAGAATTTACACTCTGCTAGAACATATCGCTTCAACAATATAAATATTATTGAAAAACCTATGCAAGCTAGGTGGATTCTTTTCAATAGCTGTTTATGGTTTCTCCGAGCATTAGATGCAAAATTTTTTTCTCACTAATTAAATGCAGAATTACGCAACTGCGTTTTAAGCAGGATTGCTCCCGATTTAAGCACCGTGAATTTTCTTTTGCCCCGCAAACGTTATCGGCGTGCTTATTTTACGAAACTAAGGAAATTTATTAGCAGAGAGAGAGAGAGAGAGAGAGAGAGACTGAATGAAAGATTTCCTTTTCAGAAAGCAGCAGAAGTTGGCCGGAAAGTTAAGCCTTAGAAAAAGACGGCGAATAATAGTCCATTGACGTCTGGAGAGGTTAGCCTAGCAACAAGCCTAGCCTGCTACTTCAGGTGAGATAATGAGGAATGAAAGAAAGATAGCCTGATACAAAAAAAAACGCGCACACACAAAAAACACAACATAAAGACTAGCACACACACTATTGCAACCGCACTTACACGAAAGCTCTTTGCGATGTCTCATTGAGGCATACTTACACCGTTGAAGAATGATATAGGTGCTTCAGTGAAACGCATTTGAGATTCCGGACGCCACAAGCCCAGAAAGTCCCGCAGCTGGAATTGCATGACGTGTCACATGTTTCAAGCGTTGCTCAGCCCTTGAGGCTGTAAAGCGTCTATAAGCTCAAACTTAATGATCTAAGTCCTCGTCAACACCGCAGGTGGGTTACAGTAACCTGTTGGACACGCAGATTTTAAATAAATTGCATTTTGTACGTGTGCGCGAGATTCAGGCGAAAAGGCCTGCTGTACTCCACACTGAAGCAACGGGTTTAGTGATGAACAAGATTAGATAATATCAGGTGAGAGAGACGACTGTTACTCCACGATAAGGGTTGATAGTTACCGCGCGTGGAGGTGGACACTGTGTGACGTGCGCATCACATTCACTTACGCTGCCTTTTATAAGCGTTAATTTTGCGCACTGATGCTGTTGAATTGCCAACGGAGGGAAAGATGTAAAATCTTGCAACGTCATTTTTATTTTTCAATTCTTTTGCTGCGCTATACACAGCTGCAACGCTGCAATTTGTCTTGGTGCGCAAATGGCTTGACTGGGCTAAAAAATCCCAAAATGGCTTGACTGGGCTATAGCGGTGAGCCCTTTTTACGCAGCAACAGATGATCTAAGTTGCGCACCAGAGCCGAAGACAACGCAGTAGACGAGTGCGGCTTCGCCGCCGCGACGTCCCCGAAAAGTGAGGGAGCTCCAGGGGGAACACGCCTCGGCTGTATGTGCTTGAAAGGAGTCGCCCTTAATACGGAGCTCGGCGATCCTCTCTCTTTCCGCAGTTGCGCATATCCACCGGCGCTTAGAAATTGACGCCTCGCTTTCCACCTTTTCTTCTTTTCGATTTGGCGTAAAGCAGACGATGACGCCGCGAGGCCGTCAGCTCCGCCAAGGAGAACAGGCGGGGCTGGATGGCATCACGTCAGGAAGAGTGACTTGTCGATGGCTAGTACACAGTTTCACACCCTACAATAAGTGAAAAAAAGAAAGAAAGGAAGGAAAAAGTAAGAAAGAAAGAAACAAAAGAAAGAAAGAAAGAAAGAAAGAAAGAAAAGACGGCGAAGACGGGGAGGGGGAATTGCACATTGTAAGTATCCATGAAAACGTGCGCGTCGCTTTGGAAACAAACCCCGTTCATAAGACGCACTGGATACATCGCCTTTCTTTCTTTCTTCCTTTCTTTCTTTCTTTCTTTCTTTCTTTCTTTCTTTCTATTCGCGTCCATTTCAACGCGCTGAAGCGGGCAAAGCTTGTACGGTGCGACTTTGCAGCGGAGAGAGAGAGAGCGGGCGAGAAGAAACAGAGAAAAGAAACCTGTGAGAAGAGAAAATGACGGCGCAACTTTCCGTGCCACCGCTTAAAAGTGTGCAGTACTTTGGAAGGTGTATACGGTTATGGCAAGAACAGCGCGAAACGTATTTGAGGCGCACATCTTGAGGCGCGGCATTCGTGCGTCGTGGGCGTGGTCATATGACGGTTCGTGATAACCGCGCTACTGTCATGACAATGGGTGCCATAATCTACGAGCTCTAATTAGCAACCACGCGAGACAGGAGCGGTACAGTGGAACGATTTCCTTCCCTCGATTCCATTTGCTTCTTTTGATTCCCCGCTGATAACCGGCCGATCTCGGTGATCACGTAGGCGGAGCGCCAAATGGACAGCCCTTGCTGAGACTAACTGCTATGTTGTTATTCTGTTGACTCCTTGTTGCCTTTAATACATCGACTGTTGAGATGCATTTGAACATCATGAATTATTTCTGTAAGGGACCTAGGAAGCGCGAAAAGTAAAAGAATTGTATATGGAACTGCTATATGATCCAGGCCCGTGTTTCAACTGGTATTACGATGGCGCTATAGAGAAGCATGATATATGTGCGCTGACGCAGGAAGTACGCCGATAATACTCTAACGATACGCCGGAATTACGTTGGGAATACGCCGGGCAAATGCCGGCGGTACGCCCGTGATATGTGGGTAATATGTCAAAAATTCAGATGCCCAAATATGCCAGATTTATGCCGTGTATGCTTCCGATATAGACGGGGTAGATGCTACAAAAAACATGCCTGTGATGTCTTGGTAATTCGTAGGAAACACGCCAGAAATACCCCGGAAATATGTCCGAGATACGACGGAATTATGGTGGAAATTCTTTCGAAATACGTTCGGCGCGGGCGACTTATTATATTGTGCGAATCGGCGATGGAGTTGAGAGAGGCCGTTTTTTCCATAAAAAAAAAAAAAAAAACGCTTCATCTTTGGAAAGTACGTGTAACGGTGGATAACGTGATTGGTGAGCATGCTGGAAGCGGCTGGTGAATCCCGAATCGCTGTCAAGTGCGATGAGCGTTGAAGGACTCAAAGTTCTTGCGACAGCGGAAACACACGCAAATCGCAAAGGCTGGAAAAAAAGGACAAGTGCACCCAGTCTATAGTCTCTGTTTCGTGCAGCTGTTTTGCCTTTAATTAGCTAATGTGTTTGTTATGGCATAGCGCAATAGCAATAAGAATGCGCTGACGCTTCCTGGAGGAGAACATTCTCACAGACTGTCCATAGCACGATGAACAGCGGTGTAATTTTTTGTGGGACGTTGAATCGCCGACTTGGAGAGAGTCATCCTTTGTACACTTAAAAAAAAAAAACATACTTGTACCCCGGTAATTCCCCACTGAGATCTGCTCTTACTGCGCTACGGGCTGTATCTTTTGGAAAACGAATTAGCTTACTTTGATTGGCGCTCACAGCATTTGTAGAGAACGCTGCTTGCTCTAGGTGTTTGCTTACAGATTTACGGGAACTACACGACGTACGGTGTGTGTGTGTGTGTGTGTGTCGAGGTAGTCATTCGAGCACATAGTCTTACCAACGTGCGTGCGACGCCCTGTATCGGGAGCCTTTTCTCGTTTCCCTCTTTGTGCGGGTATGGCATTTCTGTGCATCTTTGGAGCGTGTGCCGTGGTCACGTTGCAATTATGTCAATTCATGAGTACTTAGTTTATGAGCGTGAGAGGGTGGAGGGGGTGGGTTGTCGCAGTGTTGGTTTCTGAATTGCTTCTCGGGGTCGTCGGATCGTAGGTGTGCCATTTTGCCGTGTTGCTCGAAGTAGCAAAATAATGACGGTAAAGACAACGACGGCGAGAACACGACCAATGCCATCATCATCATCGTTCACAACATCAACGACGCTACCTCTACCAGAACAAACACGACGACAACGCTAATTTTATAAGAACTATAACGATCATCATCATCGTTGCGAACAACAACGATAACACGGCCGAAGACGACGAGCGCACTAAAATAGCTATGACGACATCATTATCATCCTTAAAAAAACAAGAACTACGACATCAACCAGAACAACAACGACATCATCATCGTCATCAACAACAACAGAAACCTGAGGGTGCATCACCAGCGACTTTCACGGCTCTGGAGAAAACTGGCCGACTGAGTGGCACCAGCTTAGCAGCTTCCAACCACGGTGCGCGGTTTTATCGGGGAGGGAGGATACGTGCTTTCATTGTTAACACCGTACTGCACTCAGTCGGCGCGCGGACGAAGCGGCCGCCGAGGGACCGGGCTGTTTTTTCAATGCTCGCCGAGTTCCCGCTCCCCGCGGCTGGGTACCCTGCCTAAGAGAAAGGGAACCCCCCACCCACCTACCCACCCACTTCACCGCCCGGGCACATAGCACGACGTCGCAGGGCTCTCGGCTGCAAACGCTCTCAGTTTAGGCTGTGCTCGGCCGCGGCACGCCAGAGCCATCCGCGAGCCACAGCCGCATACGAAACGGTGGATGCATTTCTACGCTGACTCCGCGGGTTTTGTAAGAGATTCGACTGTATACGAGTGACGTCGCTAACACAAACGCCACAAATACGGGCAGTGCGTGCCTTTGTAGGCTTCTTTCTTTCTTTTGGTGGAAGAAACGAGAATCACGGAAAATCGTTGGGAGGCACTACAGTTATCTTCAATATGTCCGACTTATTTTATGAACGTCTGTGCGCACTTATTGGAGACCGTGCGCACAGGCGTTTGCAACACTCGCGGCAACGTGTAGCCCGTAATGCCAGAGAGAAACGATCTATAATGCCTCTAAATATAGAAAACAGTTGAGTTTATCGATATTTCAGCATTTTGAAGCGCTGCCAATAACACGGTAGACATAGTCTGTCAAATTGTCCACGAGTGAGCCTATAGCGGGCGCTCTGGCTCGCGTCTCTAGTACGTAGGTGCAAACCGCCTTTCCCGGCGGGGGCGCGGCAAAAGCAGGGCGCGCATGCGCGAACTGGTGCGCGTCGGGAAAGCGTATACGTGTGGTCCTTTTTTATAGTCTGCACTTAAGAGAAAGCTTTAGCTCGGGCCTAACTCCGATGCGGCCTATTCAAATAATGTAAAACGCAGAAACGCTTTTCTGAGGTAACCCTTGGACCGATTTTAATGAAATATTTCGCAATTGAGATAGAAAGATAAATTCTAGTGACTGATGGAAGCGGGATTTCGATTTAGGGCCTGAATTTTGTTAAAAGAACTTTCGAAAGTCCGAAAAAATATAGAAGCACGAAGTTTACAAATTAATAGCTGTGCATCAAGAACAGATATCGCAGTTTTGTAAACGGCATTCATTAGATCATTCAAAGCGGACAAATCTGATATGTCAATTTATGTCTTACGTATATATCTTAATTTTGTCTTTGAAATGCGACAAACCTCCTCAAATTTGCTGCAGTGGTTGCCGAAAAAAACGAATTCTCCTTTGAGATGCATTTGCATGCGAGCACCCGAGCTAAAGCTTCCTCTTAAGACGCCGTAAGAGTTCCCTGAAACGGGAGGCGGTCGCATACGCTGCGCTGCGTTCCCAAATGTTCCCCGATGAAGTAGCACTCGAAGTACACCGGTTGGACTGTGCGTATACGGGGTAAGTGACGGTTGGTAAGGTGGTGACCGCCACTAGTATACCTCGTAGTGCCACATTTTTTTTTTTACCACAGATACATACCACCCGTCATAGCGTGCTAAGCGCATTCTTGGCTAGCAACCGGGATCGGTTATACATAATTTATTCTTTTTTTCTCCGTTTGATGAAAGACGAACGAAGAACGAAATGCCTCTTGAACAACACGAGGACCCGTATCGTTGTGCTTTCAGTGAGTGGAAGGAAATTATCATTCGCAGTTCAAGTCTCCTTCGGGTCGAAAAAGGTCTATCCCTGCGATTTTCCAATACGCGCGTGTCGCATACGTCGGCCGGACACATTTTGCGGCCGCAAACCTCCTTATGTAGTAAGGTTGGTGAATTATGAGTTGAAAAGAAAAGCAAAAAAAAATGACCCCAGTATTCTTCCGATAGAAAAAAAAACATAGACGGACGTGCTCCTTAGTCAAAATTATCGTACTTTCTTAAAATATTTAATATTTCTCAATTCGGCAGACTGAAGTCATCAGGCTTAAGGGAGGTGTCCACGCTATCCGACGCGGCCTGTAGTCGTTGGACAGTCTAGCAGCATTCAAGATCGGCCGAGGGACGAAAATCGCGCATCTTCAGAGGCAACGAAACGCGACGGGGCCCCCGAATTTATATTCGAAAGTCTTAAGTATGACAAACGGTAGTTATAAAAGAAAAACGTATTCTCCCTCTTCGGAATATATTTGCACAAGCGACAGCGTGCGGAAAACACAACGTCGCAAAGGCGCTAAGAAAACAACGCAAAAAACACGCACGCACTTAAAACGCGCGCACTAACACGCATGCGCACAACGCCCTCCCACATTACGCACACACAGATACGTGCACTCCCCCGAAACGAAGATTAAAAAATAGAGGGGAGATGCGCGGACAGATAAGGTTCTTGAATAATAAGAATAGATAAGGCTCGCAGAATAGAGCTCCCGCCGCAGAAGCATGCCATAGAATGAGAGGAAAGCTGCAATGTACGTAGTGCTGAAAAACGGGAAACCGGCCGTAAAGTGCGGTGATAAATGCATCGAAGAACACCCTGCGCGCGGTTTTAATGAGATCGGCGCCGAGCCATCAAGAAAAAAAAAATAAGTGGCCGTTGATAAGAAACGTGAAAAACGGAACTCTGGGCTCGGAGTTTCCGAGGATGCACGGAAATAAGGTCTCCATAAAAGAATAAGCGCGCGCGCTGCAAGGCGTTTGCCGAATCAATTAGATTAACGCCGCAATCCCTGCGACGCTTCAAAAGCTTCAAGAACATTTTTGGGGGGATAGTAACCCGGACAATGCGCGATATCTCGGTACACTCTGGTATAGTGTTAGTTTGCTTTCAAATCTTCTTTTTCTCATTTTTTTTTTTTTTTTGCAGCTCTTGAAGCTTGTCAGAGTCTCGCCTTCCCCTAATGCTACTGAGGCGCCAATTGGTTGATCAAACTGTCGCTTGAGTATAGCTCTAATTTGGCTCGAAGCGCTCGCTGAAGAACTCAGTCGATTCGGAAAGCTGGTTTTTTTTTTCTTTCGTTTTTCGAGCGGCCGCCTATACTGTATTTACTCGCATAAGCCCACAGGCGCAACCAAGATGCACATGCAGGCTTTTTTTTTTTTTTTTCGGAGAATTGATAGCAGTTGGAGAGCGCGTGTAAATATGCGGGAAAAATATTACCGTACAGCTTGTTAGAGACTAAATATTAAAAAATAAAAATAAATAAATAAAGGTGCATAGATTGAGGTTATCGCAAAAGCCCCAACAAAATCAAACAAAATATCCCTTACAAACAGCCCACTTATTTTTATAACAAGAGCACAATGTGTTTCCATACAAGTAGGAACTGCAAGGTTCCTTTCCAGACACTACGGCTGAACCGAAAGTCACCGCACGAATTAAAAATAAAAAAAGAGTGACTCTGGCCTGACCTATTCAGACTTGGTGTCAACACTTACGTCGGAACGAGTAAACGACTGTCACTGTGGCAATTTCCGAGGGTGCAAGAATTACTCGAGGGGAAAGAAATATATTCACATTTGCGATAGCCACTGTAGTGGCTGCGAGCATTATGCGAGTAAATACGGTACTGTTCTGGTTATTTCTTAAATCCTCCAGTTGAGCGTGTTAGCTTTTGTCCACAGTGCGTCAGTGGGATCTTGAGCGATGCTTAACGTTTATTGCTGCGCCATTTTGAATGTGCCAAGCACTTTTACTCGCCGACATTCACTTAATCTGACGGCTTCTGAGAAAAATAGAGCAGTTGAAAGGTTCCGCCGCTCTGTGTCGCTGTCTTCGATCGTCTGCCGCTGTGGGTGCGTTCAAATTACGGCCGGCATTGCAGACAGTCTAGGAGCTAAGAAGACAGCTCCGAGCCCAAGTTGTAGAATGAATCTGGAACCATCTGTTTGACATCTCTGAAACGTGACGCCACCTCGTGTTGACAGCAAAATGCCAACAAAATAAGAAAAGAAAGACACATACCATCGCTGTATCATAACGCTTTGCGTTTGCGAACTTGCCGAAAACGCAATCTAGCTTACATTAAGTGCGTAAGAAAGCGTAAATACGTTTCCCTGAGAGCAGACGACCTTCTCCTCGAATTTCCAAGCACACTGCTCAGCCGACATCCTGTTTGGACAGCAAAATAGCCTGCATTCTGAATCCCACTTAAGGGTGTTTTCGCATTCCATTGCAACAGTGAACCTACTCAAGCGGGAAGAGAGCGACATAGAGGTAGGCTCTTCAATGAAATCTCGAGCGCTTTAAGTCAGTGATAACCTAAGGGGCTAACCTAAGAATGACAAAGTACGCTGTTCCAACTCGAACACAATTTGCATAGATGCGCTAGCCAGTCAGGGTAGCTTATTTGCATGACGTCAAGTCGCCTTGCGAGATCGAAGTGATTCTTATCTGCGTACAGGTCTGTCTTTGTTTCGCTGGTTACAGGCTGCACCCTGAATGTCCAGGGCAAATGTTATGCTTGATCTTGATAACACAGCTCAGTCATGGCTAACATTTTACGTCGAAACAACTAGCTCTCGTCTTCCAATTAGCCCAGCATTTACATTAGAAGAGCAAACGCACTAAGCTGTGAGTGAACTCCAGCAGACTCGGCTCTCTTTCAGAGGTGAAGGGCAGGTGATCTGCGTTTTTTTGTGCGGGGAGCTTCTTCGTAAATCTAAGGTTGTCATCGACTAAGCCGAACACCTTCACAACGAATCGCTTGGGGCTTTCGTCCTAATTCGTTATGCAGGCCATTTCGTTGTAAAGGCGTTCGTTGCAGATGCGCTAGATTCACAGGCTTCTCTGGAAGTTCACCTATGGCGTGCTACTTCCGATGAAATCCGATCGTATGAAATGGCAACCCCACACAGACTGGGTCAGAACTTTGCGGGAATGCGCGTTCTGCCAGAATGTCGAACGTGTAAAATTTTCACCCTGATCACTAACAAACATTTAGTTGAAAGTACACGTTTCCGTCTGCCTCGTCTCTCGTCAAGCCGCCTCGAAGCAGTACCTTGCACGAACATCCGCCCAGATTTAGCTTGCGGCCATTAAAATAGCCCAAGACTATGTTGGCCGCGTACCCTAGCACACGTATAGCACATCCGAAATGACGGCTGCGTACCCGGACCCGCTTGTACGTTCTGCTTTTTTCTCAGATCCTGCATCAATTTGCTTTTAACGCTGCATGTACACAACGCACCACAGTCACACGTGTGTACCGCCAGCCCAGTGGCTTTGGCAACGCGCTCCGCTGACCTCGAAGGTCGCGAGCTCGTATTCCAGCCGCCGCATTGCGGTGGGACCAAAATGAAAAAAGAAAATAATTCGTGTGCTCATAATTGGGTGCCCGTTAAAGAGTCCCATGGTCAACATCATTCCGGAGTCACACGCTATACTACGGTGTCCCTCAAAATCAGATCGTGGTTTTGGCACGCAATACCCCATATCCTTTCCTAAATCACAGTAACAGAATTCTCACAGTCTGGTTCATCCCAAACTGATCGCAGTGTCTCGTTCAAACCATTGTTAAACAGGAAACAAGCAGAAAACATTCTCGAACAGAAACAATAAGTTCTCAATAGAGCTACGCTTATAACAAACGCCTGACACCTCCGCCTGATACATTGCCTCCGGGATCGGCCAGCCGTAGGCCCAGTTTTATTCTGCGTAATACCTAAAACATTCAAAGGAAACTCTTTCTCAGATATATGCCAATCTCTGAGAACTGATACACTAAAGATACCGAACCTGTCTAAGAAAGTCCTCCCACTCTTGGCAAGTACTAGGGAAGTACTTCGGAAGTACGCTGGCTCACGACCTCGCCCAAACGCAGCTGCTCGAGCGCGGTCGTGGCTGGGTGACGGCTTTCCCGTGGGTACGGCGTCGCAACATCACGGCTTCAGCCCTTCAACGCCGCAGCCTCGCAAACTCATCGCTGCTCGTTCGTTCCGTTACGAGGGACAACGCTGACGCTCGCCGCAGGAACGGGTGCCTAAGAGCTGCGCATTAAAAACTTGGAGGACGCTTGACAGCGTTCAAAGATCCCTGACTGCTCCTCACGCTTCCCGGCAACTGCAGCTCATGTAACGTTTTCCTGGAAACGCTGGCGGCGAACGCTATGCACGAAGGAGAGCTTTCTGGTTCTTCTTTTCTTTTCCCCCCCAACGGTGGGCGCTGCCGCTACCGCGGGTGAAGCGGAAGCGAGCGCCATCTCGATGGTGTTTCATTGAGCCGAGCGGGGCGCGCCGAGGCTATTATGGCAGACCTCAAACGGCAGCTGGAAAAGGGGATTGTGTTTGGCTTCCCGCGTAACAGAATTATGTTTTCTCGTATATTCAAATTACAATCCGATGCTATCATGTCTGTAGCTTGTGCGTAAGTCGTACTTAACGAATTTTCTTACGCATTTCACTTCGAGAAATTCAATTAGTTTAGTAACGTCTCTGCGCTACACGGAGGACCTGCGTGGTCGGGTATGCGCGGTTCGGGATGATTTTTCTCTAACGGACAATGTTATCGACGCTTACACCGAATTTCCTGCTGCATGGGGCCTTTAACGCTATCGCGTTTAAAACGAAACGGCGCATATAAATTGCTGGCTATTCGAATTAAATTAAATTATGGGGTCTTGTGTGTCAAAACCACGATCTGATTATGAGGCACGCCGTAATGGGGGGGGGGGGGGGGGGGATTCCGTATTAATTCTGACCACCCGGGGTTCATTAACGTGCACCTAAATCTAAGTACACGGGTCTTTTTG
Organism: Dermacentor andersoni; assembly: GCF_023375885.2. Taxonomy (NCBI): domain Eukaryota; kingdom Metazoa; phylum Arthropoda; class Arachnida; order Ixodida; family Ixodidae; genus Dermacentor; species Dermacentor andersoni. The sequence goes on from NC_092821.1 coordinate 132,001,869, forward strand.
TATTACGTCCCCTTTAAAATGCAGCCGCCGTGACCGCGATTCGAACCCGCGACGTCTTTCTTAGCAGCGCAACAGCAAAGCCACTGAGCAACCACGGCGGGCGTCTACTCGAATGACATAAACACACAGTAACATTTACTTCAGTGTCATTGGTCAGTATACGCTTCAAAGCAAGTCCGTGACTCCAGTACATGTTAGATTGCATTTACACTGGATATGCACCACACCGTCGCACGCCAGCCTTCGCCACGGGAAAGCCACTGCAGAACTGGCGTTAAAACAGATTCGCTGTAGAAAAGACCTGCCACCAAATCTCGCACGCCACCTGTCTTTTCCTTTCTTTTTTAACTTCTGCCGGAACTCTCCCCGCCGAGTCTTACCTGCCAGGCCGTTCATTTCGAGAGTTCAACGCCCCGGCCATCTACCGGAGAGCTGTTTACGTTCCGATGCAACGCGTGCTTCCATGCGGGCAAGGCACGCACACACGCACGCAGCGGAGGTCGTAATAAACGCAAGGGCTCTCAGGCGCGAGCCTGCATCGAGTCCGCACCATCGGAGCAAACTATCGAACGCCACGCATAAGAGGAAAAAAAAGAAGAGGCGCGAACGACCGGCAGAGTCAGGGTGAGCCTCTATATACCACCTCGCCTGGTGAAGATCAGGAACGCCCGTATTATGGAAGCCGCATCGCTTCTTCGAAGCGTTTGTTGTTTCTAGACTACACAGAACCTTGCTGCGTGTACGTTTCGGCGTGCTTCTCGCTATCTGTGGGTGCTGTTTTCGGGAATTCTCCGGCGCTACATAGCCACTGACCGCGCGTGCTGGAGAGGAGGTGTCTGTACGTGTGTGTGTGTTTGTGCACGCGCGTACGGCGTGGTGTTTCGGGAGAGCCGTATACGGCTGCTGCTGCTGCTACTACTACTACTACTACTATTTCCCGCACTAATGGAATTCCCGGCGCGGTCCGCGAACCGAACGAAAGCCGCGTGCCAGAAATAGAAGCGCGGGAGCAGATGGTCCGATGGGTCGAGAGAGGAGCGCCTGCCGCCGGCGTAGTGTCAAACCTTTACGTTGCTTGGGCAGAGCGGCTATGCACGTCAGGGAAGAATGACGCAGCTACGTGTACGATCGCGAAGCGTCATGAGGGGGGGGGGGGGGGGGCGCACCGTGGTCTCGACGTCGAGAAGAGAGAGTGAATGGGATGTCTAAGGAAGCTTGCGATGTTTACGTATGCTTCCGATCGATGATTGCATTCAACCCTTGAACTCTTTTACTCGTACAGGAAATATATTTAAGTATGACAGCGGGCATGGGTTGGACTTAAAGGTCGATTAAAATCACCGTCATTGCATTTCCTATTAAGGGGAAAGCTTGAAGCGGCTGATATCCCCGATGTCATTGTAGAAAATAAAGAACGCATCGTCCGGTCCAATGGTACAAAAAATACCATCATTAGCATGGCTAATACCCCCCTAAACAAGCGAAGAACGCAATGGCTCATCCCTCTCATAATGCCGAGGCTATAAGCGTTCAGAAAAATTAAGCGTACCGTGCATACATTCATTGTAATCACGCACACAACGTACAGAAACGCGGCATCTAGTCGAGTGGCACACACAAACACAAAGAACCACGTGACCTTCTCGATGGCTGATATTTCCGTAAGCAAGCAAAATAATGCAATGGTTCATACCCTTGTAAAGGTGAGGCTACAGGCGCTCGGCAAAGTGAAGCGAACAGTGCATACGTTCATTGAAGTCACCCATGCGACACACAGAACAGCACACGTTTCAATCCCCTGCTGAGAGGATGCAACGTGAAATCGAAGAGGAACCTCGTTGGCGCGAGTCTGACCATGCTATACGAGAGCGCGGGAAGGCGCAGCCAAGCGTCGAAAACGAGCCGAAGAAGCCCAACTGCGGAAGCAGCAACGCGACGATCCGAGAGGGCGCGTTACAAAGTGTGCAGCAGGCTTTCGCTTTCAGGTATTGCAGGAGTGTGCCATGCTGCCGAACTTTCTTTGTTATCATTAGCTTCATTATATCTGTCTTCACTTAGGTATGTAGCAGTTAGTTGTTTTTTTTTTTTTGCCGTAGAACGACGAGAAATGGAGTATTTGTGGTATTATACCTCGACCATTCAGCTGGATTGGAACTGTAAGCTTCTAAAGGAAATGAACGGAAAAGAACGATTTCGCCTTGTAATGTCGTGGTAAACACTCGCATGCCTGTCTTTCCAAGTGTCCGTGTGTGCCATAGTGTGACTCGCTCCTGCAGTCTCTATGCCCCGCTCTCTACTCGGCACCTTTATAACGCCTTCTTTTCCCCTCGCCCAATGTAAGATAACAAACAGGGTGAAATTCTGGTTCTCCTTTTCTATTTCCCTCCCTCCCTTATTTTCTTCCTATTTTTGTCTCTATCTCTCTCTCACTTTTCACCGTTGTTTGCTATCTATCTTTATAACTTTGTACCTCTCGCACCGCTCCTTAATTTTGTATCTCTCTCCAACTTTCACTCTATATATGTCATTTTCTATCTCCCTTTCGCATTTCTCTCTCTCTTTTCCCTTCACTCTGCATCTCTCTATTTGCTCTCCCTCTCTCCCTTTCTCCAGCGAGCCGCTTCATCTCTCTGCATGCATTCTCGTTCGCCCGGGCCCCTAACGGCGGCTTCCCGCCATGCTCCCGCGTGTTGGGAAAAGATCAACGGCCCGGACGCCCGGAAGAGACGGGAGGCCCCGAATTACGGCAATATACCCTAATTGCGTAGCTCTGGCCTGTGGCCGTAGCCCGCCGGGCAGGCCTGCTCGCTCGCTAGCTTCGCAGGGCTCGAGCACCCCCGCCGAGCCCCCTTAGAGCCCGTCTTCCGCCACGCCTGTCTGGCTGCCTGAGCACGCGTTCTCGTGCGAGCGCAGATGAGCCAGCGATAAGCGTCGTCATGTCCGCTTTCGTTTGCGCACCCAAAGAATGGTCTCGCGTCGCTGGATGGGCCGCTACAGCTATAGAGCCGGCGCGAAAGGCAGTTTGCGCCGTGGGCCCCCGTCGGCCTGGCCCACGAGCTCTGAGTTTATGTCGTTGGTTTGAAGTGGCCGCCGTGTCCCTCTGTTCCGTTTCCTTCCGGGACGAGCCGAAAGAATACTCGGGCCGAATGGCACGAGGAGCTGGGTGATTCGAGATCGCGCTGCCCTGTCGTGCGAAGAAAACGCGGCCGCGTGCTCTCTCCGGCAGCCATTAGGGATGCAGGCACCCCCCTCGAGCATATGTGGGGACGGCGTGACGAGCGGCAAATCATGACGGCGTTGTTCCTTTGCGGGATATCGCGCCGAAGTTATTTTTTTCTTTATTTTTCTTGCGAGTACCGCGTTAATCCCGACCTCGCGGCTTGAAACAGAAGTGTGCCGGCAGCAATCTGCCGGAGACGACGGCGGTGAGAACGAGGTTTTCCCGAGCCGCGTCGCTTATAAGGTTGGGCGCAAGTACGCATGCGCATTTTGGAGTTGGCGGGAAGGGACGACATGACGGTGCGTCACCGTGTAGTCCGCCATTCGTCTGCGCTTACTTCAATCCATTCGCCGCTTGCACATTGTCTAATAATTTGGCGATGCTTACCCATACGACTGCAGTGCTCAACGATTCTTCTCGAGCGTAATGGAAGAAAATGGCGCCTTCCGACGGGACATAAAGCAGACGACAGACGCGGGGCACTCGTATGCGTCGTCTGCTTTATGTCGTCGTCGGGAAGCGCTGTTTCCCATCAGTACCTAAGCATGTTCTTAAGCAGCCCAAGGTGTCCCTCTGTTTTCGCGAGTGTCTTCAGAAGATGGATGCTCACGGGTCTAGCATACTTCTCTGTTTGTGTTTTCACACAATTATTCGTGTTTTTTTTTAGCTTATAGTGAGTGTCTACATTTTCGCCTCTTAGGCGAGTAGCACAGGCAAACGCGCAGCAGAAGAGTCTGTAGATAAAACAAAAACAAAAGCAAAAACAAGAAAGACGTAGGCAGGAGCGGGAGCCTTAGGACGGACGAAAAATACTATAATGAAGTTCTGTTATTGAAGTACGGTCCCCTCTATACAAGCAAACTCGAATGAACCGGCTTTCAGAAAACCGCTTAAGAGAGTTTTCTATCGTCTGTTTCCGAGACAACCCACGTTCTGGATATGTTTAATGACTGTAATGATTTCTTGATTGATTCATTCATTAACTGAATGAGTGATTGGTTGATTCCTTGATTTATTGAGTTCGTTCATTTTCACCTGCTTAGAAATATCGGCAACTATATTGCGCTTTCTGCATAAATAATGAATTGTTTAAATAATGAAATTATGTTAATATGAGGCGGTACTTCAACATTCAGGTTATAAAACACTTTTCGTAAACGTGCGTGGACAGTGAATGTAGAAAAAAAAACACGGAACTACAGAATGGAAATTTCCGCTGTTTAGGTCTGCGATTATGTACAAGTCAGTGAAACACCAACAACAGAAGTCTAGTCACCGTTCGTACTCCACTGCTGTCCTAATCAATGCTCGTCTGCTTCGCGCACACGTAGGCGCGGCTGGAGCCAAGCAGCAGGGTATTTAGAAATCACACACACGCGAGTGGAACACCACGCGACAACGACACCGGCTATATATCTCCACGTCGCAGTTGCTGCAATCACAGGAATGGTCGACGCTCTCCCTTCGGGCGAGCGAAACGCCGGGAGGAGACGCACGTATCCCTTTGCAAACGGCAGAGACGTTGTGCCTAATCACAATCGTCCTCTCGTTCGTCCTCACGGGAGCCTTTTCCCTGGCCCGGTTGTGCAACGAGCACACTGCTGTACTACCTTCCTCGCTACTATACGTCCCGACACGGCAAACGCGAAGACAGCGGCTATGTATACTGTATACTGGAAGGCCAATCCGAGAACTAGCCACCACCACCAACTCCGCCCTCCCCTCCCCTTCCCAACAGGACCATTCGAGTCGAGTAGGCTCTCGTGTGTACAGTGTGCGTGTGTTTTGTGTGTGTGTGTCCCTCCCAAGATAGGGCTGTACGGAAATGCTAGGAAAAAAGTAGAGGGTGGCACTGAAAGACAGGACTCCGGCGTCAGCAGAAAGTGGCGGTCTTTCCCGCGCAATGCGATAAAGCCCGGGCTACGGAAGAGCCAATAAAGGAAAAAAAAAAAAAGGGGGGGGGGAGGAAGGAAACAGGAGAGACGCCACGCGGGCAAACAAAGCGTCTCACAGAGGCTGCCAAAGAGCGCGCGCCAACCCAGCGTTGTAGCACTTAGACCCCAATCAGACGAAAAGGTCTGCGCACTGCGTCATCGGCATCGGATGTCGTCGGGTTGCTTTCGTTTCCAGCTCCGCGCGGCTTATGCGGTACGATATACTCTTCCCGTCGTATTGCGGCACCCTCCGGTATTGACCTGTCGGCTGCGGCTGTTGTTTTTGCTAAGCGGGGGGAGGGGGGGGGGGGGGAGAGCCCCTTGTCGACGAGGCCTAGTGCGTCGACAAGGGGCTGCTGTGTTACCTGCGGCTATTGTTGCTCCCCGTATCGCCGCCCTCTGGACGGGGCAGCACCTTGAGGCGCCGAGAGCCTCGTGTCACGCCTGGAACCTTTTCTTGCTTACACGTACTGTACGTCAAGCCGAAGATATATGTATATATATATATATATATATATGTATATATATCCACCGCGCCGCCTGCCGAAAGAACGTAAATACCCACCGTCCCCCTCTTCCACGCAATTCTGTCCTTGTAGAAGCAGGTAATAGACTTCGAACTGCCATGCACAGCGATGCGACGGTTGGAACGCTCGGGCCAATCTGAGAGGTCACTTCAGAAGCATATATCTAGAGTGAAGGTAAATCGCAAGAGCGAGTCAGTTTAAACCGACAGAACGTTTCTTTTTTTTTCAAATCCCTGCTCGACATTTATATATATATATATATATATATATGGCTATCCGAATCCAGCTGTTATGCACCTAATACACCCAGATTTATGCCCAACGGACAAGTGCAGACATTGCAACTCTAGAACCACCTTGGAGCATATCCTATGGGAATGCACGGCTGTAACCCAGGGTAACGGTGATGCAGCCTCAAACAGCGACAGCCTCCGCGCGCGCTGGGAGTCTGCGTTGCTCAGCTCGGACCTGCAGCACCAACTCTGGGCCGTCCAGCGAGCCGAGGAAGCTGCCAAGGGCCAACAACCTTTGGCTGAAACCTAGGCGGGGTCCAGGCCCACGCCACGAAATCGCAGGGAACTGAATAAAGTTATTTGAATGAATGAAGACGACAAGCAGTGAGTTTTATCAGGCTAAACAGGGTTGACTACCCCTACACACGGGGGAAAGGGGATTGAAAGACGAGAACGGAGAGAAGATCACACTATGCACGCACACGCAATCAAGCGTTCACGCTTCAGTTCGTCGCAAGCAGCCACATAGGCTGATGCATCTAAAAAAAAAAAAAGATCAGGACAGCTCTGTCCCTTTGCGCAGCGCAGACGCACGACACCAAGTTCTCCGGATTTCACGAAGCTAACAAAACTAGTTAGGGTCAGTATTTCGTTCCCTAAGCGTGTCATGCAGTCCTATACAAAATAACGATATAACTAGTCCCGGGCGAGCATTGTCAAAATCGATGACGTCCAAAATGAGATGGTGCGAGGACTTCAATGTGAGTAAATGTGGCGGCTTAGCTTTTGCAGAAGCTTTATTTGCCAATACCTCCTAACCTAGTATTTCTTTACAAGCACTTTACATATGGCTAGATACCTCCTATTTGTGTGTGCTTGTGCGTGCGTCCGTGTGGTGGCGTGCGTGCGAGTGTGTGTGCGTGCGCGTGTCTGCACGTACGAAACCACGCGCAACGCTTTCGAGTCCGAAATAATTTGATAAGCGAGTGCTCAACGCTCTGTCTGCTTTTCTTTTTTTCCTGCGCTGCTTCGTTTCGCATCTTGATCAAACCGCTCCAGCGAGGGAGGATTCAGGGCAGGCGGCACCTCCAATTTCCATTCGCGGCCTCTCCGCGTCTAGCCAAAGCCCGTTCGGTCGCCACAGTGTGTCTGCCGGATAGCGGGGCATTCATTCCGAGAGCACAACCGGAAATGGGGTTGAGCCGAGTCGGGACGCGGGCATTGTTCGGCGTCCCTTCGACGACGGCGGGAACGTTCTCCCTCGGTCGGACTGGGCCTTCTGGCGACTCGCGATAGGAAGCTCGCGCGTGGATTTCGGTGACCGGACGCAAACGAGCCCGGCAGGTGGCGAGTAACACAACAACCGAAGAAAGGACAAAAAAAGAAACGATGAAGAAGACAGCTCAGTGTTCGTAATGGTATATCCCAGCCACTGGCCTGAAGGAGGTTAGGCGCCGTATCGCAGAGGATTCCGAGCTCTGCCACGATACGTGACGTCCCAAAGACGAGGCGGCGCTGCTGTCGGTTTCGGTGCAGACAAAACGGACATCAATTGCAGGAAAGCTTACGAGCTCTGCCGGAAGGCGTGACGTCACCAAGGTGAGGTGGCGCTACCGTTATGATGTAAGAGGCGATTGGAAGATTGGTCGCAGAAAAGTAAGGGAAACGAAAAAAAAAACGGAGACGTACAAAAGCAAAGTTCGCAATATGGGGTCAGAAAATTTGGTTGTGGGAGTCCATAGCGTTTTTCTTTCTTTTTTCGTTTTAACTTTGGTAGGACATTAGGCAGTATAAATGCAAGAGCTGGGTGGTACAGCCCTTCGCCCCGTTCCAAAGGGGACGCTCATAAGATCCATCCATCCATCCATCCATCCATCCATCCACGTAGATGAAACAGGCAGGCATCGCCAGAAAGCATCCGAGCCCTGCCAAAGAGCGTGACGCGACGAAGATAAGATGCCGCTGACGTCGGTTTCGTTCCGCAGACAACAGGCTGCCATCGCCAAAACACTTTTTAGCTCTGGAGCAAAGAGGAACGTCAAGAAGATAAGATAGGATATGATAAGATAAGGTGGCGCTGGCGCCGGTTTTTGGCGAAGAGCATCGTCAGCGAATGGTGCCTGCTAGCGACCTCGTGAGTATGATGAGTACAGTTGTGTCTGAATAAACTCCCACACTATTTTCTGAAAACATAGTTTCACGCTTCGAAACAAATTTCCAAGAACCTGCAAGTGGGCCCCGCGAGTCCAGCGTTAAAACTATGCGCAATGGATGGATGGATGGAAGGTAGAAGCGTACCCTTTGAAACGGGGTGATGGTGGTTGCCACCATGCTCAAGAAAAGCACGTGCAGCGCAGTCTAGCGTTCACAAAGTTCAGCTCAGCTATGGACGATTGCGAGCTCCTCGAAGCACGTCGCTACGATACAACGCGACCAAAAGCCGCCATGGCGTCGCTAAATGTCGCGCGACGCTTCGGCTTATGGCGGCATTACCAGCGTTCACTTTGATAACGGGGTGGAAGCTCATTTCACGGTCACTCCTCCGAGCGGCGAACTAAACGAGGCGTGTGAAGTTCGCCACTCAAAAAACGTCAGCGATAGACAAAAAAAAAAAAAAAAATAACGATATAATCATGCGGATTCTCGTTTTCTCATTTATTTAATCACCATCGAGAAACCGGACGTCAAAGCGTGACGCGTGGAGAAGAACCCAAGTAACAAGCGACGAAGCCTAACTTTATTAAAGTTGCGTCGCGCCATAGCAGAAGCAGCTACTCACAGAGGCACACGCACTCAGACTTGTACAGGCACGAACATGAAGGACATCGTGGCCTAAGAACCCCCGCCCCCTCCCCCGCTTCTCGTCACCGACCCATAAAAGCAAGAAGGCGGCGACGCGAACACCCGTTAAGCGAATTCGATACGCGTCGACTGGCAAATCCCCTTGTCCTTCGGAATCCCCGCGTCGGCGCTCCCCAAAACCCCGAGGCCTCGTGCTTCCCTATATAATGCAGCTGCGCAATTTCCGAGTTGACGAGTTCCCATACAGAAAGAATGGGGATAGAAAAGGGAAATAGAAGCCCCAGAGCGGGTGTACGGAAGAAGCAAAGAGCTTTTGCCGCCGTGTGCCAGTGGGAACAGCGGGCGTCAAGCACAAAGAGCCAAAAGGACACCGCGACACGAGCCCGACGGCGAGCTATGAAAGCGCAAAGCCGCCGCGGTGGCGGATGGGGATGAAAATGCGGAGCGCGTTCTTTCCCTCCCGAATTTGGGGACCATCGGGGGAAAAGCAAGTCAGGGGAGAGTACGGCGGGCTCTCACTCTCTGTTTTTATCCCGCAAGCGTCCCCAGTACCCTATACGCGTTATTAAGAACTCCCCACCGTCCCTCTTTCTACGCACGCTCCCATTTTCCCTATTTTGTGTCCCTCCTTTGTAGCTGCGTTGATCGCGGCCGGCGCGTTGCGCGAGCTTCTGAAAAATCCGTCACCCTGGGGGATGCTCCGGGGTGTACGGGTGGGGAGAAAGGGGAATACAGCTCTCATAACCGATTCTGCACCGAAAGCTCTGTTCTTTTTCTTGGCATTTTGCTCGTGTGTCCCTCCTCACTGAACGTCGCGACACCTCGCCCCGTTTCTTCCCTATATGATCTTCCGGTACCTTTTTGTTGTCTCTTTCACAATTTCTTATTTTCCCAGTGTTGTCGTCATTTTGGGGATGTCCGGCAGACGCCTGTTTCACGGCATCTTGGGACGCCCGCCACTTGTGTACGTTTGTGCGTGCTTGCACCAGCGAAAGATGGGAGGGAGACCACTCGGATGTTGGGAAAGAGCGGATTGGTAAGAGGGGAGTTGCTGTGGCTTCTACTCGCGCGGTATTTTTTTTTATTATTTCTGAGATGTAAGGATTTTGTTGAACGCGCTCCCACTCTCTTTACATTGTGCTTGCGGCTGAATTGAAGCCACGTGCGCTTTGCTGAGACGTCAAGACGTGGCCTAAGTGTAAAATAGTGCGCAGCATGTGGTGGCTGCCTTATTATTTTTTTTCCTGGTTCATGATGCCTTCTTCGCTGGCTTGGACTGCACGCGAATGTTGAGCGGTGAACGCATGCTTGGAGCGTCCCGCAGACAAAACAATATACGGATGTTGTTGTCTTCATAAAAGATCGTTCCTATCGTATAGAGTTTTACTTGTCTTATTTTTTTATTCTCTTTTTCAAGCAAACCGATGCCATCATAATCCAGCCACTAAAACGTTCCGGTCCGTCACAAGTTTCGCCGAGACATTTCGTACACGTACTATTTTTTAAAGAAAGTGATGCAGAAATAACGCCAGGTCGGTAGAGAATATCAGGAGGAATTAATCGGGAGACCCATATGTTGAGTGACTACACACAGAACTGTTTCAACATGGAAGGGATGCATTTTACATATCTTGCGCCGAAAAATTCACAAGTTCGACCAGCGCTACGAAAGTGATGGTCTACAGAAACCCCGTCATAACAAACGCCGAGTGGTAACAGCTGCACTGCCCGATTGAGGTTCAAGTAAATTGGTTAGACGGCTAAACGTAGTGCGCCTGCTTCTCATTGCCTCAGCGCAGAGTTCCATGCCGAACGGGACTGGTTACTTGACAAATCGCTAGCCACGAGAGAGTTACGAAATGAGAGCAGTTCCTTCTCGAGCTACACGATACAATGTGCAGGGGAAGATGAACGACGCCAGTCAGAACGACACAGAACGACCTCATTTGCATACACTTCTAAGTCATACTCGTGAGGGGGAAAGAGGAAGAAAGAAAGAAAGAAAGAAAGAAAGAAAGAAAGAAAGAAAGAAAGAAAGAAAGAAAGAAAGAAAGAAAGAAGGGCAAAACGTTATTCACTTCTCGCGAAGTCAAGGGCCTCGCGTGCAAGGGAAAACGAATGTTGGGGCCCGGACCATGGAGTTTGTGGGATGGCGGTAGGGGAAGGGATAGCGGTAGGGAAGGGTGTAGGTTCGCGAGTATAAGCACCACCACCGCTCGTGTCTGCGCGCGCTTCCTTCGACTTGGCACCGGGTTCATTTCCGGTTCCGGCCGATCCAGGCTCGTTAAGGGCGACGGCGCGATGCCGCCCGAGCTCTTCTGTAAAAATGGCGGCGGCAGCGAACCGAGAACACGATGGGAGTAAGCGGCAGTGCGGGCAGGGAGATTCTAAAAAACGCAGCGGTGTGAACGCTATTGAAGATCGCTTCGAGGCGACGGAGCGGACAGTTCGCGAACTGTGGGCCAAAACGAAAGGAGGAGAGAGAGATAGAAAGGCGCGAGAGCGTGAAAAAAAGTCGGGCACGACGTGCAGAGTGCCTCTCGCACAGGAGGGAGCGCGCTTTGGTTGGCCTCCCTTTGCTTGCTATCTTCTCAGTCTTCCTTTGCTGCGAAAGACGAATTTCTCACGCGTAGCCACAGCGATGCCATTCGTCAATGGATCTAGCATACCAGGTGATTTCTTCTTTAGCGGGAACGGACATTAAACATCGCCGGTAGGAGCGCAGTGCTGTATAAAGCTAGATTACTCGATGACGTCATCAGCGGGTGGGCTATGTGGCTTTGTAGTTTCACTGCTGAGTGCGAGGTCGCGGGTTCGACTCTCGAAACCGGCGGCCGCATTCAGATTGGGGAGCGGGGATGCAAAAAACTCTCGTGTACTTGAGTTTAAGTGCACGTTAAAGAACCCAAAGCGGTTTAAAATTAACCCGGAACCCTCCCACCATGGCGTCTGGCATAACTTCATGCCGTGTTCCTTCGGGACATTAAGCCCTGCGAATCAATCTGAACCATTACTTAGAGGAATGGACACTGCGTGCACAAATTGCATATCAATGTTAGCTAGTTAGCGAAGTTTCAATAATAAAGCGTAATTATATCCAGTGGTCGCTAAACAGAAGCAGGAGCAAAAAAAATGAAAAAGTGATGATGATGATTTCCAGTGGAGGCGGTGATAGCTAGGGTATAGTGTACCGCAAAGAGCGTTTTTTCGCTGCCCTTCCATACCTGCTTCGGGACGACTGCGACTGCCGATACTCGACCAGAAGGGTAAATGACAAACGCACGAATGCTCTTGCGACCCCAACACCCGCCACGCGTACCGCACAAAGAGACACGCGTTATATGACGCGTCTGCTGGCGTGTGTCTATTTGCGCAGGTTGTCCCGTTAACGCGAGCGAGCCGACTAGTGTGATAAAACAACCCTCTCGGTCCCTTCGCCACTGACTCCCGATACTTCAGCCTCGAAGAACTTTCCGGCGACCCTGTCCAGGGCGGAACAGTGTCGCCAAGAAACTGCAGATCACAGGACGTTCGTAAGGCACGAATGGTCAAAGTGCGCCCACGGTTGAAGAATAAGGTCGCCCAGTTGACAGAGATTCTAGTTCGTAAATTCTCTTTGCCATTGGCCGGAATTCTCTTCGCTATTGATGTCTCTAGCATCAGGATCGCCTAAAATTTTTCTCTCATGAAAATTCCAGCGTCAGAGCTCGTTGTGAATGCGGACCCGTATCGATGAGAACGATGAGAATCTTTGCAGCTTCATGTTTTATGCAACCGATTATATCGATCCAACAGGGCGAGTATACTTCGCGCGGACACCTGCCCTGCAGCACAGGAACTATGTAGGCCCAATCATGGCCCCCGTTGGCCTTGCATTGGGCAACACTGTCCCAATGTTGGCACCGTTTAGAGTGTTTCTCGGGCAGATTTGGCTTTGTGCAAGAAATGCACATGCGCCCGTGCGTGTCAAACATATTTGTCTCTATGCGGGCCCAGTTCTGCTGCACGTTTTTTTTTAAGTTAGCGCTGTGAGCGCTGCAGCCGCGGCATATACTGACTGGTCCATCCGATCGCACACGCGCTCTCATCCTATGCCGTAATGACGTACACGCGTGATGACGCAATAACTCCCGAATGTCTTTTGGAAGTTGGAATTCCTCGAACGTGATATAACGCAAGCAAAGGTCTGTGGCCTTTGGGATCCTGAATTAAAACGAGTCGACTGAACACGCCAAGCCAACTATTACATTCGGTCGCCGACAAACTAAGTTATGACTTGACAAGCATAACTTAACGGGCAACTCAAAAAATACACAACGGAACCGTTGCAGCACGAATAAAAGAGACGCAAGACGAGACCGGATAGTGCGGTCTTGTTTCGGTTTTATTTGCACTGCGATGGCCTTCCCAGGAGTCGACCAACTGGCCCAAGATCAAGGTATCTTGGTTACACCGTGAATAAGATAATATCACGTTCGCGCGGAGGTAATTGCCTCTGTTGAAAGGCAGTCTGCAAGCAGTGGACGACGCATCATTAAGAAGAAAAAAAAAGGCATCGGCAAAGAAGCAAATCAATAGAAACGAAGAAACGAAAAGAAAAAAAAAAGTAAGGAAGAAGACAGAACGAAGGCTGAAGGAAACATGCCATTGATTCTGTCCGGAGGCTCCAAAATATCTCCCAGCATTCCTTCCTCATTTCCTTATTCGTCGTTTGTTCCGTCATATTTTGCCGGGGCTCCGGTGGCGCCGATTCTTGAGCTCTTAGTTCGATAGTTCAATCTTCTGGTTCACACACACACACAAAAAAAAGGGGGGGGGGGAAACAAAATGAATTCACTTCAACTCAACAAAGAACCCGTCTCCTCTCCGTCCCTGCTTTTCTTACGGCAGTACCGTTTCTTTACGCAATATGAGTCCTCGAGACACCGGATCCCGTCCGTCTTGGTCCGTCCTTTCACGTCTTTTCGACGGGCCTTTGCTTTCGCAACCCTTCGCGCCTACTGGCGATGCCGGGGAGAGAGGGTCGGGTCTACTACCCACCAGCGGGCCCTTCGGACAATGGGCGATATCCTCCTCTTCGAGGTGCTTGACAGGCCCGCTCGCGGCACAGTGGGACTTACGCGGTCCGCCTCGCCGCGCCCTCCTGCGGAACGCGCCGACACTAAGCCTGGGCGGCATATTGTGAAAGCCCGCTGTCAGAAGAGAGGGAGAGAGAGAGAGAGGTCGGAGGAGAGGTTTAATTAAGAGCCAGGCCGATGGGAAACCGCTTTCGAAGAGCAAGTGGCCCCAAACAAAGAAGCGAAGAAGCCCTTGAGGGAGGGGGGGGAGGGGAAAGCCCCAGCGGGATCGCAAAGAACAAAGCGAACGACCACGCCGAAACTATAAGCACCGTCTGACACGAGGGTGGCTGGGGGCAAGAAGGGAGCTTCGTTGCCAGAGAGGGGCTTTTCGAGAAACGAACCCAGGGGCAAGAAATTGAAGGTTCGCGCAGCGCTTCGTCAGGGTGCTCTCTCTGAATGAGCAGGCAAGCTTTCACTTCAAACTCGGCGGAAGAAAAGAGTTGGAGCCACTTTTCTTTTTCTTCTTCCTCCCTCGCGCCTCTCTCCGTCTCTCCCGACGTTTCGTCACCACGCACGAGTGATTCGAGCTCCGCTATTCGCATGCGTTCTGCGCTCTTCGTTTCGCTAATAGCGTGCAGTATTGTGAAGGCTATAATGCCAGGGACAGCCCGTCAGGTGACGGCAGTGGTGGTGGTGTTGCTACAGGTGGGTGGTTAGTTTAGCGTGATTTGGCCGGTGGTTGCATATCGCCTGATCGTCTCACGGGCTTATATCGTGTGGTTTAGAGACCGTACTTTGGCATTCGTGGGAGAAAAAGTACGGTGAAGCGGTGGAGGAGTGATGGCACTTGTACCCGCGTTTATCTCGCGCTAAATCCAATACATGAAGCCAAATCGCCCAACTTTCTGTCCCTCTGAGCGGACGAGGTCACTAACCCTCGTATTTACAAACGAGCCTCAACTGGAACCTCATCTTCGACTCCACAGAGTAGGGGGGGGGGGGGGCGATTCCTGTATATGACTTCTATAGATGAATCAATGGTTGTCATGAGCGTCCCCTTTGAACGGTTTATTGAACGGTTTATTGCACCATAAAGGAATTTGTTAACCTAACCGTTTGTTACCCCGCGTTTTGCGCCACCAATATACCATTCGTCTTTTACCGTTCTCCACGGCAGGTACATTATGCTTTCGTTTACCATCCCTAAATCTCACTGCCTCGGGCAGGTTTATTACGTCCTCGTTGACCACTGGATAGATACTGGGACACGATAACCAAGTATGCCCTACGATTTCTGCGCTATCTCCACACGCAACGCAAGTATTGTCGTCATCGGCAATTTTTCGTCAATAGCACGTGGTTCTCAGACATTTCCGTCTGGCTTCGAACGGTATAGTCAACTGCTCTTTAAATTACGGTGAAAGTTCTGTTCTTCTACCGAGTAGCGCACAGCGTCGCTTGTCGGATGAAGATGACACTGTTCTTCAATAAATCTGCGCAATGGTTCCAGCGACGAGGAGCTGTTCGACAACCACGCCTTCAGTCCAGTGCGTTCGAGCAGACCGCGAGAGCATTTCCAGGTTAATTATTGCAAGAATGTCTGCTCAGGAATCGCGCGCCATCATAGTGCAGTGTCTCGGTGTCATGGAGTGACCTTCAA
The DNA here is from genome assembly GCF_023375885.2 of Dermacentor andersoni. Lineage (NCBI taxonomy): Eukaryota > Metazoa > Arthropoda > Arachnida > Ixodida > Ixodidae > Dermacentor > Dermacentor andersoni. The sequence goes on from NC_092821.1 coordinate 132,017,305, forward strand.
AACGTTCATACGCATTCCATATTACATACAAAGCCTACAGTAAAGTTCGCGTTGCGTATAAAGGACACAACATGAAGAGGGAAAGCAAGACATGCACCGGGTCAACTGCGGGAGTGATGAAAAGCAGAACATCGACAGTTTTTAAAAGGAAACGAATCAAGCCTGAACCGAGCCTAAAGTTAAGCATCGGTGACGTGGGTTCTCGTGTGTTACTTTGTGACCGGGCCCCTCCACTACGTTATGCCTCTAAGCCTAAACTTCTTCGGCAACTTGTCCATGTATTCTACGCCTAACTTTTTAAACAGTCGATGGTCCTAAGCGCCGCCTCTGCTTAGACAGTGCCTTTACCACAAAAGTTCTCTGAGACCTAAATGCGCGAAAGAAGCAAACTTCGTCGTGGATAAAGCATCGAGCTCGGAGGCGAAAAGGTTACATGACGTGAAATAGTCACAACGCGTACCGAAGTTAGCACACTATTCTAGAACACGGAAACCACGTGCTCACGAATGCGCTGGCTACATCTTAGGATGACGCGGGGCGCAAAATCGGTTGGGCGTGAGCTTGCGCAACTACATTTACAGCGTACAATGATTTCTCGCGACCTAGTGGTCACCTCAAGGTTTGGTAGCTACCTCGGCACTCAGGAGCGGGTTCTAGACACGTGTGTTGGCCTCCGTGCCTCTGAGTGTCGGGTTAAGAGGCGACGATAGTCTGCTTCCTTTCGAACTCTGTGCTCCGAGAACTTTGAGCTCAGTTGTACGCGGCAACGGCGCTTATCTCTAGCCGAGCCCGTATTCGCTTACGCAACAGGACCGAATAGAATGACTATCACACACAGACACACACACACACACAAAAAAAAAAAAAAAAGAAAACAGTCGTTCACTCAACGGCACCAAGGAGTGGAACGTTGACTGTCGCTGCTACGTTTACCGACGACTCACACAAGCGTATGCTCTGCTCTCTCCAACGCGACACACTCATCACGGTGTTAATCCTGCGCGCCCTGCTAAATAAAGACAAATCAGGAATGGTTCACTTGCTGCGTACATTAACGAGGCGATACGAGGACATCTCATTCGGAGATCTCATAAGCCATGCAAGTGTCGGAGGAGGGCCTCCTCATACGCAATCCATGTATAAAACGTGCATGTTACAGAGCAATTGTAAACTTCAAGAAACACGTGGCAGTTACAGAAAAGCCAAGAAAAAGCGCAAGATCACAAAGCCAGAGCAAACAGCATAAAAAGTCACCCTAACAGTATAGTATTCACACAAGATAGCAGATATTAGCGTAGGTCGATAACTCCCGCAATCGAAAACTAACAAAACGAAGAGGAAAACAAGTGCAAGTAAAAAAAAAAAGGAAGCAACCTTCGACACCACGAACGAAAGTACGCCAACCGTATTCCCGTCAACTTTCGCGTACACTCGTAACACGGTTGCACCCTTTGGGGTGTATATTCGTCCCACAACAATAATGGTCATGTGCCTTGCTTGCGTTTCCTTTCTGGAAAACTCGGCGCTCGCTACTTTCCTGTCGAGAATGCTGTGTCACACTGATAACGCACAAGCCGTTCGTGACCGGGAAGTGCCGGGCTCGCAGCATTAAAGAAAGGAAACGCGAGCAAGACAAATGACGATTATCCTTGTGGGACAAGGTAAGCCCCAGATTTTATTAATAGTGGGAGCGAAAGGTGTAAGGTGTAAACTAGGTGTAAATAGGTGTAAATACGATGGGAGGGTTTCAAAGCCCCCATGGGCTTATGCGATGACTAGCCCCTTCTGCAACGGCGCGCAACTTCTACGGGAGATGCACGGTACTATATAGTGAGGCAGGCTTCAGTGCATACGCATACATCAAGGATCTCGCAGCAGCCGGGGGTGGCACTGCGGAAGGGTGCCGAAAATCGCGCCGATTCTTAACGCCCTCCTCTTTTTCTCATGCCCCGTTAGCCTGCAGCGGCCGCACGCACATATAGTATACATTCATTCCAGTGCATATTCCGTTCGGCCCGTCTTAATTCTCAGGCCCCGTCGCCGAGAACGGAAAACGCGGTCGCAACTCTCCCGAAATTAATTCGACGGACCAGCGCGTCCAGCCGCCTCCGGGTCAGTGAGCTTTTCGCTGCGCCCAGTGCAAACGACACAAAGAAAAACAAAAGAAAGAAAAACGCAAGACCAAACGGAAGAGGCTGAAAGACGGCTCACCCTTAGAAAATAGAAAAAGTCCTAATTCGAGCGGTATTTCAATTTTTTTTTCACACTTTCTGGTGTCGTTGAAGTACTCCGTGCCGTCTTCGTGAAACCAATATAGTATGGCCGAAGTGGAGCAATGGCTTCGGCGTTCTGTACGAGGTTGCGGGTTCGACTACCCGCCGCGGCACGGCCGCATTTGGATGTTAAGGCAAAGACGATCCGTGCATTGGGTTCAACGTTAATCAATCCCAGATGGCCAAATTGATGCGGAGTCACGGTATTGCCCTGGGACGTTAAACCCGATCAGTCAATAACAAAACGAATAGCGAGAGGCCAGTGGGGTACGACGGGGGATGCTGTAAGTTCAGGAACGGTTTGATTCAGGTACGTTAGGTTCATTCGTTATTTTTTATTTTATCATTTATCTTTAGAGGTTATATATCTTTAGAGCTGGAGGAAAAAAAATGAAATGCCACCGAAAACAGCGGTATAGCTGACAGGGAACGACGGCAGCGCGACGTCCACAACGATGACAACGGCAAATAATGACTACGACGTACAAGGCGGACCACGGCGCGACGACTGCAGCCATGACGTCATAAGGACTACATTAATAACGAACGGCACGATGAATGCAGCAATGACGACGACGCAATGGGTGCAGCAGAAACGTCGATCACGGAACGACGGCTACAACGATGACATAACGACGACTACACCGAAGACGACCGCACGATGACCAGATGTCGACGTCATAGTAACCACAGCAAAAATGGCCAGGCTTAGCTTGGTTAAGCCAAGAATGCGTTGCATATTGTGTTGGGGCCCAGCTTTTTTTCCGGCTGTCGTGACGTCACGTCACGTGGTTGCGCTAAAGGTCAATGGTGGCTGCCCGGCCGCGCCCAATGGCTGAACTGAGTGATTGCAATATGCAACGCATAAAACTCTAGTGTAGGGGTATGAGCCACTATGGTGGCTCATACCCCCAATGGTGGCTGCCCGGCCGCGCCCAAGGGCTGAACTGAGTGATTGCAATATGCAACGCATAAAACTCTAGTGTAGGGGTATGAGCCACTATGGTGGCTCATACCCCCAATGGTGGCTGCCCGGCCGCGCCCAAGGGCTGAACTGAGTGATTGCAATATGCAACGCATAAAACTCTAGTGTAGGGGTATGAGCCACTATGGTGGCTCATACCCCCAATGGTGGCTGCCCGGCCGCGCCCAAGGGCTGAACTGAGTGATTGCAATATGCAACGCATAAAACTCTAGTGTAGGGGTATGAGCCACTATGGTGGCTCATACCCCCAATGGTGGCTGCCCGGCCGCGCCCAAGGGCTGAACTGAGTGATTGCAATATGCAACGCATAAAACTCTAGTGTAGGGGTATGAGCCACTATGGTGGCTCATACCCCCAATGGTGGCTGCCCGGCCGCGCCCAAGGGCTGAACTGAGTGATTGCAATATGCAACGCATAAAACTCTAGTGTAGGGGTATGAGCCACTATGGTGGCTCATACCCCCAATGGTGGCTGCCCGGCCGCGCCCAAGGGCTGAACTGAGTGATTGCAATATGCAACGCATAAAAAAAACACACTGGTGTCGGCACGACGGCCACAACGATTACGGCCACACGAGTGCTCACACTTGCGCGGTTCGTTCCAGTTGCGATTCCTGGGCGGCAAGTTTTAATATGGCTTGGGAATTGCTTCTACCGAGGCAACACGATGACGGTAGCTTGGAATGAGGTCTTGAGATGGTGGATGGAGATGCGGCCTGGAAATGTGATTTTAGTTGATGCGCGAACTGCTGTGTAATAGGTAATGAAATTCATCGTTGTATGTAGTGCATATCTTGACTTGTCATTATTATCTCATCCCATATATTCATATTTATATAGTGACACAAAGTATTGCACTATGTTGTACGACTTGTTACTCTATGTGTATTATTCAGTTCATTATAACCTATGTCAAGTGTACATTTGCCTGTGTTCGCTATGTATTATAATACCTCTGTTTTGTTCTACTTATTCGGTATGATATGTAATCATTGCACAGTGTATTTGATGTGGTGGAAATGCTGTCTGATGTGTACTCCCGAGGCGAAGGCCTTGTCAGGATACATACCTGTCTCCTTTTGCTACGCCTCGTGGACATATCTACAACATTGTACTTATGTCCGAGATAAAGATTAATTGAGATTGAGATTTAGCAAGATTAAAGCACAAAAATAAGGCCCCAATGTGTACATCACGGTCTCTTAGTATTTAGAAGAAGGCTAGTAAGAAATTGTCATGTATTGCTCTGCTTCTATAGTAATGTTTCCTAGCAAAGAGAATCAAGCGGCATCTAAAGCACTGCAACGGAGAAGGGGGTGGGGGGAGGAAACGGAGCACAGGAACCTCTGAGTTGTAGTTGTCACTAACTCACTTTAAATAAAAAAAAAACACCCCTACCAGACGTGTAAAAGAGTCTAACGTACAAAGCATCTAGGCTTTGAATTTACGAAGTCTGCGAACTTGTCATGGTGTCCGAAACCATCGGAAACATTGCTGCTTGACGGTTGAAGGCGCTTTGAACTCAGCCGTCGCTACCTGAAACTGGTCACAACCTAGCAAACTACGTGACAAGCTTAGACTTCATTCATTCATTCATTCATTCATTGATTCATTCATTCATTCATTCATTCATTCATTCATTCATTCATTCATTCATTCATTCATTCATATTCTTTACTAAGGAGTACAAAGACAGTTCTGCAAAAGGCCGACAGCTTCCATTCATTCATACTACTTAGTAAGGATTAGAACGAAAGTTCTGCAAGAGAGCGGCAGTTTTATTCCATGGAAAAACTGCAATACACTACTTTCGCGGTAGTAAAACAAAACAAAACGAGATAAAACAATAGAAGAAAGCTGCTCCGCCTGATCTGAACCCGTTCCTGCGAGGAATACTTTGGTTCAGAGTTTGATTTCCCTCGCCGGGTTAGGAGCTTGATTTCCCAAGTCGCGCCGAATTGTTTGGACGTCCCCAGCTGACCAACGAAATTAAATTGAGCTTCACGTTCGAGGAACTCAGTGAGGAGAAACTGAGCTCTCTCTCTTATTTTGGAACACGGAACAGAGGGCAAACTTTGCCGCTGCTGGCGCTTGGCTTTCGCTCCATGATTATTTATTAACAACTTCTAATTGATGAGCCTGCGGCTGTCAGTCGAGGCGCGTTTGATTAGGCGAAAGGTGAAATGGGAGGCGAAATTCGCTGCGCTCAGGCTGCCTGCGCGGTTTAGGTTTTTCGGAGTTCTATTCATACAGCGATATATGAGTTACGGTTTGGATATACGCTAACGGTATGGATGTGGGTATACAGTGGGGACCAAAAAGCGAACGGGGATAGCCGATATTCTAGTCGACATTAAGAGAGAGAAAACAAAAAATGGAGCTGGGAAGGCCGTGGAATGCGTAGGGCGGATAACCGGTGGACTATTAGAGTCACGGAATGGGTGCCAAGGGAAGGGAAGCGCAGTCTAGGACGGCAGGAAATTAGGTGGGGTGACGGAGTTAGGAAACCTGCAGGCGCAAGTTGGAATGAGATAGCACAAGAATACCGAGGTAATTGGAGATGGCTGGGAGAGGCCTTCGTCTTGGGGGCAGTGGACATAAAAATAAGATGTATATGGTGATAAAACCTGCGCATTGCATGGTTTCTTTGACCGGCACATGTCATGCTACTACTGCTTCATTAAGATAACTAGCAGGAGTGATGATACGTTAGCAAGAGAACTTTTGGAGGCACATCACGTGAAAAAGAGAGACACGAGTAGCATTAGTGATACGTCTGCTTTTCTGTTTGACAACGAGATGCAGCTGTTAAAAAACGCCACTACAATCGCTCTAGACGACACTGGTGTACGCATGCGCATTTGTTGATTCTCCTTGCTCTGCTTTAAGAATAAAAAAAAGTTGAAGTCCAGCGCTTGACCTATAGTTTCGTACTTGTCTTCCTCAATCTCTATTTCCTTTTACAGCAAAAATGCATTCATCAGGTATAAACGAAGGAGCACGACGCAAGTGTATAAGTTCTCGCTTTCCTGATCGCCGATTGGCCGCCGCGATTCGTACAGCCTCAAATGTACTGCGCGGGCGACCGAAGCTCCAGCGATAAGGAGTAATAAGAAAACTTCCTGGGCCGAACTTTACGACGAGGCGATCGCAGCGCCCTCCCTCGCACTTCCCAACTTTCCACGCGGGAGGGTACGCGGGCTCTCTCTCTCTCCCTCTGTCTTTGTATATATATATATATATATATATATATATATATATATATATATATATATATACACACATACACAGCGGGTCCTTATACTCGGCACTTGGAACGGTGCGTGGTCATTTCTGGAGGCTTCGAGGAAGGAATCCGTGCAATTCCCGGCGTGCTTCCCCCCCCCCCCCCCACACGACGCGCCTTCCCTGTTCTGCACTCTTCAAAATGCCGGTCCAGCCAGTGGTCGGTGGAGCGCAATAAAGGGCGGCCGTAAATGTATGAGCATCGCCTTTCGCGGACTTTCCAATCCCCGCAGTCATATCGGCGGCCGAGGGGGGACCCCTCATGCCGGGAGGAGTCGTCCCTGGCCGAAAACAGGGTTGCCCAGAGAAGGGTATGGACTCGGATGTAACTGCGGTTCACGCCACCCGACGCCGCCACCCCGAACATCGCAGCAACCGGTGGCACAAGGAAAAAAATATCCTTTACATATGTTTGCCAGTGTGACAACTGATGTATCGAAGACGGCGATGCGGTATATAAAAGCGTTCTCATGCGCTTTGGAAGTACTATATAGTCGGCGACAACCCAAGCATTCAGTACAAGCTCCACCCCCAAAAAACGCGTGCCACTGCCCTTCACCTCTGATAGAAGTCGAGGCACTTGAAGACCACTCACGGCTTAATAATTTTGCTTCGCTAGTTAAAAAAAAAAAAAACTTGGTTAATTAGAAAATAAAAGCTCGTTGTTCCTGGCTACAACGTTAGCTTTGAACCAACACTGAGATCACGATCCACCAGAAAATTTGCTAAGACGCTAAGCTTTTATCCTAAAACCAGCGACACAAACACATATCTCTACAGAGAAAATAGCCGCTTTAAACGCCCAAAACCGCTCGACGTTACGGAAATAAGCGAAGCTAATTGGCTGGCGCGCCTACGCAAATTGTGTTTGAGTTGGGCAGAGTAGATATATAACGTTTTATTGTTATGTTGTCAAAGAGTATAGGGGTAGGTTGTTTGGCTCAACGTCTCGCTCGAACGCGGCTGCTGCGTTCAAACCGCTGTTTTCTAGCGGCGGCTCCCAACGCAGGCAGAGCTGCATCAGCACGGCACGACGTCAGCTTTCATTGCCGCAGCCGTACAAACTCCCAGATGACTTCGAGTGCGGAGACTGTATAGCGCGATGTCGGAAAAAATAACCATATGACGGAATACTGCTTAAAGAAACCCCGCATATAAGTTATCGAATTCGATATAAGTATACCGAATGAGGTATCTGCAAAGTAACATTTGTTCCGCAGTCATTGGTCATTACGTTTCAAATGAAACTCGGGGAACCGACACACGTTGCGTTGCAGTTAGATTTAATATCGGCCGCGCCGTCGAACACAGGCCTTCGCCACACAGTAAGCACTGCGAACAAAAAAGACAAATTCAAGGGTGAATTTTACGACGCTAAACAATCTTGAGCTATAAATCGAGAAATACCTGCCGTGGTTGCTCAGTGGCTATGGTGTTGGGCTGTTGAGCACGAGGTCGCGGGATCGTATCCCGACCGCGGCGGCGGCATTTCGATGGGGGCGAAATGCGAAAACACCCGTGTACTTAGATTTAGGTGCACGTTAAAAAACCCCAGGTGGTCGAAATTTCCGGAGTCCCCCCACTACGGCGTGCCTCATAATAAGAAAGTGATTTTGGCACGTTAAACCCCATAGTTTAATTTTTAAATCGAGAAATAGCCAGACTCAGCTGACACAAGTCAATGAGAGCGCTCCGCTGCTCCGTGGCGACTTGCTTCTTCACGTGACCTACCTGCCCCCGTCATTTGACCGAAGGAATGTTTAGACAAGCAATGCTCAAGGTTGGCCATCGCATAAACCCCACGGTGGACTGCTCAGGCACTGCTTTCATATTTGACTTAAAGCGCAAAGAAAAAAAAACACACACACAAGGACAAAGGAAAGGAAGACCAGACAGAGACGCGCGCTTCCTGTCTGGTCTTCCTTTCTTGCGTCCCAGTGTTTTTTGCGCTTTACGTTAAATGTAATTTTTTACGAACTCGCCCAAATTTCAGTTCCTGTAAGCTGTTCTAATTTTGTGCCCCCTGCGAGCAGGCAAACTCATCCGCAAAGTGGCGGTGCGGGGTAATCGATGACGCGGTGAAACTTGCAGTTATCAGGCCTGTCATAGATGCATGAGTCATGAACAACCCATCCACAAATATAGAGTGCACATAGACAAGCGAAACACGAAAAACGCATTGCGACGGCAGTTGATTTTGGTTCGGGCTATTATGTCTGAACGGAGACATAGGGGGACTGCGCGGTTCAGGTACGCGGGAGCTCAGAGACGGGCGTCGAGACATGTTTAAGAGGAAGAATTAGCTCGGGTGCCCCAATCTAAATAAATGTAAAAGGAGAATTCGCGTTTCTCGGCAACGACTGCACCAAATTTTATGAGGATTGTTGCATTTAAAAGAGAAACCTAAAATCTAGTGACTGTTGGTTTCAAATTTTTGATTTAGGTGGTCAATATTTTAATTGAAAATTGGCAAAAATAAACATTTTCTGAAAACGAAACTATCAAGTTTGCAACTCTGTAACTCAGCAACGACAAATGATACCACAATTCTGTGAATTGCATCTAATAGTACATCTAAAGCGGACACAATTGATATGTTACATATGAATCTCAAAAAAAATTTAACAACATGGAAATAGAGCCTTGCAGTACCCTTGTAAACAACGTAACGAATTCCCGTAAGATATAGTATGACACATCCAATTTGTCCACTTTCAATGATCTAATGGATGCTGTTTTCGGAACCGCGATATCTGTTCTTGATGCAGAGCTATCGATTTGTAAACTTCGTGCTTATATTTCGTTCAAACCATCGAATTTTCGAAAATTGTTCTAAACAAGTTTAGGCCCTAAATCGAAATTCCGCTTCCAACAGTCACTAGAATTTAACTTTCTCTCTCAAATGCAGTAAATTTCATTATAATCGGTCCAGGGGTTTTATCAGAAAAGCGTTTCTGCGTTTTACATGTATTTGAATAGGCCGCGTCGGAGTTGGGCCCGAGCTAAAGCTTCTTCTTAAAGCATGTCGTTGTAAATCTTGGAGTAGACGGAATTGGCAATGCACTTCTGAGTTCTCCGCTTGACGGCGTTTGATGGCGTGGCACGTTTGTTGATTTCACGATAAGTTTCAGGTTCAACTCTTATCACAAAAGCGATTCTCACGCCAGCGGCGGATAGCCATCAGAGCGGTGTATCCTTCATTCATTCTCTCCAATCACCCTGAAAGACGTGAATGGGGGAGTTAGATAACGATAACGACTAGAACGGTGTTCGAAAATCGAACCTCAAAATTTCCTTTTTATCTCCCAGTATGTAGAAGGGTGCCTAAGCTTGTGTGCGGTGTCATAATGCGCAACATGCCGCAGCTGGATCCACTTAAAGGAGAAATACTAATACATATGTTTCCATTTCATTATCGTCGCCATCAGCATGATGAGACCAGTTAAGGTAACATTGAAACAGAGTACGTGTGCTGATTTGCTTGTTAGCGTAGTTAGGAAGCGTAGCCTCTAACAAGTAAACTCAATCCTGAAGTTCCAACTTTCGTATGGTCATCGTCACCGGTTCCCTTGGTATTGTATCGTTACTACGACAGACCGGGCTTTCGGGATTCTACGCACCTAATTGTTTAGCAGAGTCATGGCGCTGAAAGGCAGGCGCATAAATTCGGGCACAAATAGAATGGAAAGAGTGATGCATTTTTGTTCCTCTCGTTTTACTTGGCTCCGTGTTTGCACGTCGTGAACCTCTACTAACTCGCTCAACTTTCACTTGTTAAGGCTACCAGAGTGTGTTTTTTTCTCACTTAATCACTGCGAGTGCAAATTTTGGACATATCTGTGCTTGTGAGAAGACATTGCTAGAGCAGCGGCTGAATGTGACCTCTTGAAGACGTCTTCAAGGGAACGCGGACTATTTGTCAAGTTTGTGAAACGCTTTTCGCCTACGTCTGTGTCACCCGAAAGATGTAAATAAAGCTTTCTCAGTTTGACGTGTGCCCAACCTCGGAGTTTACATTACTGTGAACCAGCGCATTGAATCTGCATTCGTTTCAAAACGTCTAGAAGTGGACTTCTCGACTTGGTCTCTAGAGTATTGCTAAAGAATGGAGGCACATCGATAGCCATTTTGCTTTGACATAAGTGCCGACGTCACTCCGCGTTTTCCTTGGTCCAGAGCTTAAGACACGGTAGGCAAACAATGTAGAAAGGACGCAAACCACACGATTGTTGAAAACAAATAAACAAACAAGCAAGCGCAGACAAAGTGTTGCGTATGCTTTAAATACCGAGAAGAACAAGGGGAAGTGAGGAGATCAATTACTTGGCAGTTACAAGTACAAGAAGGCAACCACGTGATGCGAGTCGGGTTTCGCATCAGCTTCAACCTGTGTTTTCGACCACGTTCATCCAAATATGTACAACGCTGTACAACCATTTCCTTTGTTACTTTTACATTTCAATTAAAGGGAACCGCCATTTTCATCTCCAAGTTTTGCTTGGCTTCATTGGCTGCTGACTTCGCGCAGTTTTAACGATGTTTGCGAAATGTCTCCAAGGTTGATTAAAACAGAACGACCTTATCGAAGTTTCGTGAGTGTACAGCGTGAACATTAAATGTCGGCGAGGCAAGTGAGAAGGACGACGCTTGTCTTTGTCTTGGCCACGTTTAACCTTCGCTGTGTACACTCCCGAGTACGAATCACGAACTTGCCCTATCGGCAAGTTATCATGTTATCGAAGAAATCCACGCGTCCGAAAACCTCCGTATCGAATAGTTTCAAAACGACGTAGTGGGCCCTATAAGGACACATACGTTTCCATAAATCATACGTGATTCTTGGACATGAGTGTTTTGTGGGACATGTATGTGTTCTTTTTTTTTAATACGGAAGCTAAGAAGGCTCAACCCACTGATGACATTCAGACAAAATTGGCTTGAGTTAAGAGTCCTCGACGTAAAAGTATCTTTCGATAAGAGTTGCTTTGTCCCACAGCCTTTCCTCCTTAATTTTTTCTTTTTTCTTATTGTTTTTTCCTGCGTCAATCACTTGTGTTTTCAACCACTTCTTTAGTACAGTGCTTTTTTCGTGCCTGCCCATTCGTGACATGATAAAGCATGACACAACACAATTATTGGCTCTCACTCATCTGTTAGCGTCGGAAATGTTCGAAAATGTCAAGGAATTCGAAAAAGAAAGTGTGAAAACATGCACATTCTTGATAAGTCACAATTGTGAAACGCCCAGGAGACTCACGTAACATTACTCGAATTTACATCTGCGCACGTAATACATGAAAATTATTATTAGTCAATATGAAGGCACACATACAAGAAAACGCCTTTTTAAAGCAACATTTCAAGCAATTAAGCAATAATGCGGGCACGCATGACAAAAAAAAAAAAAAAATCTCGGAGGAATCTAAGCCTCAGCATAACGGGACAAAAAAGATTACGATAAAAACTGGACAAAACAAAAGGTTAAGCTCACTGAAAGCAGGCAAGCGAGCAGCCCTTTTAAACGAACTTACCGGAAGGCTAAACCAAAGAGAGAGAAAGAGAGAGCGAGAAATATAAACGCAGTCAAGAAACGCCACAGCAAACACCGTCTCCTTACGCGTTTACCGGTCTAGGGACTTAAATCAAGCCAGAGGGTGACGGGTTCTCCGGCCCAGCAGCAACGGTAGGCTAGGGATGGGTTCCGAGGTAAAAGCGAGGAGGATCGAGGAGGAGGGAGGGGACGAGGAAGTGAAGTTGAGTGGGCGTTTGCAATTCAAGGCACGCCACACCCGAGGGTGGGCGACAAACACTGAGCAAACGGCATAAACGACAGAAAGCGAGAGGGAAAAAAGAAAGAAAGAAAAGAGACGTCTAGGAACTAAGCACGACAGGGTGTAGGGTAGGGGTCCGCCAAAGTAGATCGCTAAAACAATAGGATGGCGGGGGAGCAGCCTTTAAAAGAGACTTTGTTTTGCAGCCGCATGCCTGAGCCTGCTGGCAGTCCTGGACGTGACACCAAGGCGAGGATAGCGCCGTCCGTCGATCCCCATTGTTTTGCCCTTGATGTTTTTTGGTATTTGTTTTTTATTTGGGGAAGCGCGAGTCGGGGGCTCGTCTTTCTTGTCTGCACTCAGAGTTACGCGTCGCGCGATGCCATTACATCAGGGAATGGCTGTGAAACAGAGGGCGCTCGGAGCGGGAGCGATACTACGGAAGAGGAGCACGAAGCTGACTCCTTCCTCTCAGTTCGTGACCATCAAAAGCGAAGCTTAAGGCTCAGATCGACAGAGTTAAAAGGAGAAATAACAAAGGAAAAGCCGCGAGGACGCAAACAGAACGGCGTCGGAGGAGCACGCATAAATAAAACAGGGACGCTTCGAATGAGAACAAGCCGGTAGAAGGCTATGGCGTATACAACGTATAAACTGTCAAAGTGAAACCGGTTTGTTGGTCTGAGTGTTTGTTTGTTTGCTGGTTCTTATGTTTATTGATAGGCATATGCCTTTTGGTTGCATCGTTCGTTAGTTTGTAAATTCTGCGTACATTTGTTGGTTCTTTGGTTTCCCGCATCTCGCCTGGCCCCTTCGTTCTCGGAAATGAATGGAGAAGAACGTCGGTGAATTTGGTGAGCAGTTCTTTGCCCGGATGTCTTATACTACGGAAGACACAGAGAAGAGAAACATGGATAGAGAGCAAATCGCTTTAATGCTGCACGCTTTCTTGGAAATTGGCGGAGCATATTTACGCAAACGACGTTCACGTGAGAAAAGCAGCAACAAACAAATAAACAAGCAAAGAAACAGAAAGAAAGAAAAGGCAGCCGGCAGACTCGGTTTTGGGTCATGGTGTGCTTCGCATACGTATTATATACGCACATGGCAGGCAGGCAAGCCACTGTAAGGCGTCTCTCGCAATATCGGACTGTGGCGCGTCGCTCCGAAAGTCCTCTCACTCTTATCGAAACAGACGGGACGGAAGTCGGAGAGGAACAGCGACAATAGACTGAAGGCGTTTAGATAAATGATCGCTGAAAATGCGACGCCAGAGCGAACGGAGAGCGAGGGGACTCTAGCGAAGTCCTACGGAACTTCGATGGCACAACACGCAGGTTCTCTCGATTCTATTTTGACGCAGGGTGGGAAGGCGTCGGGGAAAACAAAGCAATCGGGAGATTGTGAAACTCTGTAAAAAACCTTAGGAACGAGAGGGAAAATTTTCATGAAAAGAAAAAGTGAAAGAAAAAAAAATATGCAAATTGTGGAGTAGGACGTCGCACCCTGTACGTTCCGGAAAAAGAAAGGGGTGTTTGGATGCAAGAACTCTAGAAGTGAATAAAGTACTTGTATTTTTTTTTTTTTTTTTTTTTTGCTGTTGCCGATACGTTCTACCAGTACCTTGCGCGCTGCGCTTTCGAGCAAAGAATGTGTTTTAGCTAGCCTAAGAAATAATGTGAACTTCCTGAACGATCGCGAGCTCTTTCTGAAGCCTATTCTGCGTCACACGACTAATCGAGAATCGGTAGGCATTACCGATTCCTCTGGCTCTGAACTTGTTTACTGCGACAACAGCGCGCTCTCATACATGAAGCGCTTATTTGATGGTGATGATTATGAAGATGATGACCTGCCCGCTCAAGGGGAATGGTCAGTAGTAGGGCGATTTTCATAAATTTGTTAGACGGATTAACTTATACATAGGAATAATATTACTTATTAATAAATTAATTCATTCGCCTTTCTGAATAGGCGTTTCCTTACGATGCACACAGCGTCATCTTCGTCCACCACATTGTTGCCTGTTGTTGCCTGCTGTTGCCTCTGAAATACGTACACATGGAAATACATGGAGGCTCATGCAACCACGCCTGCCTTTTGCACACGTCACCGCCAGTGTAACGCTTCGATTCAGTAGAAAAGCGCACGCCAAATATTACGCAGGTCGCCGCCAGGGGCGCTCACCTATATCCGTGCACCCTCCCCAAGTGGCCTGGTGGGCATGGCGGGCTAGCCGAGAGATGGCGTCCATGTATCCCTTGGAAGCGGCGACGGCAGCTGCGAAAGAAGAAATCTAGTTAATAAAGCTTCTCGCTACTGAACACTAAGTCCGGAGTTTAAGCTGTTCTTGTTAAAAGAAAAAGGCGAGAGTTAGAGCCAAAGGCTCCTACAAGACGTAGTTGCCCTTCTCCTAGGCATGAAAAGGACTACTGGCCATTCTACTAGACCTTTTATGGAGGCTTTCTAGTGGAGCCTTGTCCGACGTCGACACTGATTTTTCTTTTTTTTTGCATTCTGTCAAACAGAAATGCGAGGTCGGTGTAACACCGGAATGTTCTGATGTGACCCGTAACTTTATGGAGACGCGTATATTGTCTTGACGGAGGCGACTGCTGACGACTACGCGACAGTAATGTAGATGCAGACGATAATGTGTTTGTCTTGCAAATGATAATGTGCCTGCCCTAGCCGGAGTATTGCCATATCTCCGCGGCCTTAAAGTGCAAAGGATTATATATACTCATAAACCGTCGAGACGAGCTAGTTGGTAAATCATGAGTGATCTTATACAGTGAAAACAGTACACGGAGGGGCAAGTCAACAGTTGCCGGTTCCTGTTGATTCATGTGCATTACCTGCTGTGTAGGTAAACGAAGCGCGAATATTTTCACGTTGCTATGCCATTCTCGGATGAGTGGACAAGAACAAAGGTGCGGGGCGGGGGGGAGTAACCTGAGGGGCATAACTTTTGATAGTCTTGGCTACATGAAGCCAACAGATAATTAAGCCAAGCTGTATGAATAGAATACTGCTGCAATAATTGATTTACACCACGGCTCACGGCGCCACGAAGAAATGTTCACAATAGCCCGCAAGTTGAACTTTGCTGGCATTACTTGGTCGGTTGTTTACCTTGTTGGTGCTTTCCCGAAACCTGGAATATTTCGCTCTTGAGCATCCATATTTCGCGACGTCGTCTTCGAAGACGAAGCATCGACATGACCATCGCGCTGGAGGTGACGCTTAGTTATCTTGCTTTGCCACAAGAAGGCTCTGTGTGAGGTAGAGTACCCTTTACAGGCGTAAACTCGCGATATTTTTAAACAAGGAGATTCTTTCTTGCTTCTTATGAATACGACTGGCTGCAATAAATTGGAAGTATTACTCGTGCTGCGTCGTTTAAATTATACGCGAGCAAGAATGAGCAAATCGTAAGATGAAAATAAATGAACGCGGGGCAAACGGAAATAGAGAAGCTGTGCTCAGTGGTTAAGCGTATGGTGCTCCACATCGCAAACATTAATAAAGTGTTCTTCCATGCTGCTACGCAAAGTATGAAAAAAGAAAAGCAATGATAAGAACATGTTAACGTATATAGCACAGGATACACACATGAGAGAACAAGCACAATGACACTAAGACGATATAACATTTCACTGCAGCTATCACCGCTTTAATAGACGTATATCTGCTTACGCGCGTTGAGGTCAGCCACCTATGTGAGGTTGTAAACTGTTTTACTAGCACCCAAGCGCGAAAACAGAACTACGCTATCTGATGTATTCTTTTTGTGTGGAAGGCGGTAGCCGGCGTCAATCATGGTCGGAACGTTAACAATTTTATATGAAACAAAAGAGAGACAGACGAATATGTCGCTTCGGAAAGCCAAGGAGGATAAGTCATACGCTGGAAGTCGGCGTTAAAGTTTTGCGAACCGCGGGATTTGTGAAAAAACCTGAATGTATTTGCAGCCTCGGCACACCGCCTCGTATTCGGATACCCAGCCTGTAGTACGTAGTACAATCAAATAACATAATCGTGTAAAGTTTTACTATCCATAGCCAAGGACTTCTGGCAATTGCAACGCTTTCTCACATACCGCGGTCCATAAAATTTCTGCGCCAACTGCAAAACTACGACTTCATAGAAGCACGCGGAATCAGATGCACGAAGGTGTTCACAATATGCTCGTGAAGGCGGTTACTTACGAAGAATAATACGCGCAACGCAGACAAGGACGATAGGTCAAGAGACACGGACTGCGTTAGTCAGTGTCCCTTGACATCTCGTCCTTGTCTGCGCGGCGCATTTTATTCTTCCTAAGCATTATTATATCAACTCGCCCAGCAACAAGCTTTATTGAAAGGTGATTGCACAGGAGCTACCAATAATATACATAATTACTACGGCAAGCAGTAAGTTGCGTGGGGAAATATTAAGGCATTTCAGTAGTGACAACGCTCGAAGTATTGATCGAAAATGAGTAACGCGTAATCGGTCCGCGACAACAATAGAAAAAATCACCACCCAAGCACTCCGTACAGATGGTTAACCAGCGAAGCTGAAACGTGCGACCCCAGTCTTTATCACTGGGTTAATGCCGGCGGTTCATTCAACGACGGTTTAGTAGGCTTCCTGATCCTCGGTACGCAGTTGCGGCTTGCGCTCGGCTGCACGAGCCTGTTCTTGTGCCGGGGCTGCAGCATCGGCACGGCGTAGATGAGCTCGTCCCCGGTTCTGCTCATGGTGTTGCTTATCGAAAGCTGCTTGCTCCTCCGGAGTACGTATGACGCGTGGCCAACCCATTTCAGAGCCGCAGAGAAACTTTTGCGCGCGCTCGGCTGCGACGGAGAGCAACGACGTCACTACTTGCGCAGCCAATTGCACGCTCCGTGTCTTTTTTTTCGCGCATGCGCATGGGGTTGCGCTGGAGGATTTTGTGGCTTAAAGGCGGTAGAGGGGCGGACGGAGGAATCGGCTAGCCACATACAGCTTCGCTGCAAAACCGGCAAAGAATATTATGTGGATGCTGGAAACATAGCGCTGAAACAACGCATTCAAAGACAGAGATTGTGCGCTAGCCTTCACACGCATGTTTTTTTTTTCGAAAAGTAACATGATTCTACACGAGCTCAACAGCACAAGTAACAAGCAACTCAAAAAAAAAAAAAAAAACAAGGCAGGACAAATTATAGCACCCGCAGTCCTGTAGTGTTCATGAGATAGTCTTATCTTGTTCCCGTGTGGTGCTTGCTAATTGTGTTGAGTTCATCCATAAATATCACCATCTTCTAAATGGAGGAAAAAAAGGACTTGAAAGAGTGCGAAATCCGTGTGTGCCTATGTCCGCGTCATTTAAACGGTATGGTCCCAGTATCTGCATCATCCCAACTAGTCCTGAGTATCCTTAATTTTATACGAGAAAAGACGTTTCACTAAGGTGTGCCAATTCTGTAATTGTAGAACACGCGTCGACGAGTATACAATCCTGGCACTATAGTCATCACAAATGTAGAGTGTGATTACATCACGGTGTTTGTTGCTGTTCCTGTCGCTGCTGTTGTAGTAATTAAAAAATGCGCTGTCTGCATCGTTTGTCTCTCATGCATTATGTGTGTGAACTATGTACACCTGGGCATGGTTTCTTTGAAGTACGCGACATATGAGGCAACGTTCCAAATCCCAGCCGTGTACTAGCCAAGACGTTTCCTCGCAGTAGGCCCGAACTTAAGGCAACGCCTTTATGGGCACATTTGTACGTACGGCGTCTGACAATTCGGAGGGGTCAAAGCACAGGCAACGGCGTTTTCACAGGGGGGTGAGACTACCTCGCTAAAGCGTTCCATTTTTGAAGATAAAGCTCGTTCACTTCCCTGGAAAACAGAGTTAAAAGGAAAATGCGAAACTAGTGGTTTCGTACCCGAATATCCAAGGGCTAAATAACTTTTAACGATCAAAAAGCGTTGCAGTAGTTTGGGCGTCAAATACGGGGTTACCAGGCGCCGACCATTCAACCTAGCGACTTTATGACCGTCGAACGACCGTGAAGGGGGGAGGAAGGTGCATGCCATTCCACACTAGTGACCTTATCTCCATATGCCCACTTTTAGTTCGGAGAACGTTTTCTTTTGGTACGATGTGTTATTTAAGATGAGGGACGTGCCCTAATTTAGAGCGCGTACTTTACAGCGTACTTCAGCGGCATTTCTTTTCCTCTGTAGCTGGCACCATATTTATCATCATGCTACTGTGGAATAAGATGCCGCCAGAAAAAGAAACAAAAGAAACAACAAAACATAACAAGAACTCTAAGTATGAGTAGGATTTCATTGGATTCGCGATGCGGGTTCCGTAGTATCGTATTCGCATGATCACGCAAGTGTTGTTAGTGTCGTCGTCATGACGCCACAGTATTTACCATGATCGCTGTTCCACTCTTGTCGTCCTGTGAAATGTATCCGTTCATGGTTCACTTAAGCCTTCTCTTCCACTGGCGCCGTGAAGCTTTTCTTTCTTACCTATTTTATTATTTTGGTAATTCAATAAAGTGTGGAGGACGGATTCGCGTGCAGTTTTACCTTATTCATGAAACACGGAAATTGGAAAATTCCGTCCAATGAACCAGTGAATTGACAGTGAAGGCTGATTCGAACAACAACTGTAAACCAGCTCCGAGATACAGGCGAAAACGCTAGTTCCGGCACCTTTCTTTGCCCGGATAGAATGGCGAAGTGTCTGCGGTATCAATGCAATCGAAGCAAACACCGTGGAGACATAGGCAATTCGACCAAGTTCCGCAGCTGCTCGCATTGATGAACAATACCATCTTCTCCTGTATCTAAAGATAGAACCTAGGCTCGGAGGAACCCGAAAAATTGGATGGAAATTTTGCTACAAAAAAAGTTGAGAGAGAGAGAGAGAGAGAGTATAACAAGAAGTTCAGCGTCCTTAGAGGCTGAAAACCAGTAGGGAAAGAACGTTTACAGAGGTGAACTACCCCGCCACGATCTAGAATGAAGAATACATAGAAAAAGAAAAGAAAGGGGAAGGAGGGACTAACAGGAACGGGTGCAAGTAAAGATTCCAAGCCAAGCCCGGCCAACGAGCAGGCAAATGAGGAGCGGCCACGTCGTTGCCAACTTTCGTTCGCGCCGGGTAGCATGCAAGATGCAGGCGGGTTCTGTCGGCCTTTGGAGCGAAGCTGTCTCCTGGGGAGAAGCCGAGCGCGTGCTTCATGAAACATGCAGACGACCTCCTTCCTTCGCCGAGAAGCAGACGACGCGGACAGGTGGCGCCTCGGCGATAGCAGGTGCAGGTTTGTGCTCCTCAAAATAGGAAAACCGGGGGCGATCATTTTTTTTTTTCTAAAAAGAAAAGAAGACAGAACGAGAAGGAGAACAGTGGAGTGCGTGTCTAAATTTAAGAGCGCCTAACGCACGGACATTGTGACGGAGCTGAACACCAGAGCGCTCTACTTCCAACAATTTTACATATTAATTTATTTTACTCAAACAATCTTATTTATTTAGTTATTTGATCTACCCAGTAAGGATCGTAACGTCCTTTAATGACAAAGGGAGGAGCGGTGATCATTCATTTAGGAAATAAAATTGTTGGAAGTAGAGCACTGTGGTAGTCAGCTTCGCCCGCGTGTCTGCATGCTTGGCGCTCTTACATTTAGCAAGGCAGTACCAACTCCAACGTAGGTCGGCAGAAGAAGTGGATACTAACTCATTTTCGCTCACCAATAATTTTCTAGGCTATGTAATATGCACTTCACTCACTCACTCACTCACTCACTCACTCACTCACTCACTCACTCACTCACTCACTCACTCACTCACTCACTCACTCACTCACTCACTCACTCACTCACTCACTCACTCACTCACTCACTCACTCACTCACTCACTCACTCACTCACTCACTCACTCACTCACTCACTCGCGATCGTAGCCCCTTCCACTGACACTTGCCGGCACACACTCACGTACATATACTCGCGAGTACTCGTTTACGTTCATACTAGAAAAGAAGTCAAGTTCTGGGGTTTTACCTATCAAAACCGTAATTTGTTTATGAGGCAGGCCGTAGTGAGGGGACTTCGGATAAATTTTGTCAACCTAGGGCTCTTTTTACCGTGCAGCCAAAGCACGGTACACGGGGTGACTGTGACTGCATTTCGCGTCCACCGAAATGCGGCCGCCGCGGCCGGGATTCGATCCCGCGCCCTCAGGCTTAGTAGCGGAACGCCATAGTCACTACGCCTCCACGGTGCGTGAACACGTTCATGCGGACAACCACTCAAAATCGCGATCGACGACTTTCCGTCGCAACACCGTCAACCGACTCTCACTCGCCTTGATATTCGCGTCCATTTACGACCACCGTAACTCACTAACACTCGCTCAGGTCTGTGAAATCGTTGTTGTGGCAGTATGCGTCAGTGTTCTCGTGAGTGAGTGAGTGAGTGAGTGAGTGAGTGAGTGAGTGAGTGAGTGAGTGAGTGAGTGAGTGAGTGAGTGTGCCGATCTATGTACCCAAGCGTCCACTCTGGTGGAGCGTGCCCCTGCGGAAGACAACTATCCGCGCATCACTTTGTGAGTAACTGGAGCAGCGTGCGAAAAAAAAAAAAGACTACAATAAAACCAGATTTCGTAACACATTGGGGCACCGCGTATACGGCCGTGTACGCGAGAATAACGGCTCGAAATATGAATTACATATCAAAATATTGATCAACGGTGGTCGAACAAGCGTGAAAGCAACGTTTCCACAAGGAAAACAGTGCGTTCTTCAAACACTGTAGAACACATTGTCTCTATATTTGTGTGAACTTCTGTCTCGTAACGAAAATAAATGACGCTTGAAGCACCTTGGCTTCTTCGTGGCGTTCGATGACGTCTTCACTAAGAAGAGAGAGCAGCGGTTGACATGAACGACGCCCCATTTCTTTAATCAAAATTTACGAGGCCTAATGAAATTCGTGGCACAACACATGAACTCAACAGTAAACAAATTTGTCGGCGTTGCTTACAACCATGAGCGCGCGCTGGTCGATTAACCCTCGTCCCGCTTACCCGTGCGCGCTTGCCGGTATATGGCCCATAGTAATCTCCACCGCCTGGATCCTTCTCAACGTTGACTTATGACGGTACGTCTTAGCCACCGGCACGTTTTCGCCACCAGTAAGTTTTCGCCACGGGCAAGTTTTCGCCACGGGCAAGTTTTCGCCACGGGCAAGTTTTCGCCACCAGCATGTTTTCGCCACCGACACGTTTTCGCGTATGACGGCAGTCGGTGGTGATCGATGGTCGAACTTTGAATACAAAGGCGCCGAGAGAAAGGCCGGTAAGGAGGGCGGCGGACTGTCAAGCGTGAGCTCTCACGCAGCCGATTTGCGGAAGGGGCGAGAAGGAGGGGACGAGGGGTACGGTCGCTCATTAGTCAGTACGGGCTACTTCCTTGCACTGACAATCCTCGTCACTAGTCCCTGCCATTTTCTTATTGTCAGTGATAATTTCTACACGAGGCAATTTTCTTTTTAATTGCTGGCCGTTTCCATATATAGCACACGACACAAGAATACACACCCGTGTTTACGGACCCTTCCCACAACTCCGAAAGGAGTTCTGCGACCCTGCCTGCGCAGTACTTTCTTCATAATTAAGTATAATTATTGAATATTTGATTTGATTGAAACGTAGCGGGAAACTGATTAGGCTTAAGTGTGTGTTATGCGTTTGTGTGTGCATTTGATTTTGATGTCTTGTGTTTTCAAGCACTTGCCATTGAAAAGCTGCACTGAACCCCGGTTTACTCCTCTTTCTGCTCTTGTTGAAAGCGACTGCAAGTGTGCGCGCTAGAAAAGTGTTTTTGCTGCTTACCTCAGGTGCTATATTCGTAATTTCTTTCGCCATGTCGTTTAATACTTCAAATAGTAACTGTTCCACGCATGGGAGTGAACCACTTGATACCTGTAACGATTCGCTTCACCTCACATCTTCCTGTCACTCATTTAATAATTTAAACTGATGGAGAAGCTGTCGACATAGCAGTTGCTGCAACATTCAGCACCACGACAAGTAAGAAAATAAATGAACCACACATTACAAAACATTATTCATGTCACTCTACGTCTGAATAGAATGGCCGCCTTGAGATTTCGCGCGCGCACGCACGCACACACACGCTCGCACACACGCACGCACACACACGCACGCACGCACGCACGCACGCACGCACGCACGCATGCACGGGCACTAAAAAATTACAGGGTACGTATACAATAGGTGCGGAGAAGGACGTCACTGTGTGCCTTGGAAAACACATCACCAGCGCCGTCAACGTTTCGACTGCTAGTGAAACGTCTCTGAAACACCTATTGTCGTAATAAACGCCTTCGCATATGCAATGCGGTCGAGCAGTTCTCTCGGGCATTTCACCCTGCAACTATTGTGCCACACTGAACCTCCCCAATAAAACTGCTACGCGATAGCGTTCAGTCGATCTCGCCCCGCGGCTAGGGGAGGGGAGGGGCCGGACGGCAACTTTTAATATCCTTGATGCGAGAAACTCGGCGCACAATTAGATGTGCAGCAGCAAAGCCCTTGAGACGTGGAAGCCCAGGAGCGCCTGCTAGCGGCCATAAAAGGGTTCCGAGGACCGAGTTGGGGCGAACATAGGCGCCGAACCGTTACTTTCCTCATCTGGCGGAACCATCCTCGTTCACTCGCCCTGTATAAGCGAGCCGAAACGAGGACTGTGCAGAGGAGAGCCGCACACCCTTCTTGGTATGACCCCCCAATCTCGGAGAACGGGTTTCAAGACCGAGTCGCGAGGCACTGATTTGCATCCCTGGCGGAAGTGACACATGCAGGGGGTGTTTCTCGTTTATAGTTTTTTTTTCTTTTTTTTTCGTTGGTCTTGCCCACAGCGGGATAGCGGGCCGAGCTCGTTCCAAAAGGCGCCATCACCGGTAATGTGCCTGCAGCGCGGAGCAAGGGACACACGCCATACCCACGCAACAACTCGCGTCCCTCAAGAAAGGGGTGTTCGAGGGGCGGCCGGCCTTCGCCATCGTCTCGGCGAGCACGCGCGCACGAGCGAGCGACCGAGCGGCTTATTCTCGCGAAATCTCGCGGGACCAGAGTCGCCCTTTCCCAAGTTAGCGCCGCACAGTGCTCTCGGCAGCGCGCGTGCGCGCTTTATTTCCTCCTTTGTTGCAGACGGAGGAGAGGGTGTAGGTTGAAGAAAAACTCCCTTTTGGCTCCCTCGCGCTCCCCGCGCTCCCCAGGTTTCGTTCCCCTTTTGCATTTGGAAGCAGTTGCCCCGGCCCGTCGAGAGAAGATGAGATCGTGCGCTCACGCGGAATCGCCCTTTCCTATCGCTGCCTCGTCGTGCGACTTGGACGCAGTGCCTGGCCCGAACGAGCGCCTCCGGGTCGTCGTGTTCGGTGAAATAGCGTTCACGCATCCAGTGACCATGTTCTCCCTAGGGACGACGGCGGATCTCTCGCGGGATGCGGGCACTAGAGATAGATCCCCAAACCGGAGTCGGTGATGACTCGCCGTGTCGGAAGTGCCGAAAACTGCGTTCTACCATTCGTACGAGCGAACGGTTGGTTTTTTGCGGGGTGTATGCGTAGTACGAGAAATGATAAATAGCGTTTTTCCGGCCGACCTTCGCAGCGGCGATGTTTACAGTTCCGCCTTGTTAGGTGGCCCCGAAACAAGCGAGTCGAAGGCCGTGGGACATGTTTGAAGAGGAAACGTCGTTTGCGATCGCTCGAACCACGCCACTGGAGGTCGACTCTGCACATTCTATCTAATGAGCAGCACGCCTGAAGCCGCCACTCAACTGGAACAGCAATGACGCACTACCAAGCTCGGTCTGAACTTCCACGGACTGCGAAGCGGGACAATACGAAGAGCACTTTTGTGCATTCCACGAAAACACATCATAGTGGCGTACAGTGTCGAAATGCAGTGGCACATACACGTACCGCTGCACACAATTCAAACAGAATTTGTAATTATGCGCCAGCCGATAGGCTTCACTCGGTTCCATGTAGCCACGGCGCAGGCGTACTTACTTCAATACTGGTGTCTCCTGGCCACTATGTTTTACAGTGTGGAGGCACACAGGGCATATGAAATGCGGTTTTACGGGCGAAGCTCGTACTGAATTCGTCGGTTGTCCCCGAGTACAAGTGAATTGGTTAGTCAGTCATACTATTTTGACATTACAGTGGATTCTCATTGGACATACGCCGGATTGATTGTTTAGACTTGTTTCCTGCCTGCAGAATACTTGCTTGTTGAAGCAAACTTCACTTGTAGCTCTAGTGTCGTTCTTATCTGTATTATTACGTCCTTTAGCTTCTTTTTCACCTCGGAAAAAGACGTAATGCATTGTATGGAAAGGGCGCCAGCTCGCCTTGCAGTTTTAAAAATTGATTTATAACTTATAATTATGAGAATGGCGTAACGTGCCATAAGAACCGTGTCTACTGTTTTACTGAAGCGCTGGATTGCTGCCATCATGGGCTCTTAATGTGAGAGTTTCTATTCGCAGTCAATGTGGCGTAGTATTACAAATAATTCGCACGTGCGACAATGGTAGTGCATACGCGTTCGGGGCTATACTCACACTCGTGAGCATGACTTCGTTGGCAACAAACGAGACCAAATGTTCTTATACGTCCGCAAAGGCAACACCTACAAACCGAAAACAATAACATTTAAGGAGCAAACTTCCCACGTGCTCTATGGCCAACAGGAAGCGCAAGAGGCGCGATTTCGCATTACGCGGCATGCGCATTCAAGAACCGGTGTTCGCGATGGTTAGTGAGGCCTCTTGTGCGTCATATGTGCCTCCGATATGCGTGGTCACGCAAACTTTTACTTTTAACGCTGTAAACCGAAATATTGAAGGTGACAGCCGTCATTCGCAGAACAAGAGCTAGATGGCAGCACAATACCCCGCCACAGCGAAGAGAGATTGAAGAAGATTGAAGTTTGAAGATCTGCGCTCTGCTATAACGAACATTCGTCAAAGAGCGCGGCGATTGATGAGAAAGAGTACGTATGTGAATGGTATCTCGCGTAAAAGAGACCCAAACTCGCTGTCTCAAGTCTTTCAGTCAGAATATTACACGAGGAATTTAGTTATTTTTTTAAACCTGTCATGACTACTCTCTAAAGGCCCGCATGCTACCTCCTTATTTGACGGAACAGACTTTAGTTTGTTGATCTGGGATAACCGTCATGTAGAACCGAAGGCAAATTCACCCAACGTTCTTTCTGTGCTTCGAACGCGCAGACTGCGCTGAAGCGCGGCACCGGAATATTATGTATTATATAGCGCGGAGGCACAAGGGCGAGCGACTACAGTGCCCCTTAAATATGAATGACTGCGAAACGGCCAATCCAAGCGGCAGCAATTCTCCGCGCCGACGGCGTCGTCCAATATCGCTGACCGAGACGCTCGGCACACGGTGAAAGTTGCCTCTGCAATAGCGCTCGGAACGTGATGCATCGGTCCCGAAAGGAGCAATCACGAAGGCGCTGGAGGAAGGAAATTGTGTGTGTGTGTGTCTGCACGTGTGAGTCGCTTTGAGTGTGTAGTTTGCTAGATGTGTGTGCGCATGTGCGACCCTGTGTATGTGTGCGGTTCTGTGTGTGTGTGCGCGCGCGCGATGGCAGGGGAAGTTGGAAACGTGTAGAAATGCCCTGTCGACATGTGCAGACGCCTGCCGCGCTGCCCAAGAACCACGGTTGAACCGGCGAACCGCGCCGCTGACAAACGACACAATTTCGAACTGCGAGAGCGGTCTTCTGCTCGCGAGGAACGTTCTTCGATGTGCCTCTGCGGTATCGAGGAACGAGATGTACAACGAGAAAGAGAAAAGAAAAGAAAAACAAAACGACGAGTAATCCAAACAGGAAGAAGAAAAGAGTACAAAGGAGAGAGAAATAATAGCAGACGGAAAGAAAAGAACAATGACGAAGGAGGGATAACAGCTACGACGAGGAGAAAAGAAGAAGAAGCGACGGAAGTAAGAGTTGTGGAATGACGGAGGCCTCGAGAGGGGGGAAACTACCGGCGTTCGGCGTTGCCGAGAAACAACAGAACGAGGCGGCGTTCAGATGTGGACACTGTCCGGCGCAATGTCGCCGGCAGAACCTCGTGGTGGCATGAAGGGTGTCCGGAGCGTCGATCGACGTGTTTACACTTCCTGCAAAGCTATGGCCCGAGCCACTGGATAGAGCGCGCTGAGGGAAGCACGGGGTGAGAAGTGTTTCGCTAGCAAGTAAAGGACTCATATGTGGTAAGTGCGTGAACGAGTGAATGTGTGAGTGAGTTACTGACTCACTAAGCGATGTATGACTAACTCACGGACAGACAGAGTGTATGAGTGAGTGACTCAACGAGTGAGTGAGTGAGGGACTGAAAGAGTGACTCAATAAGTGAGTGAGTGAGCGAGTGAATGCGTGACTAAATGGGTGACTTAATAAGTTAGTTAGTGAGTGAGGGACGGAATGGATGACTGAATGAGTGAGTGAGTGAGCGAGCAAGTGAGTGATTGAGGAATTTAATGCATGACTTAGTAAGTGGGTGAATAAGCGTGTGAGTGAGTGAGGGACTCAATGGCTGACTGAATAGGTGAGTGAGCGAATGAATGAGTTTGTGATTGAGGGACTCAATAGGTGACTGAATAAGTGAGTGAGTGAGTAAATGAATGGGTGAATAATGGGTCTGTGATTGAATGACTGAAGGGGTGTCTGAATAAGTGAGTGAACGAGTGAGTGAGTGAGGGACTGAATGGGTGAATGAATAAGTTAGTGAGCGAGTGAGTGAGTGATGGAGTAGGTAATGTAGGGACTCAATTGGTGACTGAATAAATGGGTAAGTGAATGAGTGACTGAATGGGCGAGTAAATGGGTGACTGAGTAAATGAGTGAGTGAGTGATTATGGGATGGATTGAGTGGGCGACTAAATAGGTGAGTGAGTGATTGAAGGACTGAATGGGTGACTGAATACGTGAGTGAGGAGCTGACTGGGTGACTAAATAAGTGAACAAGCGAGTGAGCGAATGTGTGAATGAGGGACTGAATGGATGACTAAATAAGTGAGTGAATGAGTGACTGAATGGGTGAGTGAATGGGTGACTGAATAAGTGAGTGACTGAGTGAGTCTGTGAGTGAGTGACCGAACGGGCGACTGAATAAGTGAGCAAGTGAGTGAGTGGCTTATTGATTGACGGACCGACCAACCGATTGAATGAATCAAGGACCAAGCGACTGATTTAGTGGAGTGAGTGACTGACTGAGTAAGCAAATGAGCGACTGAGTAAATGTGTGACCGACAGACTAACTGTCTGACTGACCGAGCGAGTGCGCGTGCGAGTAAATCAATTAACGGGGGACTGACTACCACATTGAGTCAGTAAGTGATGTAACGAATGAACGGGTGGCTGTATAGGTGAGTGAGTGACGGCCTGATCAAATAAGTGAGCCAGAAACTGAGCAACCATGCGGGACTGGGTGTCTTTTGACCTTTTCGTAACTTGTGTTAGACAGAATGCGTGGGCTTTGCAATTTTAGCTTTATTGTGTAAGATGATAAGCAATTAATGATAAGCAGTTAAAGCAAATGCAATGCAAGAACCACGCGCAATAAATGAGAACCGCATCTGATTATTGTGAAGCGAGCGCGCAGGAGGAGTCACCGAAAACTTCGCCGTATTGGTGCTTTTCCGATTCCCCTATGAAGTTATTTCTAACTTTATTATTTTTTTTAGCGAACGAGTTCTGCAGTGCTCATAACAAATTCAGTTCCCCGTGGTCACTTATTCAGAAACCGTATCTGAAAAGCCGGTGCTGTAGAGCAACCTGATAGTGCAAATTGTCCGGTCGTCTTAATTGTCTCCGTAAAAGAAGGAAAGAACGAAGGCATTGCTCGTCTTGAAAGCGTGTGCTCGAAAATAATCGATGCAGACTTCCCAACGGAATGGCTGATATACACGTATTCGCTTCTTAATAGATTAGTCGCTTAAAGAGACCGACCCATGCACGTAGGGAGCGATCGAGCCTGACGAATGAATGAAACTCCCAAACCCAATGGTGGTGTCGGTGTTGTAACTCTTTCGAGGCTTTCTTTTTAGTGCTGCAACATAGTCGCGCCAGTTTCTGCCACGTGCGACCATTGAAACAACAGAAAATTGTTGAAACCGAAAATGGAAGAAAAGAAAACGTTTATTTGATTATGTTTGGACAGCCGCGTACTCCGCGCCCATCGGGATTAACGAGGACGGATTACTTGCGCAAATCTATTACACAACTTTGACTCGTCAAAAAAGAACAAAAAAGAGGGAAAAAGAAAACGTCGGCTAAGCTGGAGGACGAACTTTGAGCGTTAATTATGAAATTCGCTAGGCGCGATGCCGACAGGCCGGGGGGGGGGGGGGGAGGGGGGTCTCCTTTCACAATGCGTAATAATGAGAACTGCCGTTTATACATCGGCAGCATTCACGTGCTTTAATGCGGCAATGAATAAAGAATGACGTCTGAAGTTGTAATCTTCTGCCGTCAGACTTTATACACGCTGCCAGAAAAATAACAGTAAGCCCAGAAACAACAAAGAAAAGGTGACAGAATAATAAAAGAAGAAAGGCGTTTCGGAAATGTGAAACGAACTTAAAGAGACGCCCGGGACGTACAGGCCACAATGTTTCAACAATGAACAAGGGATACAGGCTATACGTTTGGCAACGCAATTTCCTACGGCGTCCACGGAAGGCCTCTTTAAAATGTGGCACAGAGCAAGGAAAAAAGAAAAAGTAATCAGAAAAAGAAAAAGCGAAAGGAAACAAACAAAAGAAGATACTAAACAGCGGTACGGCCTCTATAACTGATGCTTTTTCTCATTTAAGACCTGTCAGACAGGAAGTCAGCAAGGCAAGCGATTATGCGTGCTCGCGAAGCAGCGAGAAAGGAGGAAATGAAAAAAAAGAGTCTGAAACAAGATGAGAATGAAAAAGAAAGGGGAGGGGAAGGGGGTTGGCGCTAAAGAAAAGAAAAAGAAACTATACTGACAACTTTCTGGTGAAGGTCTTCATTTATTTGCTAGCCCTATGTATTTTTTTCCCCTGAGGGCTCAACCAGAAACAACGGGTTGAAAAAAAGCTCTCGTGGAGCGCCTAGACTGTCTCATAAGAAGCGGCCAGCAGGAGACACTACGTGATCCATCTCCGAGCCGGGCGCATATTAAGACCCGAACGTTATTAGCGTTAAATATGACTCTACCGGACTCCTCAAGATGTCGCTGATTTCGTCTTGAATATTTGACACAGACAATATAATGTAACAGTAGATCAGTTCTTAGACTGATAAAGTGTTTTTTTTTTCGAGAACGCTATCATCGTTATTATCTATCATGATCATTATTGCTGGAGGAAGCAATCGACAGCCTTGCGCTTGCTGAATTTCGGGCCCAGACCTGAGCGCCGGCATGTCAGCGTGACGTCACAAATTTGAAAGTAATTTTGGCTATTTTGGCCATTTGCGCCAAGGAAATGTTTTAGAAGCTTGCTAGTGTGAGACTTGGGGGTGCTTTGGAAGTCACAGATTGCTCCTTTTGTTTTTTTTTATCCATAAATGAAAAACTGTAGGACCGAGTAAGCGCTGTCAAAAATCGTGACGTCACGGTGAACTAGTGCGAAAACCTGAAGGTGGCGTCGCCACCCGTACTTTGCTCACGCGTCTTTTCAAGATTAGTTTCCTTTCCGAGAGAGAGAGAGAGAGAGAGAGTAGCTGATTCCCTATTGCAGAAGCGTGACGCAATGCGACAACTTACCATTGCTCTTGATCTACCCTTAACAGTGTTGAGAAGGGAGTGAATGCAGTTACGCCCGCGTGAAAAAATCACCGGAGAAAGCTTGCATACGTTACTCAACTAAATATGACTAACTAGTAAGACGTTGACTAATAGCATTACTCACAGGTGAAAATGAATTTTACGAACACTAATTGAGGGCTCATTATTTAATGTACACTTTATACGTTTTGAGCACCCTATCAGCA
Source organism: Dermacentor andersoni (assembly GCF_023375885.2). Lineage (NCBI taxonomy): Eukaryota > Metazoa > Arthropoda > Arachnida > Ixodida > Ixodidae > Dermacentor > Dermacentor andersoni. The sequence goes on from NC_092821.1 coordinate 132,047,707, forward strand.
GTCTATCTCATGATGGGAGTGTAATTTGTGATGGTATGTTTTAAGGCGAAGCTGCTAGCCTCTCCATGGTCGGCATTTTTCGTGTCTGCGTTCGTTAGCAAAAAATCTGGGCTGATCCCGGTGGCAGTGCAGGGGTAGAAGTGGCTCGTACCCCCGTAAGGCAGAGACTTCAAGCACTTCAGTAAAGTGAAGCGAAAAGTGCATGCATTCTTTGCCCCAGTCACGCATGCAACATACAGAACAGCAATCGTTACAATAAAGAACACGCACAAAACAAGCATTTGAACGACATAACTGATGACAAGGCGCTCCTGATAATAATGCGATGCACGTACCACTCCCCGCATACATTTCCCGGTAAAAATTACTCTTGCACAAGCTGCCGCGGTGACGGCAGCTTGCGACGTGGGGAGTAATGTCACTAGCCTTTCGTATACAAAAGAACCAGCCTAGCAATTGATTTCATTGTTGTTGCAGCACCACTATGGGTAGGCAACGCATAGTCAGGACTCCGGAGGAGCAGCGTGGATGCCAGGAGCGGCAGAGGAAAAAAAAACGAAAATACGACCAACGGCGGCGTGCGGACAAAATTACCATTACTCCCATTACTACCGTTATTCTAATTTACCGTTACTACCATTACACTGAAGCGAAAAATTCACAGGGTCTCTTACGTTATCCCTAAAACGACTTTAAGGCGAAAGCCCAAGTGCCGAAGTACTAAAGACGGACATATGACGTACACGTCCCCCTTAATTCGCTTAATCTACTACGCTTAGTCATCCCTCTTAATTCGCTTAGTCATCTCCCTTAATTCCCTTAGTCTACTTCACTTAGTCATCCCTCTTATTTCCAAAGGTCGAGGGTTTGACTCCCATCCTAGGTAACAGGTTCGAGTGCCTTAACTCTATCTTAATTAACTGTGCCTGAATTAACTTCGCCTTCATTAACACCAAAGGTCGTGGGTTCTACTCCAACAAAGTGTAGCAGGCTCGACTCCCACCGAAGATCGAGGGTTCGTAGCCCTTTTGTACCTTTCGTGTCGTAGACCAGGTTTTGGATCGAGGTCGACTGACTGATGATGCACATAAGGCTTTAGCTTTAGTAAAGCATCGCATACACCCCTCATCAGTTGTAGTCGTGGTTTTAAATAGCTACGCAGGACATCCATTTTCTCGGGGCCGGGATGGCGAGTCAAGTTTTTTTTTTAATGTGTTATGATGAGTATATGAAGAGCGGAACAAACTCAGTGGCAAACACCCGGTGACCCAATTTGGTTTTCAGTGAGATAGCTAGATAGCCGGAAAGAAAATAGGTTGGAATGGGGGAAGGTGGAACAGGGCATTTTGTGTGTGTCAGAAAAGTGGGCTGTACCTATCAGCGCGCACCAATTTGATAGAGTTAGCAGCCAGTAGGCCGGCGCCAATTTTCACCGCAGGCTCTCAAGCTCTGGCCGTTCAGAGCGCGTCGAAATGAACAATCCACTTGGTGGACAATTACTAAATGTCCTCCCACCCCCTCATAGGTCTGGCAATGCCAAGATTGCTATACGCATTAATAACTCAAGACAGAACGGATACCGCAAGAAAATAGATGCTCGAAGCGATCAACACTGTTCGAAAAGAGACATCGTAGGAGGGAAAGTTCCGACAAAGGGACTTAACGGAACAGCAAATGCGGCAACAACGTTTGCAGCTGTGGCCCTGACGCGGAGTCAAGTCCAACGACATGCCTCGTTCGAACAAAGTTGATAAAATTAATAAATTAATGTCGCACCGCGCTAACCAAATCAAAACCCAAAAAGAAGAGGCGTGAGAAAACCGGCAGCTTAAAAAATAAAATACACGAATGAACATTAGCAGAAGTGGTATTTAAAAGATAGATACTTGGCGCTAATGTGGATTAAGAAAAAAGAAAAGTTGGGCGCCCCGGTACTGTGTGAACTCCCAATTTTTTTCCAGTTTATATCAAACAGAATATCATCTCACCAAATCAGCCCTACAGTCCCTCGTCTTTGTCTACAGTCCACTGTTAAGCCTACCATGTTCCGTTTCATCACTCTTTAGCAATCCTTAACTCTTCCTAAATTCCCTTTCAGATTTCCTTGATTGTCCTCCAAGTCTCGACCCCATCAGTCATTGTCAACTAAACCGAGCGCTTGTTAAAAAAAAAATCAAATATGGATTGTCCCCTCTCGAAACTATACGCCAGTGGATTATGAGGGACTGTCGTAAGGTGGATGGCCGCACATTAATTTTGACAACGTAGCGTTCTCCCATAACTACAATACACGAGAGTTCTTGCGTTTCGCCTCCATCGTAATGCGGCCGTCGCGGCCAGGGATTGAACACGTGACCTCGAGCTTAACGCGGTGCCAAGCCGTAGCCACTCAGTCACCGCGGCGGGAAACCGATCATTGTGAATATAGATAAGTTATCCTTACCTTTATTGCTCCCGGGAAGTTTTCACCTTCAAGTAACCGTAAGCTGCAACTATAGCGGAACAAAGAAAGTACGCGAACGAATTACACGTGACCGCTGTTCGCGTCAAATTGTGTCCCCGGCCGATGTCATGCCTCGCTGCGGACCCCCGAAAAAGTCAGAAAAAAAGAAAAGGAAATAAAAGCAGACGGCGCCCATTTTGCGTCGTCTGCTAGGCGAAGCCGAAGGCGAGCTAAGGAGAGGAAGCGCAGTCTTTGGCTTGTTCCTGCGGATGCGAAGGAGGCTAAGCAGCCATCAAAAGTCAGTATAGACGGCGTGCTGTCGAGAGCAAGCGGTGTAGTTGTAGCGAGGAGACGCCTGCGCGACCGAAAGGGGGGACCCGCGACCAATCACGGTCGCATTAAATCTTCACTCGCCGGAAACCGGGAGCAGTCCCGAACGCACAGCTACACGGGCTCTCTTTCGCTAATACCGTGCACCGTAGTGGCGCGCTACAGGTCGCGTTGTCCAACTATGGAGAGAAAGTTTTCCGCGCTCACGTCTGTTCTACAATGACAGCGCGGTTGTTTCGCCGCTGGCGTCGATCGTCTGCTGTCGAAAACGTTCAGCAGACGACGCTTTCCAAATGACATCCGTAATCAGAGTGCTTCTTGAAAGTTCGCAATCAGTTGTTAATATAAATCGCAACAACTTTGTAGTAGGTGAAGTAAAGGAACTGTTAAATATTAGAATAATCTGCTGCTTTGGCTCTTATATAAAACACACTGTATTCTGTTCTACTGTAGTGCGCGGGCATTCTTCTGCGGTCACATTGATCGTCTGCAAGCGAAAACGTTCAGTAGACGACGCTCCCCAAAACGCGTCGTCAGCAGTCAGTGCTGCATGAGCTTTTACGATAACTCCTTGTTCTATTTAGCAGGCTATGTGAAGTTGATAAAGTGAAAGGGCTCTAAAATCTCAAGACCGCGTTCTTCTTTGTTTTAAGGTGAACGGGTGCTACGGATTAAGCGCACCTGAATTTCAGTAGTATGTTTGCAGTAGAAGCACACGAAGCAGCTGCACACAGAAAACATACGTGGTACAATGTACGCTTATGCCACCTGGGCATTCTCATACTTCTCACAGCATGCCACAAGTTTCGCTTGTAGTGCTTGTATAATCCGCTAGTGCGTCTGCCTCCGGTAAGCCAGATTTGGATTATGGAAATATGTGCTTAATGAAGTTTGACTAACACTGTACTGCGCTGATGGCCACCTGTTATATGTGTGTTTCAAATATGACGGATTCTGGTCATGCGTATCCGTAAAAGCTACAAAGAGTACTGGGCCTAGATAGCGACTTTTATTTTTATTTTCTTAAGATCGCAGTCAACGCAATCTGATTAGCGATAGTAAATTGTGTCTACACTTTCATCACTCAACAGAGTCTCAAGTGTCGATTTTCAAGTTGATTTCAGTAAAGGAGACACTGAGGTAGACGTGGGCGAAAACAAAAGCTTACGAAGGCTTGGCGAGGTGTGCGCCCGCTGCCACTGAAGAAGAATATACGTATCCAGTGACATGCAATAAAAGAATATTTAAACAGGCGTGAATACTTCAAAAAATACAACTCTCACGCCTTTTATAAGGGCAAACACTAAATCAGCAATGACGTAGTCCCGGCTTCTTGCGTTGTTACGCAAAAGTAAGCGAGAACTGTACTGCGCAAGTTAAGTTAGTTACGAAAGGAAAGTATACGCCTGCTCCGGGCTTACGCTGACCGCCGCAACACGACTCGTAACACTCAGGGCGCTGTACGCAACTATCGAAGCGCAGAGGGACGTCCCCAGCGCTTTTTCCCCCGTTGCCTACCGCTACTTTTTCTCTCTTGTTTTTATTCCGTGCAACAGAAGCGCTCGCTCGCCACCAACTGTGGCCGTAATCAGCGAACCGCACAATCACCCTCTGCGACATCCAAAAGCGACGCGAGAAGGCGCTCAGTTGCGCGTGTGTTGTTTGTGTTTCGGCTTTCGCTCGCGCTCCCGCGCGCCAGCCACATTGTGCGAGCTTCGCCCCGGGACAAGCAGAGGGCGCTGTTGAAGGATGGTTATGTCTCGGCGTTCACCCAGCGCGGCGGAACGATGTTTTAGGGGCCCGCTAAATTGCATTCGAGTATACGGCAAACACTACGGCATTCTTTATATCGTTTCGCGAAACGCAAGAGCATTGGCATGAGTTTCCGCGTTTTAGAGACACCGTGTCTTCGAGGTCGCTGCAGAAAAGCGTACCTAAAGGTTATTTGAGAATCTCGCGAGAGTGAGAGAGAGAGAGAGAGTAAGAGAAAGAGAAAAGGGAAAGGAAAGATAGGGAGGTTAGCCACTGTAAGTACCGGCTGGATACCCTATGCTGGGGAAAGGGGTAAAAGGAATAAAAGGAGAAAGAAGAGAGAGGAAAAATCAAGAAAACTCGCGAGAACCATACGAGAACGCCTCTGTTGCCGTCATAGACATTGCCGTCGTTTATATGGGTGCGTCATAGGCGCAATTTCGATCGCGATAGAGTCCTTTCGGGATCGAATTTCTCAGTCGCGCTTCAATCCTTGCGCACGCTGCGGGAGGGAGCCGGTCGCAGTCGAGGATTTCGATTCGGGTCGGGCTCTATCGCGATCGAAAGTGGCCGAGGGACATCGGTATTATGCATTCGTAATAGGCACTAAATGCAAATTATTTAGTTCTAAATGCAGTTGCGTTAAAGGCTCTTCGGGAAATAGTGATGGAGCGGTGTGAATTTACTGTTTCACTTTAAAAGTTTACGTTCCGCTAATGGTGCTTCTAATTCCCTAGCTTCGAAGAAATAGCACTCCTAACATGACGTCACAGAACGACGAAAATGCTACTTACATTGGGATTCACAACTTAAGAGAGCTCGCTCGTGCGAGAAACTAATCAGTCGTGTCGCATTCACAACTTATCACATGAACTTGACTGTGCTCTATCTCGGCTTCCAGGCAGAAGGGTGAAACGGTGTATTAGATGCCCGCTAAAATGTGTTCGACAGTTCGAGTGTATGGAAAACTTTATGGCATTTTATATCGTTTCGAGAAAGGCAAGAAACGTGAAATATACGCTGCGTCTCCATATTTTAGGGGCACTGGGTCTCTGAGATCGCTGCGGGAAAACGGAGCGATGTTATTCGAGAACTCACGAGATGGCGCGAGAACGCGTTTTTGTTGCCGTGTGACGCTAATGTACCCGCGCAGACAATGATGCAATGGTATTCCGCAACTTTGGGACCGATGTACGTTTACTGCATTTCCTGTTTGAAGAGAGAGAGAGAGACAGAGGAAAGTTGAAAGGCAGGGAAGTTAACCAGAGGGGAAGATCTGGTTTGCTACCCTACGCTGGGGAAAGAGGGGAGGGGGAGGTAAAGTGATAACAAAGTAGAGATAAAAATTGTACTGCTCCAATGACGCTTCTTGTACCGAACCTTGAAGAAGCAGTATTCGCGATATTACGCCACCGAACCGTAACAGAGGTCCCTACGTTATGATTAATTACATATTGCAATAAGATATATCGATGACATAACATTAGAGGTGTGCGAATATTCAGAACTTCTAATACAAATCGAAGCAGCCTTTCTTATTTCATTCTCATTCGATTCGAATATTCACTATTGGAAGCTGTGGAATATTCGTTTCAGTTCGAAAGTAAGAGATAACGGTACTTGCTCATGACTCGAGGGAGGGCAATATCGATGCATGTTTGGACTAGCTGTTCCAAACGATTCGTGTGCAGGATGCCACGGCACATAACGAAAAACACCTGCTTCTTATCTACGAGCTGCTCAATCGAACGGAAGGCCTGTTGTGAACGGCATTATACTCTAGTATGAAATGATGCAGAGAAGCCTCACTTTTCGCCAAGCCAACTCTACACAGAAGTCATACCTCGCTTTGCTTAGAAATGACATAAATCTCGATATTCGATTCGATATCTGCAGGTAGTTTTTCTCCAACGTTCGCATTCGATCTGACTCAACAATTTCTTTATTCGAGCGCCCCTACATAACATAATGACATAACGAGAGCTCTCTACGTTACATTGTTCATAACGTAGAGGGCGCTCGCTGGAAAGCCGGTTTATCAAAATTATGAATTTAATTGTGACCCTTCTTCTGTCACGTTCAGCCAACACCACCTAGATAGCACAATTGGCCTGTTCGCTCCGATCCGTGACCTCGTGCTACCTGGCCCGATTGCCACAGAATCCAATGGGGATGCTCCCGTGTAAGCCACGGGGATGTTGACGTCACCGCTTTCGTCACGCCAGCCTTGGCAATGGAAATTTCGGATCAGCTAGCATGACGTCATGGATCGGAGTGCTACCTAGGTGGTGTTCACGCGTCAGGTGCATCTGCTATTTACACGAGTCTCTAAAAAATTATGGGGTTTCACGTGCCAAAACCACTTTCTGATTATGAGGCGCGCCGTAGTGGAGGACTCCGGAAATTTCGACCACCTGGGGTTTTTCAACGTGCACCTAAATCTAAGCACACGGGTGTTTCCGCATTTCGCCCCCATCGAAATGCGGCCGCCATGGCCGGGATTCGATGCCGCGACCTCGTGCTCAGCAGCCCAACGCCATAGCCACTGAGCAACCACGGCGGGTCCACGCGAGTCTCGCAGCACATTCCAGAATAATCGGTGGCACTGGCGTAATACATTCAACAATGTACAATGCCATTTCCGTCGCGTACGCAGTCTGATTGGATAAGTCTCTTTCGCTTTATGCTAATCGGCGACAACGTGTGAAAAAAAAAATTCGATGAAGTAGGCGGCTCGTATAACTAGCGACAATTACAGCGATAGTGCTCTGAAAAGCTGTCATCGGCAAAAATTAAGGCAATGTAACTGCACTCAGCGATCGCAACGCGAACAGCTAAGCTTTTTTTTGCGTAGCCTAGTTAAAACCAAAAGGCCGCGAAGATGTAAGAGCAACTGTGGCGTGCCACCAATCTATCGCTCGTGGCATATAACGTGACGTCATACATCATAGCGCTCTTTCCTCCGTGCGCTGCGCAGAAAAAAAAACACGCACGCGTTTCGTTGTTGGGATTTCAATTTTTCAGCCTTGGAGCATTCGCGACAACAACCAAATCGTGACACGCCGTTAGGCGTTTCACGCGAGGACAATCTGTCAAAACTGCCGACTCTCCTCGTATCCTGTCACCGCATTCTCCGCACAGAGCATCCATACAGCGATCTTCAGGCACTGCAAATCCCGACGCGACGTTCCAAACGGAGGCATATCAACGCGACAAGAAGCAACTTGACATCTCCTTAAAGCATATAGTATGCGCATACCGTGCATATGACACTGTTTCTTTTTCTCTCTCTCTTTCTTTTTGTATTTGCACTGACTCGAGCTTCCCGCACCGAACACCCCGTGCTTCCCCCATTTCTTTCATATCAGGCACCATCCCATCCTCCTATAAACCGTGACTGCCGCTCAGAGCTGGCTGGCCAGTGCCCGGATGCCGTGCCGTATACGCGGGCCTCCTTGCATATTGAGAGCAGCAGGACGAGACGGGCGGGGCTGGACGCACGGAGCGAGCAAGCAGTCGCCGGATGGCCATATCGGAGCCCCTACATCCGTCCGTCGACGACGTCCAGCGCTTCGAAGAGGCTTGCCACCACTGGGGGGAGACAGACGGGGTGGACGGACCCTTTTCATTGCTATCGTCTCGTCCAGCGAGCCACCGTTATTTTCCTTTTCTCTCTCTCTTTCTTTTCTCATTCCTCCGTCTCAACGCTTCTTATCTTTTTTTTTATGCACCGCGTCATAGTGAGACACGGGGCTGGGGGTGGAGAAGGAGGGGGGGGGGCGAGAATCTTCTTCCTCCCCTGAAGATCCCTTACTTTTTATTTCTTATTTTACCTTTCGGACTCCCCGGGGGAGTTTTATGGGAGTCCGGCGCCTAGCAACCCAGTTTCGTTTTTTCGTTCGTTTCTTCTTTGTTTTTTGTTTTGATCATCGTCCTCCACGTAGTGGGAGTACACAGCAGAAGGGCCAGGTCAGCAAGTCCAATCTTGCAAGGCGAGCGCGCGCACACGCACGGGGCGGCAGTATATAGCTGGACGATATCCATGCGCGCGTGCGATGTGTGTGCGCGCGTGTACGTCTCCTTCCTTCTCGGTCCCTCCTCCTGTAGGGAAAGCTTCCGAGGGGATGAAGAGGAGCAGGAAAGAGGGGAGGCGCGGGAGAGGGGGGGAGGGGGGGGGCGAATCGCCACGCGAGGGGAGGCGGTAAATAAGCTTTGCGACTGGGAGTGGGTCTTCTTTCCTTTCGTGCCGGGGATTTCTTTGCGACTGCACCGGTATATGTCTCGGCGCAAACGCGAGGTAAACACTGGCCTTCTTTCCGCAATATAACTTTGCTCAAGCCTCCTGCGCGCGGATTTCTTTCTTTCTTTCTTTCTTTCTTTCTTTCTTTCTTTCTTTCTTTCTTTCTTTCTTTCTTTCTTTCTTTCTTTCTTTCTTTCTTCATATTTTAGGCCCACGCGAGGCGGCCAGCGAGCGCGTCAAGTAAATTTGATTTGCGAACGACTATCCCAGGTAACGGCGTTGTAAGCGCTGTTGCAGTCCACGTAAAAGCAGTGCGCCGTCTGGGGGACCTTGCAGTGCAGTTTCCTCGCGTTGCTCTTTATTGTTCTCGTTCCCGTTCTTCTGATGGTTCTCGTTCATTCCCTCGCTCGTCTACTTGTTCTCGCCGTTGGTCTTCTTCGCACGCGGCCTGTGGCGTTCCTCGTAGGAACTGCACTTTCTCCCCGGCTTTGTCTCGGAATGACGAAGGCAACAAGTAATAGGCAAATCGGATTTGCGACCAATATCGGAGCTGTAGCTGCACCGAGAGTGTTGCCGCAATAGCTGCTGGTCCACCGTGCCTGCCTGTAGCCTACGTTGCAATACACCCTGCAACTCGTGTGCGTGGTTTGACGTTGCTCGGACCTCGTTTCTTATCCTACCTCGTTTTCTCGTCTCTTTCTTTTTTGAAGGTGCACGCAAGAAACGGGCAAACAGGATTTACGATCAATACAGCGGAGCTAACACCACTGTAGCCGCTGTTGCACTGACGTTCAAACACAGAGCATGCATAGTAAGAGTGCACGTATACGTTCTTCGGCGTGCCTTGCAGCAAGGCTGGCTAAGCCTCTGGAGAGCTCTTTTAAGAACGCGTTTCTGCGATCGAGGGGCGCGGCGTGGGCACAATTGGATTTGCTATCGACGTTCAGAGTTAGCGATATTTGGTTCGGGTTTCGCAAGCGATGCAACAGAACACCGCGTGCATAGATAGAACGACGTTGTAGAATTCTGTGCTACTCACTGACCAAGGCGAAGCCAGAGCGACCAGAGTAGAATAACTTGTAGGCAAAGACAGCACGCGAGAGTTGCCTGGTCATCGTTTTCCAGAAGAACCGCTGGGCTGATTAAAGGGGGTAGTGACCCGCCGGAATGGTTCAATGATTATAGCGTCTGCTTATGAGCACATGGTCGTGGGTTCAGCTTCCGACTGCAACGGTCGCATTGCGTTAGGAACGGAACGCCGAAACATTCGTGCAGTTAGACTTAGGTGCACGTTTAGGTGTTGAATGGGGGCCAAGGGAAAGGAAAGCGCAGACGAGGAAGGCTAGGCGGCGTGATGAAATGGGGAAATTTGCAGGCGTGTAGGATGGAATATGACTTAAAATGACTTTCAGATGGCCTATATGATTCATACTTGACATAATAAAAGAGCTAAAAAAATACACTACGAAAGTACAGGAGTAGACAAGAGGACAAGCACTTGTCTCGCGTCCACTCCTTTTCTTTCATGGTGTTGTTGTTCTTTTTTTTTTGCGCTCTTTAATCGTGTCATGTAGGATGGAGTCAGCAGGCGCAAGACAGGGGTTATTGCAGGTCGCTGAGAAAGGCCTCCTTCCTGCCGTGGACTTATTATAAGCTGGTGTCAAAAAAGAAAAAAAGGAAACTATTCGGTCGAAATTGACATGGCGTTATCTACCACAGGGTGCCCCTTATCCTAACTTCTGAAGCCGCGAAGATCTCTTTTCTAGAGCCCAATAAATGTTTTCCGATCCGATAGCTTTGATTTGGGACGCTGAACCCAATCAATCGAGCAGTGAATCATTAGTGGCTTTTTAAAGTTGAAACAGCTTCCCGCAACACATCTCTTGAATTCTGTAAGAAGGATAACGGCATCGATTATTCATGTCGGGGATTGCGAAAACACGGGGCAACCATTGTACTCGGCGGAGCCGACGGCACGTGAAGTCGCCTTCCCCGGATTCCTAGGCTGAGACAAAGGAGCATTGTTTAACCAGTCAAACGTAACGCGAATCGGAGGACCTTGGAAGTTGAGTCAAGGACAGAGCTGCTAGAGAGAGACGCGATTCGTTTGCACGGCCGTCCGTAAGCAAGCATGCGGTGCATGCACAGTTGCATTTACTCGGGGTCCAAACACGCGTTCTCAAATTTAGGGGTCCTTCGCGGTTACCGTCGTGGTATTGACACACGTCCTTGTGTCAATATCAAAGTGGCTTCCTGCTTAAAAGGGCATTGCGGGCGAACACTCAATCAATTTTTTGTGTGGATTTCTCATTCGAAAGAATTCTAGGAAACTCTCGTTTCGTGAGAGAGGAACCTTAGACGCCTTAGCTGCATATAAGCTGGTGTATCTTTCTTTTTTTTTTTTTTTTACTATATGGAATTCCTAAAGGTTGCCTGTGGCAGATAGTGCAATTCTAATTCGCGAACTGGATTGCGCTAAGAGGCTGACGTTACTAGCCAGGTAAATCAAAAAGCGTAACTAATAATTAATAAGATTTCACTAATTATTATTTTAACTAAATGCCTTACGTACATACGGGTGATTCAGCGGACACTTTCAATTTTCTGTAAGGTTGACTGTGGCAGACAGCGCAATTCTAGTTCGTGAACTGGTCTACTCGAAGAGGCGGACATTACTTTCACAAAAAAATGAAATTCATAATCGAACACTTAACGAAAATTCACTAATTAAGCTCTTAACTAATTACATTATGGCCCATATTGCAATTTACAAATTCTAGCCGTGCAGTTCGCAAGGCGAACCCACTTATAAACGAATTCCCAGGATGACACCAGTTTCGAGATATTAATTCCCGAAATTTGCGTAGAAATGCATTGGAGATCGAGTTACTTTCTTAATAAAATGTCATTTTATGCATTGAAGCGCAAAAGTAACCGCAAGGGTGTCGATCGACAAATCGATTACCAGAACTAACATTCAGTCGTGTCCCACCACATAAGTGCGAGCGCGGAAGTTTAGCAAAGTAACGAAACTTTTGCGTTACGCTATTCGATGTTACTTGGAATCGTTCTTGCCTTTTAGATTGGACAGCTCCTGCACTGGTCGCTTAGCGGTGCAGACGCCCAGCTTACAAAACACCACTTCCTTACATAGCTCCCGTGTTGCTTGAGGAAGAGCACGCTCCAGGAGGAAGAAGAATAGGGACCGCCTAAGAACCGCGGTCGGGACAGTGGCGGAGCGTACGGGAGCGGGACGTGGATTGGCCCTGCGGGCGTGCGGCGCACGTGAGCTGCATGAGGAACGAAGCTCCTTACCGCCGCCGGGATCTCGGATGTTGTTCCCCACCTTTTCTTTCCCGCCAGGCCTAATAACCCGATCGCGCGTCTACGCATTGCGCCTGGAATAGCTTTCCTTTCTCTCTCCCCCGTTCTGCGGCGAAGTGTACCTACGAGGAAACGTCGTGTGGCACGTGACCGGACGGTCCCGCTGAATGCGGAACGACGACGTAGTGTTGGGAAGAAGAACAAGAAAACAAAGACGGAAGGCTTGCGCCACTTTGCAGACAACCGCCGCAAGCTTGGCTTCCCGTTGGCCAGAGAGAAGAGACAGGCAGATTTCCTCGGCCGCTCAGAACAAACGCTGGGCGCGTGACTCTGTTGCTAAGAGACGGGAGAGGACGCGGGCGCGGCCACTTACGGCAGCGCCGTGGACGGAAAGTTGGGAGCAGATGCAAGCGGACGATAACAGTGGAAGAAAGAAAGCGAAAACGTCGGCGCGCCGGAATGTCAGTGTGTACGTACGGAAATCTAGCTATTGCGGCGAAGCTGTGCGTGCTACTGTTTTTGGCAGCTGCTGTCCCCCCGAGGAAGACGCCAAGTGCTGTCTATTCAGTGGGCTCAGCACGATGCGTGGAAAACATTTGCAGATGGTAACACCGTCGCCATCAGACGGGCTCGTGGCATCAGATAACGGAAAGCAACAGCGACATGCGCCTCTTCCTTTTAAGACTGCGATCGGTTCATCTAACTTGAATGACTGCCCCGAATTTGAACACTTTTATTGAACGCTTGATTTAGAACACTTTGACTGCCCGGAGCAACGAAGCGCCTAGTGCGTAGAAAGAAAGCAGAATACTAAAGCTTCAGAAGATCAAGAAAGACTGATTACAATCTCTCTTTCTGTTAAAACTATAGCTTAGAGTTTGATACATACTGCAGTGTACATAAGTGGGCGAACTAAAACCAAGCACATTTTGGAGATTTATGGAAAACTTGAAGCGTTTATTAAAGCACAACGCAGCATAGATGAGGAAACAATCTTCTTCAGCAACACCTCATATATATATATATATATATATATATATATATATATATATATATATATATATATATATATATATATATATATATATATATATATATATATATATATATATATATGATGGAAGGTAGAAACCATCTTTAAACAACGCGCGCAGGTTCGTGCGTCCCGCAAGAGGACAACGGCGTGTTGGTGAAAAAACAAAGGCGAAGACATAATGGCACGTGCATTCGCCGCACCAACTCGCATCGTATGTGACCGTTATCGGTGAGTACTAGAAGAAGAGGTGAAGCACCGCTCGAGAAGGAAAAAGAGAAAAAGGCATTCCTGATCTCCTGTTCGGAACGCGGCAGTCATCTTTTCATTTACTCCCCGGGCACAAGTTGGCCCACAATATATAGTTGTATCTGAACTCCTTGAACTGTGCGTTACAATTCTGGTGGCGGTGCTGGGTAATGATTTCCAGCCCCATTGGAGTTGGAGAAAACAGCCCGGAGACACGCCGATTAAGACCCAACGAGCTGACGCCTGTCCACCAGCGCACCAGGCGTCGCCTACGTGGTGAGCCATCTGAGTTTCCTCTTTTGCCGGAGCCTACTAGTGTAGCAGCAGCATGACCATACCGAAATTACATCTCAGACCTCCTCAACGCGCATCGTCGTTGATCAGCCGCGGATGCCCGAGCCTTTCCACGGCGACACTTTCGAAGACGCAAAGGACTGGTTAGAAGGCTTTGAGCGCGTCGCGGACTACAATAGATGGGACGAAAACCGGAAGCTCCGCAACGTTTACTTCGCGTTGCAAGACTGCGCACGAACGCGGTTTGGAAACCATGAAGCTGCCCTTCGGTTGTGGGATGGCTTCCGACGGGAACTGCTGGCCAAGTATCCGAGCACAGACCGCAGGGAAAGAGATGAAGCCGCTTTGCAAGCAAGAAGCCAACGAAACAACGAAAGCGTGGCAATGTATCTCGAAGATATGTCCCGCTCATTTAACCGGGCCGATCCGAGCATGAGCGAGCACAAGACGCTTCGACAACTGATGCGCGGTGTGTAGCAGGAACTTTTTGCCGGTTTGGTTCGAAGCCCTCCGCGCATCGTCGCCGAATTCCGCTCCCAGGCGACAACTATGGAAAGGACACTCCAACAGCGAGCGAGGCTCTTCAACCGCGACATGAACGTGGCATCTGCGGATGCAGTGTCAACAACGTTTGGGAACAGCGCCGAGGTCTTACGAGAACTCGTAAGATCTGTGGTTCGAGAAGAGCTCCAGAGGCAACAGCTGAACAATGGTCCTGCAGCAGTCTCTTTATTGGCAGAAGTGGTTCGCGAAGAAGTGAGACGAGCAGCCCGCGAACAGAACACGCAAGCACAGCCACAAGCGTCGTCACCGGTACGGCCGACGGTACGCCGAGGTACTCAGAGGATCCCCTGAACGTACTTTCGTCACGGCAACTTCCCATGTACCCGAACCTCTGTTCATGCCGCCTCCTCATGAGACGATATTTCGGAAGGCTGACATATGGCGCACTCCTGATAGAATACCACAGTGCTACCGTTGCGGCGAAGCTGGCCATCTCTGCAGGATGTGTCAATACCGCAGAGCGGGAATTAGGGGGTTTTCCGTAAACGCTCCTTGCCCAAGAAACAGTGAAAGCCCTTTTGAAATACTGGCGTATTTGTCAACGCGCCAAAGCCCTCACACCTCACAGCAGCATCAACCTCGGTCAACAGTGCCGCTGAGGTATCGATCACCGAGCCCGCGCCCATACTCAAGCGGTCCAAGGAGACGCTCCCAAAACCCGCGTCGGGAAAACTAATACCGGCGACCTGTGGAGGTAAGGCCGGTGACGACGAAAGAACAGAGACTCCAGCGCTGATACTGAAATATAACGACGGACGCGAGAGCCGTTGCCAAAGAATGACGTTGCTTCCGACTTATGTGTGTTTATAGACGGCTGCGAAATAACTGCTTTAGTACACAGGCGCAGACTACTCATTTATGAGCAAAAAACTTGCCAGAAGGAGTCAAGAAAGTGCTAACTCCTTGGAGAGGACCGCAAATGTGAACCGCCGGAGGACACGTTATCGACCCGGTGGGCAGGTGCACTCTTATAATTGGAATACGTGGTTTCACATACGTCGCTAGTTTCATTGTCCTGTCAGAATGCTCAAGGGATTTAATTATTGGAATGGACTTCTTGCAGGCGAACGGTGCAGTAGTCAACTTGGAAGAATTTTGTGTGTCATTCCCAATGAAGCACCATCGCGACGTTCGAGTGTAAAGAACAATTTGATGCGCTGCAGATTATAGACGACGACACGATAACCCCAAAATCCAGCATTGCTGTCGCCGTAAAAAGCAACGTATTCAGCGACTATGAAGGAATAGCAGACAGTAGCATTGGGCCCATACCCGAAAAAGGGATCTGTATGGCAAGGAGCCTTGTTCGGCGGTGTGACGGGTGTTCGAATGTCTTTCTGGCTAATTTTGGAAATGAAGTCCGCCATGCTGCGAAGGAAACTGTCACTGCCCGTCTTAACGATTACATCCAGATTATGCATTTTAGTCCTTCCGAGGCTGCACTACTCAATTCTGACAACCTATAGACTCCATAGTCGCATACATCAACATCGAAGCAGCGCTATCACCGATCCCGAAGCAGCAAATAGAGTACCTTGTACGAGAATTCGCGTCGTGTTTTTCAACGACGTGAAAAGTGCAGAGAACATCCATCGTCAAACACCGTATCATTGTCGACGAAGCTGTGAGGCCTATTTGCTAGCATCCCCACCAAGTGTCACCGAAGGAAAGAGAGGTCATCAGCAACCAAGTCGAAGAAAGGCTTAGAGACAACGTAATTCAACCGTCGACCAGCTCGTGGGCTTCACCTGTGATGCTGGTAAAGAAAAATGATGAGACCTTGCCCTTCTGCGTTGATTATCGAAAGGTGAACGTCGTCATAAAGCGGGATGTCTATCCACTTCCAAGGATCGAAGACACCCTTGACACGATACGGGATGCGATAGACTACTGTGCTCAACGCTATTAGTTCAGCAGGGTTGACGATAAAGCCAACAGAATGTCACTTCGGCTTCCATCAGCTGCTCTTCCTCGGCCGTATGATTAGTTCTGAAGGCACCCGTCCCGACTATGAGAAGACGACAACAGCAGAAAAGCTTCCTAGATGAAACGATAAAAGGCCGTTAGGTGATTCTTAGGATTTTGTGCCTACTACAGACGTTTCGTCAAAACTTTTTCGAAGACTGCCGAGACGTTAACGCGCTTGACGAAAGAAGATGTACATTTCGTCTGGCTAAGTGAACAAGAAGAAGCATTCAATGAGCCACGACGGCGACTTCAAAACCACCTGGTTCTTGCGCACTTTGATGACGAAGCAGAAGCAGACATCCACATGTACCCGAGCAATTTAGGACTTGGTGTCGTAGTTCTTCAGTGGCAAAATGGAGAGGTAAGAGTGATTGCATACGCTAGCCGCACTTTTTCGAAACCTGGAACTAACTGTTCAGCAACTGAAAAAAGAATGCTTCGCAGTAATATGGGCCATAGGAAAATTACGACCATACTTATGCGGTAGACCGCTCGAAGCAATCAGCGATCATCACTATTTGTGCTGGCTTGCAAGCCTGAAGGATCCTTCTGGGCGACTTGCTAGATGGAGTCTGAGACTGCAGGAATACGACATAGGAGTCGTGTACAAATCTGGTTGCAAGCACAGTGACGCTGATTGCTTGTCACGTGCACCGGTCGAACCTGCTCCTCTGGAAGATGGACACGACTTTCCGTTTCTTGGAGCCATGACAACATCTGAGATGGCCAAACACAAAAAGTCTGACGCCGAGTTGCTCCTACCCATCAGACATATGGAAGGACACCCCGTCCATATTCCGCGAGGTTTCAGCCAGGGATTGTCATCGTATGTGATGAAAAATCACGTACTGTACAAAATAAATTTTAAGCACAACACAGATAAATTTTTACTCGTCGTTCCTTCAGCCTTGCGATACAAAATCTTAGAAGCCTGTCACATGACCCATCAGCAGGTCACTTCGGAGTGAGTAAACGTTTGCCCGAATTCGTGCCAAGTACTACTGGCCAAAGCCGTTGAGTTTGGTGCAGCATTATGTAAGAACATGTCGGGATTGCCAAAGACGCAAAACGCCTGCGTTAAAACACGCAGGCATCTTTCAACCAATAGAACCCCCACAAGCCCTGTTCGAACAAGTAGGAATGGACTTGCTCGGTCCCTTTCCGACATCGTCATTTAGAAAACGATGGATTGTGTTAGCGGCGGATTACCTAACCCGCTATGCCGAGACAGCCACTCTAATCTGTGCAACGGTCACTGAAGTGGCTGAATTCTTTCTCACCAACGTAGTACTACTACAAGGTGCCCCTGCACTTAGTATCACGGACCGAGGAACTGCGTTCACAGCCGATTTGATGCAAGCCATTATGAAACCAACTCATACCAGCCACAGGAAAACAACTGCCTATCACCCGTAAACCAACGGGCTAACTGAGCGATTGAACAGAACGCTGACCGATATGTTGTCAATTTACGTAGACTTACAGCACCGTATATGGGACGAGATACTATCCTATGCGACACTCGCTTACAATACGGCATTGCAAGATACCACTAAAGTAATGCCATTCCAGCTTGTTCTTGGCCGAACAGTTGCCGCACCCTTAGATGCAATGCTTCCTGTCAGCGACCGTGCACAACATAACCCTGACATCAGCGACTTTACACAGAGGGCTGAAGAAGCACGTCAGCTGGCGCGACACCGCATTCAACAAAGGCAGCGCACCGACGCGGACTGTTACAACTTGCGGTGAAGAGAAGTTGAGTATGCACCAGGCGACAGAGTGTGGGTGTAGAATCCCGTGCGGACGCGCGGCCTGTCCGAAAAGCTTTTGTGCCGTTATTTCGGCCCTCACTGAGTGATCCGTCGCATCAGTCCCTTAAACTACGAAGGTATACGCCGGAAGGACAAGTGAGCTCATCATGATGCCGACGCCGCACAGAAACTGTGCATGTGGTCAGAATAGAAGCCATATTGTGACAGGCAGTGAATATTCTACGAAATACATCTATTCTGTACCATGTACCACCTTAGTATGGACAGCAGCTTGTCAACAATTTCGTCGCTTTACGCATCAGGACGATGCGTTCTTGGAGTGGGGATAATGACACAAGGAAGAAACCATCTTTAAACAACACGCGCAGGTTCGTGCGCCCTCGAACAGGAAAACGGCGTACTGGCGAAAAAGACGAAGACATAATGGCACGGGCATTCGCTGCACGCACTCGCATCGTGTGCGACCGTTGTCGGGGAAGACATGATGAAGAAGGAGATGAGGAGGAAGAAGAAGAAGAAGCAGAAAAAGAAGTAGGAGAAGAAGAAGAAGAAGTGAAGCGCCGCTCGAGAGAACAAAAAGAAGGCATTTCTGATCTCTTGTTTGGAACACGGCAGTAATCTATTTACTGCCCGGGCACAAGTTTGCCCGTAAGAAATAGTTGTATCTAAACTCCTCGAGCTGTCCGTTACTATATATATATATATATATATATATATATATATATATATATATATATATATATATATATATATATATATATATATATTTCTGTGACTAGCCCTTGCTGCAAGGACAACTTCAGAACAACAAATGTGCAACAACAAGTGTGCGGTGAAGGACATTGCGCTTAGAGTAAACATTTCTACGAGTTTACTCTTTCTTTTTCTTTTTCGTAATGCGGGAAAACATTAACCATAACTCTGATATAGTTTGCCTTGTATGGTCCTGTGGTGAACGACAATGCTGCTGAATAAATAGACAAATCAACGAGCACGCTGATCTTCTGCGTAGTAGATGTAACAACACGTTCACCGCAGGTAAACAGAGATTACAACCCTTTCACCGAGCTTTGGCGCCTGAACGAACTGTGATAATTCGGTGCAAACGTTGAAGACAAAAAAGAAGATAAAAAATCGGGCTTCTGCTTCTACTTGGAGAGGGCGAACTGGCGTGGACAAAGTAGGAGGGTAAGCTGACAAAATGTCAAGATGTCACCGCATCCCACCATCATGGATTTCTTTCCGTTTCTAATTCCTAACTTTCTGTTTCTAATTCCTAACGCGCGACGTGTTGCTGTCAGCTTTTCCGACGCGAAATCGAGGTGCACCCTGAACACATCGTTTCCTGGCTTCCTTGTTACATGTAGGTAGGGGTCGTCTGCTTGTTTTCCGTTCGTCGTCTGCACTTGTCGTCTGTTCACCGTCTGTTTGTTATCGGTTCATCGTCTGCTTGTTATCTGTTCATCGCCTGCTGCCCCGCGAAGACATATATCGTTTTATTTCCGCAGAGGCTGTTTAGTTTCGAAATCGGAAACCTAGCTGGGAAGCGCAGCAAATATACACATCGAACGTACGAGAGATCTGTCGCCTCAGGGTGTGCTAACGTGAAAAGCAAGCCGAAATGTCGTGGTCCTTGCACCCAGTCTCGCCGCCTTCGGGACCTTTCCACAACTTTCTTTCTTTCTTTCTTTCTTTCTTTCTTTCTTTCTTTCTTTCTTTCTTTCTATTGTTGTATTTGACTTTTCAGCCGGACAGACGAACTTAAAAGGTGATAGAGAGAATCAGCTTTCTTGACGACGAGGATTTTCCGAATTCCCTACGGCGCAGGAAAACAAGAAAAACAAACAAACAAACGAAAAATTTTGTCGTTCGTTCGGAGACTACATTATTTATTTCTTTCCATCTCGCTTTTTTTCCCAAACCAGCTTCCCTTTCCATTTCTGATGTCTCCGAGAAACCGGTGTCCTCTTTTCAACAGACACAATGTTTGGAGAAACTGGAAACTGGAAATAAAACGAAAAGAAAAATGTATTTATCTACTCGTCAATGTTCTTTATTGAATAAGAAGACAGAATTACCTATTCTAGAACTATAGTACTGAAGTATTCATTTATTATTTCCTTTGCCGAAAGATTGTTTGTGCGTGGCTCAAACACGCCGGACGTTGTCGACGTGCGTATACTATTGTATTATTACTGACAATCCAGGCGGAACGCGTATTCATGAGCGTTCATGCAAGGCAAGAGTGACGTGACACACGTGATTGTCACGTGACACACGCCTTACCCTTTTTGCATCATGAACCCATTTTTTTCCATCGTGATAGTTTCCCTTGCTTTTGTGCGTGACAGGTGATAACATGCACGCTACGTAGGAAAGGAGGGATGTTTCTTGCATTGTTGTTAGCGCAAATCAATTAACAAATATAGCAACAAATTCATACGTTGAGTTGACAGAGGCAGCTGTCGTCACCCAAACGACGAGAAGAACAGTTTCTTTATTTTTCTTTCGTATCGGCAAATAATACGAAACGAGCGGACTCGCTTGGCTGTCGGAACTCTTATGTTGTCCGGATCGCTCGATTTCATTGTATGGAGTTTTGTGTCCAGCCTGTCTTTTCGTCGTATAGTACGGCGACAACTGGTATGCGCATCTGAGTGACAACAGCGATTCGTTGAGGCCGAGAAATTCGCGGCCATGGTGTTTGCAAACTGGGGTCACGTGCTACTATGACCTGCCCCCAGAAAGCTAAGCGCTGCGGGGCTAACCGTGGTTCCGGGAGATTAGTCTTGCTTTCTTTTTTGTTTATGACAAAAGCGGAAGCATTTTATCCGCAAATGCGCCCTGAATGCGAACACACATACAACACATAAGCGCGACACCCAAGCTGAAGACACTATTGCGCTGTGTTTACGAGCGAAAAGTCACGGACGAATACCCCAGAGCGAAGGAAAACCATGAAACTGCATTGCCCCCAACAACAAAACAAGAAATAAACAAAGCCAAAGATAAAAACACCGCGCAAGAAACGCTGGATCGCTGAAGAGATAAAAAGAAAGAAAGAAACCACGTGACACGAACGATCCCTCTCTGTAACACGAGTAAGTAATCTAGGGAAGCGTAACCGAAAAAAAAAAGGGGGGGGGGATCACGAAACAGAACAAACACTAAAAAACACAACGAATAAAGCCGTCCTTCGCAAAAAGTCCCTGTCTTTGTGATTTAACGGAGCGGAAGAAACAAAGTTTAATTTAAGCGGTTTATGGAAGGGAGCGCAAATCACCCGAATCCATCGACGCAGCGGGTCCGAGCTGTAACCACGTGACGTGGTTCCCGAGGCTATTTTGGAGAAAAAAGGAAGTCCGCGGGGCTTTGCTGCAGAAAAAAAAAATGATTGTAGTTCGCGGCGAAGGAAGGCCATGGTCCACCTCATTAGAAGCGTGCAGCGTGGGACGAAGCTGATACCGCTGTCAGCTAATTACTGTCACTGCCTATCTGGAATGGCTTTCACCTATACCCCACAAAGCCCAAACGTATCATGTTCGATGCGTAAAGATTCGATACCTCAACATAATATGTTGACTAGGAGTGTACTTGTGCCCCTATTTGTGCGCCTGCCTTCAGTGACGCGAATTCTTACCAAATTGTTCAACTTTCACTCGTTCTATGATCCACTCATCTTCGGTAACTTCACCATATGGCGAGGAAAAGGAAACAATTTGCCCATCCCCAGCACTGGAGATCAAACTCGCACTCTTGCGGCAATAGATGGTGTCTAAAATGTGGCGGCCATGACGTACTTCGGGCTCCACAATCACTTCCGGCGCATGTAATCCGCCGAACCATAGGCCTTCGAGATCTGTTTCTGTCCCCCCAGCGCAGCCGATTCTGGGGTGTGGATTCGGACACCCCCTGCGGTATCGTGGTAGTTATGACGTGTTCCATCGTCACAATCACTTCCGGCGCACGCAACTTGCAAAAGCGTACGTAGCCTTCGATATTTATTTCTGTTAATCTGAGGGTATCGTCACTAGCTGTTTCTAAATCCACGCCCCAGTGACGACTCTCTCTGGATAACAACCGGCGGACATTTCTTGCACCTGACACTGGAGTGTCAGGTGCAAGATAAAGAAAAAAGGTGGTTTGTAGCGTGCCAAGTTACTATGTCAACCCGTAATATTCAAAAACTACTACTAATAAAGCACAAATCAAATCGGATGCACTATCACTTTGGCTAAATGATATATTGCATGCTATTCCAACAAACCGACCAGGCTCACACTCATATGACCATGAGTGGAAAACATCGCTTTCTTCTGCCATATCACTGGCTCCGCCACAACTATAGTAGGTATCGATATTCCCGATTCAAAGCAACCCGAGTTAGAATTATCAGCGCTTTCACACAGCTTTCCAGAACTGACAAAGTCCTAGAAAATTACAGGCTCTTCCGGTTTTCTCTAATGCCGCGTACATAACCTGATCTTGTGGCCCGCTCATGGTCCGGGATAAACGCAAGGAGAATAAACGGATAAGCGAAAAACATTTGCATTTAGAGGAAGCTAATGTACGCCCAGTTAGCGAATAATTGATATAATAAATAAACAAATAAATCAAAACGGCGAGAATACACGCATCTGTGCTATACAGTTGCCGTATGTGCGCTTCCCGCGTTGTCTGGACGTTTCCACACTTTCTTCGCTATCACGTCTGAATTCGTACGGCGTACCTTCCATTATTGAACGTCAACAATGGATTAGAGAAGCGCAAAAAAAAAAAGAAGAAACAAATACCGGTCAGCAACTGATCTGCAGCATTCATTGCTTCTGGAACACTGCCAAGTCGTTGTCCTTTTAGATGCTTTCAGAGATTGAGAATAAGACGACAGCCAGAAGGAGCCAGGTTGGGCAGACAGGGTGGATGGGGCATCACTCGAAAGCCCAAGGAGGTCAGTTGTGCCATTGTCTCAGCTGCACTGCATGATGCGGTACTGTCGTACAACAGGATGACAACTTTGGAAAACTTTCATCGACGTTACTGCTTAATGTTTTCCCACAGCTTCGTGAATAAAGCGCATTAATGTTCTGCACCGACTGTTAAACCCTGTTGGAGGTAGTCCACCTGCAGAACTTCCTTCTCATTTAAAAAAAAAAGATAAAAGCAGTGCTGTCACAAGGAACTTCCATGGCCTGGTGGAACCGCTGCCATTCCCTAGACTGCTCCTTTGTCTGGGGATCATAACACAACATAGGTCCGTGTCTCGTCACCAGTCGCCAATCCTTTCTGGAAATCTAACTTATTGTTTGCAAAATGTTTCAAAACATCCACCGCTGCCCCCACACATTTCTTCTCTCGTTAGATTGTCAGACGTTTTGCGATCCGCTTTGCTGCAGCCTTTCTAATTTCAAAATCGTCGTGTATGATGGCTACCAACACGCTCATTTAAAATTCCGAGATATGTACTAATACTTCTGGTTAATATTCGCTGGCCCTGCTGATCAAGTCACGGATGGCTTTCACATTTGCAGGCACAAAGGCGCAAACGACTCTTCCACTAGGTTTCTCAATTTAAACACCGAAATGGCCAGTTTTAAAATTGGCAACGTAACGTTTAACGGTGCCGTATGAATAACTTGAAAATGAAAGAGAAGTTGTACCCGGCTTTTCCTAGTAAACCAAGGAAAATTTTTAAACAGTGCAGGTATAAACAACACCACGAAAGAGAGTGACCTCCGTCCCATAGGCGAGCCTTTTGACGAGAAGACCTTTGCTCGTCAAGGCGACCGCATGTACTTCCCATGATGGGAAGTTATCGAGTGCTTACAGAGACTTGAGGTTGCGGTCGATACATGGTGCTGTTCTTCCTACTACGAACCGTACAAATCGCCTCTCGGTATGGCTCAAAGCTCCCGCAGTCCTCTGATCTGTTTTCTCCGAGGTAGAATGGTAGAAAGATTGGCTTGCCTCCGCTCTCCTCGGTTTCAGAAGCCCGCCCGACAAGAAAGAAAGAAAGAAAGAAAGAAAGAAAGAAAGAAAGAAAGAAAGAAAGATAGAAAGAAAGAAAGAAAGAAAGAAAGGAGGAAAGAAAGAAAAGCTTCAGCCACCGGGCAAATGGCAGCTGATCACGCGACCTAACAGTTTTTCTGGCAAGGCGGCCGTACGCCTGTTATTCTTCCGGCTACCTTCATAAAGGAGCGAAAATTACGAACACGTTGTTTGAAGACGCATGCGCTACTTTCGCTGGCTCTAACATCACCTCCATCCAAAGGAGATCTAGACGGTGTAGCAGACGCGGAAAAGTGCAAGCACTGCAAGCACACACGTGACTTGTACTTTAAAAATATCTGTGCTGTACGTTCTGCATCATAAGTTGTTGAAGAAGCGTGTACATTACCATTTCATACTTTTTGGACAGAGCCTCACGAAGACTCAAAAACTAGAGAGAGAGAGAGAGCAAATGATAAAGGAAAGGTAGGGAGGTAAGACTCAAACACTAGGTGAAGCCTGTATTAACGACATAATGGTTTGCAGGAAGGAACCTGAAGACTGCATCGTCGTCTGTGTTGGCAACAATGAACCCCGCAAACGCAACGCTTGGCACGTCTGCACAGCGTAACGCACTCCATAAGCTCAGGGCGTCGAAATGTCGTCTGCTTAACTTGGGCGAAAAGTCAGCGACCCCGCCAACGCTTCCTTTTGCTTTCGTTTAATTTGCTGCTTTAAATTATTGTATCCATGCTACTTTATGCAACAACAGGAATGGCAGCGCTTAAGACACGCACGGCGGAACACACGTCAACACTCTGGTTTACACTGTCAAATGTAAACCAGCTATATCAAGGAAATGATCAAGCCAATCGCTACCTTCCGCTCTCCATTAAAAATTAAGGACTGTTGTCACCTGTGTAGGCCGGATCTCGCTCTCTTAGGGGATTAACATGTGATTAACGTGCAAACACTCGCAGCTGCTTAAACATTGAATAAAAACCGGCAATTCCTCATTTTTACGATGGATCTAAACAATTAGTGCCATGACAGCCCCCCTAATCCTGAAGATTCATAGGATTAAACGCTCATGACGGATTATTCCTAATGACTCTTTAGTCTGCGAAACTCGACAGTTTACACTAGAACCGTTCAACGACAGCATTGGAAACGCTTGTCACAGGTCCTATGCTTCAAAATTCTTAGAAATCGATTGACGGACAGCATGAGCCTCTGCTGATCGTCGCGTCACCTACACACAACAAAACTAACCAGAAGACGCCACTTTCCGGAGCATAACAGGAAATTAGGATGTAAGCACTCATTGTAATTACCGCGGAGCTAGCAGCATGTTCGATGAGCATCATTTTTGTTTTCCAGTCAGATTGTCTCTTTTCAAGCACTTTATAGCAGACGATGAACGCAGATGAGCCTCATCTTGACGTTCACTGGTAGCCGCGCTAGTCAATTACCATCCTTGCAAACACAGAAAGGCGTTCGAGCGGGCTAATTGGGTGAAGCGAAGTTTTGGAGCTGGCATAATGGGTTCCTTGCTATTTTAATGGGTAGAAAACGTTGGCAAGAAACAAAATATATTTTGCGAGTTCAACGGACACTTACTTCTGCCGCAAGGTTTCGTAGTAAGGGCACTAGAGGGACTTATGGCTCCGCGATCCTTGAACTACCACGGGTGCCGTACTCGACGTTGTCAAATTGCACCATGTGTTCGAATTTGCCATCTTGTCACCTCCTATTGGCCCGCAGGGCTGCCACGGCCTCTCTGGTTAGTTTTCGTGCGTTTGTCTTCCTTAGCGCTGCCACCGCATTTAATAATGCAAGTAACCACCTACAGCTTAGATTTCGGCGATGTAACAACAGTGTTCTAGGGGGATAGTTACGTCGCACACGATCCACGGAGAGTTACGTTATACCTGATGGCAAAACCTCGTTTTTCTACTAGCCGTCGCATAGGGGCCAATTAAAGCGAAGTCAGTGGATGAACGGCTTTGTCCTGACTGTCGTCATTTCCGGGAGAAGTGCGCGCGAGCGAAAATAAAAATAAAAGGAGATGATCGTGCTAGTGTGCAAGAGCGGAAGCAAACGACACGCGGTCACGCGACGTAACAGTTTTTCTCTGGGCTCGGAAGGCGTCCCTCCCCCTCCATCAAGCTCCCCTTAATGGTAGTTGCGGAGCTCGAGAATACTACGTTGGCGCGAACGCGAAAAAAGAATACGAGAATAGATCGGGAACGTCTTAGCACGCGAACAGGGAGAAACGAGAGCAAGGAGAAGGCAGCAAAGAGATTCCTGCAAAAAAAAAATACTACAGGTGGTAACACTGACGGTATAGTGTGTACGGGCGCTTCAACTGCGGCGGTTCCCCTCAGTATGGGAATGATGGCTGTAGATACGCGGATTTGCCTAGACTTCGTCCTCGTGGCTTCGATCGGCTTCGTGACTTCGACGATTCGTCGTCTTCAAACGAGGCTCATTGCGTTACGAACGCAACGACACTTCGCCGTGATTATATGCGTGCGCCATGTTTCCTTCGTGTAGTGCGCGTAGGCCTGGCCACCCCGTCTGTCAGGTCTGTGGGCAAACATCATAACGTGGACCACACGTGCGCTGGGAACACGTATCCCCGTGCCCTCTCCGATCACCCCACGATATCAAGCGCACCTCATCCCCCCCCCCCCTCCACCGAGTTCATGCCTAACGCCTAGGCGATCTGTGCAGCACCAGCTGAAGGCCTGCACCAGACTCTGTGGCTGCTTCTGGTGGTGCGCCACACGTCCACTGTATCTTGGCGGCGATGGCACACGACACTATTCGACACCGCTAAGCACCACCTTCACGAGAGGGACTGACTCAGACTATACTCTAAACCGATTTACGCCCTTAATGGTCTTTAAAGGTCCTTAACAGTCTTAACAGCCTTAACTGAGTAAGGGTGTGAGTTGCAGAATGATTTGCACCGGTCTATAACTGGGTAAGTATGTAACTGGGTAAGTCTATCATAACTGGGTAGGTATATAAAACGGTTTATAACTGAGTAAGGGTGTAAGGATATGTGTTATACGTTGTTTTGCACCAGTCTATAACTGGGTAAGTCTATAATTGGGTAAGTCTATCTACAACTGGGTAGGTGTATAAAACTGAGTAAGGGTGTAAGAGTGTGAGTTGTACACGGTTTTGCCCTCTTAAGAACCCGTAAGGGTGTAAGTCGGTTTAGATTTTAGAATTGGCGGACAATAAAGGGGGTATTCCCTGCTTCTTCTTTTATTTTTAGAAACAATAAATAAATGGCTTCTTGGAAATTTCGAAAAAGAAGGGTGATAATTATTGCCGCAGTAACGCCCGAATAAATAAGCACGAAGATAAGACAAATGCTTGTGTACTACCCATCATCGCGGGGCATAGCTAAGCGATCACAGCGCCAGGGTTCCTTCTAGTGATTTTTGCACGAAACTGTACGGGAGACAGCGCTTGCGGTCATGAGCCTGTCGAAATGGCACCAGCCAAGGTGATTACAGAGTGTAGAGCCGGACATCGCTAAAATATATAGGCCAGAATAATCGGAAACTTTAACTGGATTAACTTATCGACTCCCCGCTTATTTCTGAATGCACGTGCGTGAGCTGAAAAAAAAAAGTCAACGAAGCTGCTATTTTCTTACATAAACTTTTGCAAAAAGAAGTCTACTTCAAACCGTGCTGTTTGAATCGATAGTCGCCTGCCAGCAATAGTTTATGTGAGCATAGCTACATTTAGCATATTAAGTTGCTGCGGTATAGCTTACCTGTCACATCCAACACCTGCAGAACTAGCCTGCGACAGTGCACAACATCCTAGTTCAGGCTCTTAAGAGGTGTCTTGGCTTACCACGGAACCCGTCAACAGGTGGCACTATTGTCATGGCTCAAGACTTACAACATCACGACGCACACTGCCAATGAGACAATGCGTGCACACGTCGGGCACTTAGCCCAGGGTCCCTTCTCGCCGTGTCGCCAGCCTCCTCGTCGAAAGACTCCGAACAACATTCAGTGCAACTGCCTGCACACCTCACGCCTCGCCTGCGCCAAGCTACGTGACTGCGGCGAGGCCACTGTTCCATCCATGCTGTTTGAGGCTTCGGCAAGTACAACTCACAATTCCAGGACTTAAGAAAGAAAATTCTTGCCTTCAGAAAAAGTCGGGCCTAAATTAATCTACAACTGAACGCAGCGGGAATCTACAAAGCAAGCCCATATGGCTTCTCGGAAAGCGTTGAAGCAGCTGTTTTCCTGGTTGGTTATAAGTGCGACTACTGTGTACTCGATGGCAACCTAAGAATTCAGTATAAACTCTGACCCGGCTCACCACCTCCCCCCCCCCCCAAAAAAAAAAAAAAAAAAAGAGAAGAGAAGGAAGAAACAGGAAAGAACAGAGAAAACGCGCACAATCTGTTTCTTGTGCCTCCGCGCCACAAGACATAGTTCCTGAATATGCCAGTTTTGAAAGAAGTTGGTCCCCGACACGATGCTAATAAATTGAGCGAGCGTTAACTGGCTGGCGCATCTGTAGAAGTTGTCTTTTCATGGAACAAGTTTTGCATCTATACTAGTTATCTTTAAACCTGCAATTTCAGTGCATTTGGCACTGCATTTTCATCCTTTTTACCGACTACCGATTTCGGTTCCTGAAAAAAACCTTGGCTGTTCTTGTGGTTTCCCAAATGTGTGGCGAGCAACCTGCAGCGCGGCAATCAGGCAGCTTCCGCTCCTCCGTGTTCAACAATTTCATATTCTCAGAGGAACAAAACTATCGCAGCTCGCTCGAGAGCCATGCTGTTCACTCGAACGTAACGAATGCAAACGACTTCGTTCCAACTCGAGGAAAATTGAAGCGATTTCTAAAGACTCTACTCGTTAGAGCTCTCTCAGCCACCTGAGTCCCCCAATGCTGCGGAACGAGTTGTGCGAATCAAGATGTCGAAAAGAAAAAAAAAAAGACTACCAAGGATACCAGAGTGCAAAAGAAATCAATGATTCGTTGCAATCAGCTTCGAGGCAAGAAACCTCTACAAAGCAGATGACTCCGCTGCACTTTAAGATAGTGAAGAGGGAGAGAGGGGGGGGGGATAGACGATGGGGGAAAGACAGGGAGGTTAACCAGGGACGTGCTTGGTTGGATGCCCTGCAGTTGCATACGTGGAAAGGGGAAGAAAGATTAGCCACAGAAAAGATAAGGAAACGATAAAGCTAGTGCGAACATATTTTGTGGAGGAATGTTCGCTAACAGTCACCAGCACTCGTACAAGTCGCCTTCAGAAAAGTGCGACAGGACTCTTCTGGTTCTGTGCATGCAGGACTGCTTAGAATAAGCTCCCCTGATCTCTTCCTCCGAGAGCGGTCTGTCGTCGGAGCGGGTGGTGCTAGCTCGCAGAGCACGTCGTTAAGTGTCGAGAAAATGGACGACACAGGAGGTGCTCTATTGCCTCGTCGCAACCGCCCAAAATTTCACGCGGCACTATTGGCCATTCTGATGAGGAACGAATGGGCCATCACAAATGCGACGCCCTAACAAGACGCGACACAACAAAGTTGTTTCGCGACAAAAAAATGCGGGCGGCAGGGAAAGTCACAGGCGTAGGGGTCGAGATAACGCAAGCGGGAGCTGGTGAAATCCGGTGAATTCCACTGATCGAATCATGACGCAGCGATCGTGATGTGAAGCTCGATCCGGATTGAGCGCCGCTACATAGGCACTTTTCATTGTGACTGAGTTCGGTGCGGATCCATTAAATCGCGATAGCGCTGCTCAATCGCAATCGTAAAGTGAAGCTTGCACGAAGATTTCTGAATGCATAACATGTAAATTTCTCAAGTCCTTCAGACACACTCAGTCTGGCGCACCAAGCACGATCCCGATTGCTGGACCGCGTGACAGCGACCATTGTCGATGGCGATCGAAGAAATTCGATCCCGATCGGGTTCAAGCGAGATCGAAAGTGCCTGCGTGACACCGGCACCCTACTTCATCCTACAAGTCGTTTGCAGCACCGTGGAAGCTGCAGGAGTCCTTAGCCAATAGGAACGCCGAATGCCACCCGAGATTCGTTCATCCGCGCCGCGTCGTCTGCTCAGCGAACGCTGAATTCGCTGTATACGACATTCATGGGCAAATGATCTAACATATCAGGTATTGCTGTGACGTATCATGTACCAAGAAAAAACAAAACTTTCTAATTATGCCGCTAATAACATAGTTAAGCCAGGAAATACATTCTACTGCGCAAGGATACTGCCTGCACACGCCCCTTGCCTTCGGCAGTGCTGCAAAGATGGAGTATGGACTGGTGGCGTACGTGAGGCACTACTTTAGCGGCCGGCGACCACGTTGTGACACTTGTGGGTGTCGCAAAGAAATAGTAGTTTTTAAATTTATTAAGGCGTTTGCTGGGATGACGTCCTGATATCGCGGTTAAATGAGCTCTCGGTAGGGGGGGAATCAATGACCGCCTGATGATCTTCTAAACTGGTTCTTCTTTTTTATTTCCTAGCAACGAACCCTCACACAAATACTGCCTATAGAACCCTACTTCCGACCTCCAGCTGAACAGCGGGCATCGGAATAATTTTTACTGCACAGTTTTAACTTTCCCGTAAATGCATTACCGTTTGCGTAATACGGGGCCACCGGAGAGGTGTACGGCAGCAACAAAGCTGGTAGCACAGTTAAACCACAAAGCGCACAAAGCTAATTCTGCAGGGACCTATCGTACTCCCCTTAACCACCGGTGCAAAGCGTCGATAGCGACGTAATCGTTAACATGCACTTCCTTTAGGATTTTACCTCGCCGAGAACATTCACGCAACGCGAAATATTCCTCAACAGCACTGTAGTTGGACAAAGCGTCGCAAGATGTGGCTAGCAGTTTTCCTGCTGCCGTTCGTCCGTGGCTTCTGTAAATTGGTGATCCGTAAACGGTAAGGCGTTTACGGACAAGGTAAGATCTCTCTGTTATCGCAACGAGTTGTACCTTACTTAGACCGAGTTATTCGGAGTGCACGCATTCGGACCATCCACTGTAATGTGCAGCCGCCGTGCGCATTGCCTGGCATAAAACCCCTTAAACTTCGCAAAGTAGTGCTCAGTTTTGAAGAATGCCGCCTCCTCCTCGCGCGCTCTGGCCGACGCCGACGCCGCGTCGCTATTGGACTATTAGGATCACGTGGGCCCTCGCGCCGTGGATCAGCGCCATTCTCGCTCGAGAAGCGTCTACGGAGTGGCGAGGAGCGCATGTTGGCGCCGTTGCTACGCTCGAGCAGTGTAGGCGGCGCCACGGTCGAGGAGGGAGCGTGAAAGAGAGGAGTGAAGGCGGAGGAGGAGAGTGTCGCTACTTTACGAAATTGAAGGGGTTTCTGCCTGGCACTCGCACCCACGACCTCTCGTGCTCGGTAGCGGTGAGCACCGTTGCAGCCAGCGAGCCGTGCAGCGCGGCCGCGGCATTGGCAGCGGGAGACGCCCGCAGTGCAACGGCACGCCGATGATAAATCTGCAGCGTCACCAGCCCCGTTGCGGTCGCATCCATCTTTCGCGTCTGCCGACACCGCGCGGTGGTTAGAGACGAGGGACGGCGTCGGAGATCCCGGAATGGCGCCCAGCGAAAAAAGCAGCTCGAGCGGCTTTAGGCGTCGCAATCTCAGGAGGGCGTAGAGGCGCTTTTGCGGAGGCGCGTTTTTTTGTTCCTCGATCGCCGACACACTGAGGCGGCGGCGGCGCCCGAAATGTGTCCCGAGAGTGCGGGACACACATGGTGGGACGAATGTGTCCCAAGGGCGAGGACACGGCGAAACGGCCGAAAGTAAAGACTCGTTGCGACGCGGGGCAGTATAAGAAACACCGTTGGCGCGGAGACGGAGCTTCGGCAGCCCCATTAGTCACGGTCAACTCTTTCCGCAGCAGCCGCTGGAAAGCAGGAAGTAAGCTTGGGCAGCAGGGAGACATATAGGGAAGAAGGGAAACGCGCGAGGGTGGCTTAAAGGGCAACTCTCGCGGCTCTTCGACGCCCACAGATTTCAATGATCGAGAGATAGGGAACAGGAAGAGAGGGAGGGAGGTAACAAAGGAAACGGAAAATGCGTCCGGTTGGCTGCCCTACGCTGCCGTATTGCAGAATGCCTCGCAGCAAAGGTGATAGCAGGTCATCGGCGATGCACCGTTTTATCGAGTCATGCTACGCAAGAAAGTTGAAGAGAGACTGAGAGATACGAACTTTAATGATATGCTGGGGATGTTAGCCTGGCTGATTGTCTGGAATGCTACGTGTAGGTGTCGTTTAGTTCGGCACATTGCCTGAAGATGTCGCCATTGGCGCTGCTCTTCCCGCTGCGCCTGCGTGTTCTAACGTCACCGCTACGTTCCATCTTTAATTCACCTTTCGCTCTAATCACCTGGAAGTGCGCATATTAGGTATTTCGTTTGGCTGACATGATCAGATCTAATCACTAACCTTTCTTTTCTCGCTCCACCGGCCACATGGGAATAGGGGGGAGACAATAAAGAGATGGGAGATAGAGAGAAGGTTCGCTTTTACTGCATCCGAGGAATGTGTCATGTGGTCAGAGGCGACCGCACAGGCCCGTTAACTTTAAAGGGATAATAAATAGAAACATTAAATCACTTTAGAATGATAAAGCAGTCTTTCAATGCTTCATTTTCACCTGCCGTGGTTGCTCAGTGGCTATGGTGTTGGGCTGCTGAGCACGAGGGCGCGGGATCGAATCCCGGCCACGGCCGCCGCATTTCGATGGGGGCGAAATGCGAAAACACCCGTGTGCTTAGATTTAGGCGCGCGTTGTCAAAATTTCCGGAGTCCTCCACTACGGCGTGCCTCATAATCAGAAAGTGGTTTTGGCACGTAAAACCCCATGATTGTTTAATACTTTATTTTCGTTAATTTCGGTCTAATAGGTTGATATTCAGGCGAGGAAATGAAGCCCAAAGGGGGAGTTTCTAAATTTCGTGCCGAAGCCCCATGGCGCCGGTACGTCAGCATGACGTCACGCATTTCAATGCATCCTTAGTATTTTGGCTATTACGGCGTTGCAAACGTTCTCGGAAGTTGCCCAATTCAGTTTCTGGCTATAGAATACACTGTAGGCCACCTAAGGTAAACTGTAAGCCTGAGCATGCAGACGCCTTGAAACATACATGACGTTAGATTTAGCGGATACTAAGGGGACAGGTTGCCTGACAGAGGTCCCTCCTCGACCCCACATACATATGCGGCATTGCAGCTCATACAAATAGATCACTTTGATTATACATCAAATATACGTATAGTATAGAGATTGTTTAAATAATATTCTACTAATATATTCTTTTCTAGCCTTTGGCTTCCGGTTGACATAGCTTTTGTAATTGTATACACGTGGGGAGAGGCATAACGGCACGATGCATACTGGGGTGGATATAAAAATCAAGAGAGGATAATTCATGGGCGCTAGCAACGACAAAGCCTTTCAATATCAGGCCTTTTCAAGTTGGTTGGTCTCGATCATCCCAGTGGTGTTCTTGTGGCTTTTCGGGTTCGAAGAGCATTGAGCTTGTGCTACCGGACCAGAGCCCTCCAGGCACCCATCCCACGTGAACTGGCCCTTCAGCTTATCCCTGTTAATTTCTTTCTCGTTCCAACACCTGTCTACTACCGTCCTCGAGCATACTTCTCTTTCCTTGGCACTCAATCTGTGTTGCTCTACATTACATCACAATTCCTGCCCTAGGCATTACGTGGCTTTCTCCGCTCCATTTCCTGCTCTTAATAAACGACTACAATGTAGGCTACACCCACTCGCTCCCTGATCCACACTGCCCCATTTCTGTCCCCACACGTTGGGCCTATCATTCTTTTGTTCTCATTCTGCGGTGCACGCCCGGATATCGGACGGCTAATGCAACGTGCCGGAACCAGATGCGGCCTCCGTTTACAAGCTAAAACAGCTGACGCCGCGTTCCATTGTAGAGTATACAGCGTTTCTTCTCAAAGACGAGCCCCCTCGTATTTCCGGAAAAAGGCGGTCACCACGCGAGAACAAAGGGAGACGACGGAAGACCCCGACAATAGCTCATCATCTCCACCACAGCCCTGCACAGTACATATAGCACAGTGTCTTCGAGCGGCAGCACGACAAGTTGCACGCAAGCCCGTTGACGATACACACATACGTACACACACAAACACGCAGGGAGGGAGGAGAGAGTGACTTGCACACCAGCGTGTAGAGAGACAGAGAGAGAAAGGAGGGTACGTGGAGAACTGAAGGCCATTCTCGAAGCGCTTATACGAGAGCGGCACTGCTGACGCGGCGGTGTCGTTGATACAATAGCGGTCGTATATAGGCGAACAGCGTTACGCCTGCCGACGGGCGAAACGCGCGTGGCAGCGCCCAATTTTACTCCGAGCGCCCATTTGTCAACGGCCCGACGACAACACGTCGCCGGGGACATTCTGCTAGCAGGGCGAGCTGAGAGGGGGGCGCAGGCCGTTAAGCGCGGGTAAAAGACCGCCCAGCCTGTTAGGGAGAACCGCCGTCGCCGCCAACTACTGCTGCTGCGGCACGCGCGCGCGCGCCCCGGCCGCGTCTTCGGCACGGCTTGGCTCTCGACGGCGGCGAAACCGGGAGGGCGCGGGTGGAGAGGGGAGGGGGAATGACAAAATGGCGGCTCCCCCCCCCACCCCTTCCCTCCATCAGCAGTGCGCGACTGTTATTCCCCCTGCCATTCTACGGTGGTACCCCGAGTAAAATATAGAACGGTGCACTGTGACCGAACATGGTCCACGAACCTGTTATCAAGGATTGCTGACACGCACACCTTCGAAGTTGGAAAATCTAGACCTCACTCCTCTCACTCGTAAAAAAAGGAACACGCTTAACAAGTGTGACGATCGAGAAACACTTTCAATTTGTATCGACTTGATACTAAATAGGAGGTGTCCAAATCACGCCCTCAGAGACGGCTACCTCGGATTAACCAAAGCGAATCTCGAAAGCCATGCTTTCGTGTACTGCAAGTGTCGGAAGCAACTGGCAGGAGCCTGAAACATGTCCTCGGTCGCCATGTTTTGGATAAAAGCTATTCGGTCTCGAAACGATGAACTTGGTCGTCATCGAGATCATTGTGACGTCATGAAGCAGTGCAAAAGTTGGCGACATCTTGTATCTGCAAGGCTATATGTCTGGTCACGTTGCTCATAAATGTAAACAATTATGACAGTCGAGCGTCCTTCTACTGGCTGGACACGCGCGTACGACAGCTGCGGCGATCGCAGAAACGGAGCGAGACGGTGCATTACGACACAAACGCACCCTGGGTACTAAAGCGGTTTAGTATGAACAACTGTTATAGTAAATTATTTAGGGGGTTCTGACGGTTCTAGGCTTTACAGGGTTTAGATTACAAAAGAAAGTTACAGGTCAAAAATGGCATGTCAGTACATCGATAACAACACACTACGCTGTATATCCTCCTCATGACGTCTGCGTAAGTGTCCGCTTCAAGTGGCTGCTTCCAAGATGAATATTAGCAGACGACGCGAAAGAATAAGGAAAGCCGGACGACAATATATATATATATTCTTTTTTTTTTCTCGGCTCTTCTAATCTTTCAGATTTCTTGTGCTCACTGCCACTGGCCCTAGCACCTTCTTTAATATTATGTTCAACATGACGATTGAATTGTAGCTGCTTTTACGAGCAGTGCTAGCAAGCGTAAGAACGCTCTTGCTAATGCGAGCACTTGTGGATAGTCTGCTCCGAAGGTGAGTCCTAGAATAAGGGAAGCTGGGCGTGAACACTGAATGGGGAGCACCTTTTTGTCTTCCTACTGGTTACTTGTTAACATACAGTGTTCTATGGTTCCGTTTCTTTCCTCACCTCCTAACCTGGTCATAAGTGTAATAAGGCAATAAAGAATACCGAATATCACAGCATACCAACCGTAACATAAGCGCTATTGACTACCAAGTTCTACAAGGTCGTCATTCAACATGCCTCGTGAAAGCGTTGATAACCGTACATAAGCAATGCACCGTTCTACCGAGACATGCCATATACCCCCCCCCCTTCCTTCCCCCTCTCTTTAGCGAGAACCGAAAACTGCGTAATCGTAACTGCGGAAAAGCGAGACGCCGTGTGGCAGTGGGGGATCCCATCTCCCACCGTTAAAAAGGGGGATGGCGCGGGGATGGAAATGCAGTAAAACATTTAAGGCGAGAGACGGGGGCCGTAATGACGCAAGTGCCGACAGAAGGACGAAGATAAAGGAAGGAGAGAAGGGAGGGGTCATACGCCGAAAAAGAATGAGCGTTTCTGGTGTATACAGCGTCTGTTCCGGGGCGCAGTAAGCGCCCTTTTGAGTTATGGGTTTTCGCCGTCATATACGAAACTGCGGCGGTCGGGAAGGGGGGATGGCGGCAGTAACGTTGTTTCCGCTTGTCCGAAGCAGACGACACACGTGCGGCGGGTTGCCGTCGTGCAAATCTCGTCTGGCTTTCTTTCGTTACTTCTGTTCTTTTTTTCTTTACTTTAAATCACCGCCGCCCGTCGTTTGGTGGCGCTGCGGAAGCCGCTTTTAGCGCCATTCTTTTGGCGTACCGTCGCTGATGTCAAGTGTGCTCGCTTGGGGGTACTATAGCCGTCGCCGCACAGCGCGGTTGGATAGGGGGTCCGCAGGAAGTCCGTGTGACACCGCTGCAAGCGGTACGAATGGCAGAGGAAAGAGTGAACGGTTATCGTGCTTCCTGACACTGCGGCACCTCTCAGCTTTCTGTGTGGCCCCCCTTCGGTTCTGGAACGTTCACTTCCGCAAGATTTCTCAGCTAGACGACGCTCGGAAAAGAAGAAAAAGAAAGAAACAGTGACAGTTTTTGGGAGCGTGAGTCATCTATCTCTTTAGGCTGTGCAAGCATGCGGACGACAGCACGGAACAAGTATAAGACCACGCAAGTTAAACTTTACATTGCGTAATGACGCGATGGCAAGTGTCATTTCTCACTTTATTTTCCACGTAAGCCGCGTAACAAGTACGCCGTCGTTTTGTACTGTATATATTTTCCGGAGGAATAAACTCCTTATCATTCATTGTCTTTCGGGACCAGAATCACGTCCTATAATTTTTGCTACAGCCATGATTTCGGCAAAAAAGAAAGAAGAAAGAACATAGTGGTCGAGAAAGAATTAAAGCCATGCCCGAGCTGGCGATTGGCCCTACCGAAGACACGTGCAGACCTAAGAAAGCATATGAAACCCAAACTTACTGCTTTGTTCAGGGGCACAGATGAATATGAAATTAATGTAGAGCCGTCGAATAGAGCACATTACACAACTTTATGCTGCAAGCACAATTGTAGAAGCTTGTACCCTATTCTTTCGCCACCGGCAACGGAAGCACTGCTGGGGATTTAAGTAACATGTCATCAAAAAGCAGTTACCAGTGAACACTACGGATTGCCACGCAGTGAACATTCCTGAACTGCACTAGCACCATTTCAGCCACCATTGCCTTCGGCAAGAGAGGCACGCATTTTCACGTTTCTTGTCAATAAAGTGTGATTCGTCCTAAGAGGTTCCGAGAACAGTAAGACGCGAGTGCCAACATCCCAGGCATCCATCCTTGCTGCCGTCTTTTGTTCTTTCCTGGTGGTGTTCTAAGCAATACGGAGGAAAGAAACAAATCTGCGCATGCTCTATTCCCATTTGACCCAATGCGCCGTTGAAATTTCTGCATGGCACAAAACTAGACGAGCGGCTCTGGCAGGGCCACCGTCTAATGTGCTACATAAGCACTCACCGCTTCTCTTATCATCACCATAATCCATCCCAGTACTTTCACTCCCTTTCCTTCTTCACCTGTGCAGAGTAGCAGACCAGAGTGCACTAGCACAGGTCGACCTCTCTGTCTTTCCTATCAACAAAACCTATCTATGACCTATCTATCTATGGGCCAATAAGGTAATTGGCGTATTGTGATTGGTCGTGACGTATAACGGGACGAGCGACCGAGGTTTTAAAAGCGAGCTCCTTACGCCTCACGAATGTTCTGGACTTCAAAGCGTTGCAGCTCTGAGACACTTCGGCACCGCCGAGTTGTACGTCAGGCCTAATGTTCACCTGCATAATGACCACCTCGAGCATAAAGTGTCCTTATCTCGGAAGTTTAAAGCGCTTATCGTGTCCCATCTCAGATGGCACAAAGAAACGGCGGCGACGGCGAAACGTGAAGGTAGGCTTCGTGCTAGGAAGATATGTTCGTTTAAAGAGCAAAACGCAAAAGGAGGAGAAAGAAGCTCGTTTGCCCTTTCGAAAAGGGCTCGTGCGCTGTGAGCGTTGTCTCTTCCATGACTTACCGTGCAATGCTTTCAGGTACGTCTTCCCGGCTGCGATGAGTTGCCTCGCGCAGGGGTTGAACTTCTCCAAGATGTTCTGGAAGAGAGAGAGAGAGAAAAAAAGTACAGATCAAAACTCCTGTGCGCGTCGGCATTAACGCTTGACAAAAGTAGTGCGCGTGCTACTGACTCCTTCGTGTAAATTCTACGAAGATAATAAACACCTGCTGAGTATTCACCGGCGCTATAGCGACGCGAAGTTTGCGGCAATGACATGGAGAAGTAGAGGTATAGACGTGCGCCATGATGAAAAATAAAGGGGAAAAAGAGGAGGAGGAAAAGAAGGAAAGGTAGGGAGGTCAAGTGAAGGGATATTCAGAACGAATCACTTTTTTACTGAAAGGAAAGACAGAGAGGTCGACCACCGCCGCTGGTGCGCTGTGTGCATTGGGAAAAGGAAAAACGTAGAGAAAGTATGGGGATGAATGATAATGATGATTAGGGATCGAAAAAAGGAGGAGTGAGTGCTTACGTACAATAGACGGCGGCTTTACCGGAGCTGCTCGTCTAGCTTCGTGTCATGCAGGAACTTGAACAGCGCTTTCGCTGTCTGCATTGCAGTCGTCAGGCAATGGGCCCCTTTAACAGTGTCCTCGGGTCAGTGGTTGCCTGGCAACGCTGGCTAGGGAATTGCCCAATATATCCACTTGACCAAGTTTACAGAGTGCGGTTTCGGGCGTCGTTTACGCCATGCTGCTGAGCCGCGGTAAGGTTTACATCGTAAGGATTACATCGGTAAAGTTTACACATAAATTACGCGAATAATGGGTATACGGTCGTTACTTGGCTGCGCCCGTCATGAGCTCTGGGGTGTTTCGCTTCGACCTGTTGCGATGAGCCACGTAAGGATTAAAGGGGAAGTGGTTGAGATTCTGCACGTCAGGCAGCGGGGCTCGAAATGAGTCGGCAAACCTTCGCCGTCTCCCAATGATGCAGAAAGCGTCGTTTCTGATTGGTCTGCTGTCCATATTACACGACGCAAGCATCGCCGAAGGCCTGTGTCTTTTGTTTCACTCTCGCTAGTGCGCGTGCTGAAGCGATTGAAGCGATTAGGTTACAAATGCGCATCGTCTCCCTTGAGGAATAAAATCAATCGCTGGTTTGGCGGTGGTCGTGTCGTTATGCACTTCTGTGTGGCCTCGCTTTTCTCCCGCCATAATACTTATAGCGGTATAGCTGACCGACTGGCTCAAGCCGTTAGGACATTAGGCACAGGATGCTTAATAGAGCCTAATGTCCCGGAGGATATTGGTACGATGGATAACGGACAGGTGCGCGAATTAATTGCTGCAGTACCCGCATCAACCAGGGCTGCATGCATTTATTTTGACGCATGCTGGTAATTAATTATTCTTCTTTTGCAACGAGGTCCTGCGGGAAGTCCACCGAATATTAAAAAAATGACGAAAGTAAGAAAAACTAGCACAAGCAAAAGCTCTGCTATGATGATGATCAATTGTACAACGTTAAAATCCCACTGTGAGGGTAGGTTACGAACCGCGTGGAGATATGATAATTGAAAAAAATAAAAACAATCCCTAGCGCATACCGCACTTCCTTCTTTCCCCTTCTGACAGCACAATAGCGTAACAAAAGAAAGCTTTCTAACGTGTTCTGCTCGGTCTTCAGAAGAGGATATGCATAAACTAACTCGACGGTGGTCATCTTAACTACGGTGTTGAGCGAAGGAAGGAAGTAGGAAAGAAGGAGAGGAAGGTAGAAGGTGGGCAGACAGGAAAACAGAAGACTAGGACAACGCAGAAAAAGAAAAAGAAATACCGCCGACAAGAAAGCACAAGAGCATAATGGCTAAGGAGCGTCTAAGAATGAAGAAGAAGGAAGAAGAAAAATGACGACAAGGGTAGCAGGCAGGCGGGCGAACCCAGGTTCGACGATCTCCCAAGCACAACCGCGAACATGCTTTTCTTTTTCTTGTTAAATTCTTAAGTTTCTTGTGTTCCGTTATTTTATTTTTTTTTCCCGACGTTCCGCTTATTGCGTTCGACTCGCGCGGCCCGCTGCTTGTCCTATTTTGGCGTTCGCGGTGCGCCCCAGGCTCGGGTCCCCGTAAAGAACCCGAACCCGGCGCGGCGGCGAGGCACGCGAGCTCGAAATAGCGCTCGCGCGGTCCGGCCCGCTCGGTCCCATGGCCCTGCCCACCACGGACAGCCGGCGCGGGTATACCAAACTGGGTGCCCCTGCTGCTGCAGCCATCAAAGGGAGGGGGTGGGGGGTGTTATGGCAGAGCGAGCGAGTTGGCCCCACGCCCGAACCTAGCTTCTCGTCTCGTTTAGCATTTAAATCCGGCACGCGCTAGATGGTGACAAAACCACGTGGAAAGGGGCGCGCAGAGTCACTTGCGAGCGGGCGTCTTGAGCCCAGAGAAGTGAGCCCGCAGGAATGAAAACGAAAGTCTGCAGTTGGTCACCCGTATAATGCACGGCGCGAGGGACACCCTGTCTTCGAGAGCCCGTCCGTTATCGACATTGTAATGCTACGATAATCGCCGGTACTCGTGAGATTGGTTGTGCCTTGATAGATGGACCGTTTTACTCTCTCAAGATTTGGAAGGGGTTTACGCTAAAAAAAAGAAAAAAAAAATAGAGAGAACTAAAGTCAGCATTCATTGAATGGGTCAGGGGGCCTCTGTTTGCATGGCATGTGATATCGGAGACAGAAATTAATAGAACACTACATAAGAACGAAATGCAATGTATACACAAGTGGAATAACGTATGCACAGTATTTGCCGGCACACACATCCTAAAAAAACAAAGACAAATGTAAACACGCACGTACAATATTCGGAACTAAAAACACAAAAACAATCGGGAACGCGAGCAATAAAAGTTAAATACGTGTCATGTGCTGAAATACTGCGCATTATTAGAACGCCCACGCAAGTACGGACAGAAAGAAAGAAAAACACCAATCAATGTTTTTCAAAAGTGCTACAGTTGGATAACAATAAAATATAGAAAAACAGCGCAATGCGTTTGCCGCTGCTGAGAGCTATGTTTCAGGTTCAATTGCTGGCCGCGACGGCCTCATTAAGATGGGGGCGGAATGCCAAAAACACCCTTGTAGCCTTTGGGTGCACGTTGAAAAAAGCCAGGTGGTCGAAAGTGATCCAGATCCCTCCTATACGGTCTCCCACATTTACCCGCCGTGCAGTTCGTGTACGTTAAAGCCCGCATTTCTGTCTTTTTCTTTAATTTTGGTATCTCAGTTCAAGCTACAGCAACAGAAAGCGGACGAACTACAAAGAACGGATAGAAGGAAAAGCGTGAAGAGAGGAATACGCCAGAACGATTCGGTAGTACGAAAACTTTGCCGCAGCGGAACTCGCACAAAAGAATGCTTCGTACAGCCCACAAGCGGCACTTCCCTTCGCCACGAAGACATCCAATCAACTTTCTCTCTTAAGCTCGTCACACTCTCCCATTTACTACTCTCGGCCCCGGACTACGCGTCGTCAAACTTTCCGCACCATCACACTACACACAGCGCGCAGCCGTATTAACGTTCGTTGGCTACAGCGCGGGCTTTTCCGCCGCCACCACGCTGTAAGGCCGGGAAACAGCAAAACGACGACGATAGCGCAACGTTGTCGGCGCAGCAGGCGGGGAGCGGCGCTACGACCTTCGTGCCACAGCCATAGCCACAGCCAGAAAATGGGCGAAAGACAAAGGCCGAGCACCCACCGGAAAGACACTTGCACCGGATCGCGCCCGGCGCAACCGCTAAAAGCACCGCCGCCTACGAAACTAACGCGCCCGGCTCGGAACACTCGTACGCAGGAAACGCGAGAGCTGACGCGGCGTGGCGCCCGTGCTTCGACACGCATATGCACTCGAGGCGGCTGGGAGGAGGAGGAGGAAGGGGGGGGGGGTTCTACGCGTCTCGTTCCCTACACGGTGTGTCAAGCTAGAACAGTGCAGCGGTGCGGAAGCGAGCGAAGACTGTTAAGGTCTCTTCCCCCCCGGCGCTCGGCGTATAGTTGAAAGCAGAGTACTTACTGCACGCGGGGAAATGGAAAACTCGGTTGATTCGTCATTTCGGTTAATTCGAACAGAAGCGTAAAAGTAAACGCGGCCATTTCGTGTTGAGGTTTTCAGCATCCTTTCGTCCCGTGTGCGCTGTTTCCACGTCTTGCAAAAAAATGTACCGACTCGCCCAGATCTCGATTCTTCTGCAAACCTAGAGATGCCTAGCAATTAGGTTGCGCGCAAGGCAATGCTAAGGCCGCAAAGCCGTCTAGTTCCCAATTACGGGTAATTCGAACAAATCTAAAGACGTTTAATCATTAGAAAGTGCCGAAGGAAGGGTAATACTCATATCTAGATAGTTCGAGCAGACTGCTCGATGCATTTAGGTAGTCGTACGTATGTTAACGATGCTGCGAGCATCTCGAGTTTCCGCGCGATTAAAAAAATAACGTAAATGTTAAGGCCGTTAAGCACAGTTGCCTAAGTACAGTGCACGACGTAAGATTAAGCTATGAAAAATTGCACACCAGCTAATTATTACTTCCCGGTATTTCAAGGAAATACTTAAACACGCCTTAGAGAGCAAAAAATTCATTGAACTAGGAAAGTATGGCGTAAGCGGGAAATTGAAAAGAAGGTAATTTGTCTTTTCGGATGATTCACACAGCTGAAAGAAAAAAGAGTATCTAGGCATTAAAGGATGCGGAAGACTTACATTAACGCAAAACCGGGTAATTCTTATCAATGGATAATTCGAGGGAACGTACAGAAACGTTT
Source organism: Dermacentor andersoni (assembly GCF_023375885.2). Classification (NCBI taxonomy): domain Eukaryota; kingdom Metazoa; phylum Arthropoda; class Arachnida; order Ixodida; family Ixodidae; genus Dermacentor; species Dermacentor andersoni. The sequence goes on from NC_092821.1 coordinate 132,090,861, forward strand.
AGTCCGTAGAAAATGCAGTAGGCTCACGATTCTGAAATCGTAGGCAAAATGAGTTTCCGCTCCCCAGCAAACATGCGCGAAGCTTAATGCAGTTAAGTGCCGCATATTAACTGCAGCACAGAGCTTTAAGTATGTTAAACTCGTAATAATGCGACCCTGAGTAGTTTCTGTATTCCGTTAAGCCAAGGAAACGATTAAAAAGGTGACAGACTGTAGAATATACAGTATACTTAGTATAATGCGACTAAGGCAGTTAGTATCTCTAGGTATTTGAAGTGATCATAGATATTGAATTTTCATACCAGCTCCTTGATAAATGACAAAGAAAAAAAAGGGAGGGGGTAGCAGCACAAATACCAATCGATCAACGATGAGTGCCTTAAATAGCGTAGCAATGAGGTTCGCCATGGTATTGAAGGACTCTGGTAATACCGAATGTTTTCATTGCATCTTATAGCCTCTCAATTTGAACACCGGCTAGAGTCTGCTCAATGCCGACCTGCAAGTGAGCCGCACTGTATAGAACCCAAAATAGTAGAGGACGTTGTGAAAAAGAAATGCAAAAAGAGAGAATAAAAACAAAACAAAACAGGTGATTGCGCAATCATTGGATCCCGACGAAAACTGTGCATTTTATTGGAGTTCATAAGTGCGCAAGTGACTAATTGGTAGTTAATTGATGCGAGTTAAATCGATGGTACGGCAAATTCGTACAGACAATCAGTGAACGTATACCTTCTACTTGTGTGAGTGAGATACTTTAACATAGCGTTACCGTTCTACTCTTAGCAATGCCACTTTCTTCCCACTGCGCATGCTCAGTAATATCAGCACATGCGCAGTGAGCGACAGGCAACATGGTCATAACCAGAACTGTTTAGGACGGTTATGCTATGCTGGCATATCTGTAGTGTTTTCTTTCGCGGTCATTAACTGATCATTGCGATGAACGCTTTGTCTTGAAATCTGACGTGGCCAAGAAAGTAGTCACGCATTCTGCACCTATTACACAAGCTGCTGCACAAACTAGACAAATGATATGGGACGCCGTGACGGCTATCGAATAAAAGCCCTGTTCCGCGAGCTTACATTCTGTGGGGTTCTCGAGAAGAGAGCGTAACATTATGCTTCGTGTGCTCATTATGCTCAATACGACAATGAATCGTACGATAATGAATACGATAATGAATCGTAGATTGTCGACACTCCATTTGACCTAATGCTTGGCATTTCGAACTTCAAGGAAAACAAAATAGTATTGGTTGAATGAGAAGCCGTAGCCTTATTTCGAAATTGTAGCGCGCGCGCCATATGCGGACGGTGTTCTTACGCGAGGAACTCTCAGTGTACGCCAAGCACTTTTTTTTTTGGTCTCTCTTCGTCGTCTGTTACTCTTCGAGACGACCAGAAAACAAGGGCAGACGACAAACCCGGGTGCAGACGCTACTAAGCGGCGCAGAAACTCGCCTCATCCCGCACTGGCTCTGCTCAGCAGTTACACAATCTCTCCAGGTTTTACACAGCTGCACCGATTTATCGAGGCGCGCCAGAGAAGCCAGGTCTCGCTCAGCCGCAGCCAATCTAATTAAGAACCGCCACAACCGCCGTCAGATGAAGGGAAACGTGAGAGCCCTTCCACTGGCGGTCGTCTGCTTCTCGGCCCGGAGAGCAGCCATTGTTGGGTACATCGGCGACACCTCGCGCAGCTCTTTTCCACCCGAACGCGTCCACTTTTATCTATTTTTCTTCCGCCCTTTTGGCGCTGAGCACTCACACCGTGCCACTCGGAGCTCGCAGTTTCCGGTTTCCCCTCGGCTCGCATACGAGAAAAGTGCACGTCGTGCCGTGTAACACGTATGCCCGCGTACACGCGAGCGCGGCGCGTATTGCTTGCGCAGGAAATGCGCTGTGTAGGAGCACGCGGCGCCGCCTGTCTTGCTGATGAAAACTCGCCGAACGGTGTCGATTGCGCGGCGCAGAAAAATCTTGCCTGCGGAAATCTTGCCAGTGCATCACCCGGCGGCCGTTTCGCTTGTTTTGTCTCCACCTGCAGACGGCGCCGCCCGATAGCCAGGGTCTCCGGGTCATAGAGTTTCTCACTATAACACTTATAGAGGGAAATCTCGCGCCACCGTCTATGGGAGTTTTAAGGGGCGCTGTGCCGTCATGGGAATGACGGTATATGTGTCTGCGAGGCTCGTGTTTGCTGGTGTTGTTAAGAGGCTTCGTCTAAAACGTGGATATGGCTACGCGACTAACGCGTTCTTGAAGTAAAATCTTCATAAAATGTTTCCATTCACGCATATTACATATTTATTCGCCTACAATGCATGACGAAGGGAAGAAAAGCAAGAACAGACGAAAAACTGTTTCAAAGCGAGCGCGAATCGTGTCGCCTGTCCTCCAACTTTAGCAGCCCACTGATACTTTTTACGTATCATATAATCGTACATGCAATAACAAGTTCTCATAGCTAAACAAAACATGTTTTTGTGTAATAATAATGCTTAAACAACATCTTACGTGCTGTTTTAGTAGAAAATGAATCACTGTGACAGACGGAACGGTGCTTGCCAGGCGCGTCTTCAAGGCGTCCCGGCTATCCGATAACGGTGCCAATCCGAAGTCATAATATACCGGTATTGCCATGCATACCATAGAGTTTCCTACAAAAATTTATGTAGGAAACTCTATGATGCATACCACAGCGCAGCAGCGCCAGATTTCCCTCTAAGTAATATAGTGAGGAACTCTATGCTCCGGATGGATGGATGAATGGATGGATGTTATGAGCGTCCCCTTCGGAACGGGTAGTGGTTGGCGCCACCAAACCCTTGTTATTTTATTGCTTAATGTCCTCCATAGGTTAAAGAAGAAGAAAAAAGGAAAAGTAAAAAGAAACCCCACAATGCATTCCCATAACCCAAGTTTCGGAACGCCTATTGTGAACTTTGTTTTTGTACGTCACCGTTTTTTGTCCGCGTTTCGCTACTTTTCTTCCACCAAACTTCCAATCGCCTCTTACTAATCTCTATTGCGGACATGCTTAAGGCTCATTCACACCGTCGACTGACAGTGGCCGCGCGACCAAGTTGGTCGCAAAGCGACCAGTCGCAAATGGTCGCTTTTCTCGAAAAGCGACCATTTTGGGCCAGTTGCTCGCTGCTCGAGTTATCAGTCACGCGGCCGTGGTCACAAAATTGATAAACCAATCAGCGGCGCACCGGAAGTAATCTTTCATGTGTCTACATCCGGCTTCCTCCCGCGTCGCGGCAAATACAAAGTGCACGCCACCATAGATTCCGAGAGTTCTCGCTGAGAACGATAATCTCCGGGATCGCGACTTGCGGGTCGCGTTCAGCCGGGCTTGCTGGTGTGAACATCAGTCGCCTTCGGTCGCTTTTTGGACGCGGGTAGCAAATTGTCGCGCGACCTTCTCAAGTCACCGGTGTGAATGTGCCTTTACTTTGCCCCTGCTCTCGCTGAAACAAAGGGCTTCAAGGAGGCCAGTGGTGCCCAAATCGACCGCTGGGCAAATATCTTAACATTCTAGTACAACATGCTCCATCGTTTCCCTAGCTTTATCGCAGCAAGCACATGCTTCTTCTTCCGTCTTGTATCTCGGTTTATAGGTGCGTGTTCTAATTGCTCCTTTCCTGATTTCGTATTTTCCTATTTTCGTTTTTTTTTTCTCGTTTTTCTTTGGTTGAGCGCAGCGTTTCGGTCCTTCTTGGAACCTACGAGTATGTGGGTTCCTTGACAGGCAACGGCGGCCGCGTTCTGATGGGAACGGAACGCGAAAACACCGCACGTTGAGATTTCACGACGACGGTTAAAGAACTCCCGTACATAAAATATAATTTATCATTGCTAAGTTTCTCACAGCCAAAGTATGCACTGAATGTCATAGTGATATCGCCTGCGACATAGACGAAAAGGGAACGTCTGCACGTCACTTCAACTTTCAACAAATTCATTGCGTTGCGCGTTCTTGTATCTTTCTTTAAACTTTTATCAATCAATCAATCAATCAATCAATCAATCAATCAATCAATCAATCAATCAATCAATCAATCAATCAATCAATCAATCAATCAATCAATCAATCAATGTCGATAAGTCAGTCAGTTTGTCTGTCAAGTTTCGTTGGCTCTGTTCGTGCTGACGTCGCAGTTCGTGTTGTCAGCTGAACAAATCGTGCCGCGAACCATCTATCCAATTATGGCTCGTACCCGCCGCGGTGCATATGGCTTAGCGGCTATGGCGTAGCGCTGCGAAGTACGAGGTCGCGGGAGCTTATCCCGGGCGCAACGGACGCGTTTCGATGGGGACGAAATGCAAGAATACCCGTGTCCCTTGCGACGGGGGTACGTTACAGATCCCCTCCCTGGGGGTCAAAATGAATCCGGAGTCCCCCACTACGGCGCTCCTCATAATCAAGTCGTGGTTTTGGCAAAAAACGAAAAAGTGAAGCGCGATCTGTCGTGCGGCAATTTCCGCGGCCTTTCGCAAGTTTCATTAAGTTTATTAATGAATAATAACTCATTATGTGATTACGCAATATACAAAAAAAGATTGTCCGACTTACTCCAAGCGAAGCCGGACGACATTACCTTTTGTCCAGCTACATGACATTCGCACATTTTAAAATTTTGTCACGAGTTACGTAGGACACACGGTACACGCCTTCAAGCGCATCATTCGTTTTTTTAAAACGAATAGCTTTCAAATAGCGTTAAGCTATTCGCCCACAGTGGCAGTCACCATCCGTGGTTTCTGCACGCGTTTTTTGTTTTTTCGTGCATTGTGTTAAACAGTACGTTGAACTTCCGAGCAATGTATGGACGGCAGCGATGCCCACGGAGGTATTACCTATTGCATACCTAAGATTTTCCAAGGAATTAGACCTAACAACACATCTCGTTGACTCTGCGAAACCAAATACGAGTTGCTATCTGCTTTATTCAACAAACTGGCAATACGTTTGTTCACATTTTATTCGGTCTGTAACCTCCGCGTGCTATCCGTGTACTATGCAACGCATGTTACTCGACATTCATACTCGATTGCAGCGCCTGGACCCATTCCTCCCACTACGCATTCCATCTGGACCTTCCCGCATCGAGACAACAATTCTCTGTCGACTACGGCTTGGAGTGTCTTTTACAAATACATTTGCTGCCGCATTGGAATGGCTGACAGTGCTGCCTCTGATAGTTGCGGCAGCGAGGAAACAATCGAACATATCCTATATCAGTGTCGTCGCCACAGATCCCAGAGACAGTCGCTCATGACAGAGTTGGCACGCCTCGACGATCGGCAGCTTTCTGAGCAGACGATCTTAAGAGTGCAGGCTGACGCGGTTTTCACACCAGAAGCCGATGAAGGCACTGATGAAGTTCCTCCGGGCAAGCGACCTGTTTGAACGGTTGTGACGGTGCTGAGTTCCTTTGTGTGTCTGTCAAATTTTTCTTTTTTTGTAATCTCCCTCTCTTTCTATGTGCGTGCATATTTCTTTATCTTTCTGTCTTCCCGTACCCCTTACCGAATGCAAGGCAGCAAACTAGATATCTAATTTACGGTGAACCTGCCTGCTTTTCGTATCTCATTTATCTCTCTTTCTCTCTTTTACTCAACATTTCTGACACTGCGTGCAGTTGCCGCCGTGCGCACTGTACAAGCCTCCATATGGTTTTGGCGATGTCGGGCTCTTCTTTTGTGTGTGTGGTGTGTGTGTGTGTTTCTTTGTGCAGTCTACCGCATAAGTATACGGACCAGACGATATGGGAACATGTTGCATTACCCCAGCAGTTCGGAACCGTAGCCAGTAAAGAGTGGGCAGCCCTATGCTGTTAGCATATACGAGCGCAAGTTGAACATATTACGAGGCTGCGGAGATATTACACTTCTGTTCAAATACCGCGTACGTAAGCTTTCGCGGTTGACTACACGTTGCGTTGAAATGAAGATTATTATTATTATTATTATTATTATTATTATTATTATTATTATTATTATTATTATTATATAGATTTAGGCTAAATATACCGGAGGAAAATTTCGTACCAGCGTCTTCGCACGACGTCACCACAGCGCAACATTGCGCACAGAGCAGAGGACGGCTAGCATACGTGTAGTTTTCCGCACTACGTCCTTCTGGAAATTCGATCGGGGCTAGTTAGTACAAACCCACGCTGGCCGACAGCGCGAAGTTCCCGGGGACGCGGAGACCACGAAACACGTAACACCAGCGTTTCCTTCGACTGAATTCAATGCAAATATACACGCCGAAGGAAAGAAAGAAACGCAATAACATTTGTTACAACGACTCGTGCCACCACTCCAATAATAACATCCTGCGCACCCTCTAAATATGCTAATTCCGTTTCCGTAAGCGAAACAGACGGCGTGTTCGCACAAAGTCAATTCCGCTGCATTTCCGCGGCCTCTATTGCCAAGCGACAAGACCGGGCTGCGATAAATCACACAAGAGTTATCAAAATATGGCGTGCATCCACACTCGTGGCAGTGAATCGCTAAGTGCCCACCTGAACGTTATCGCGCCTTCTTGTCGTGCTCTCTTGCAAGCCCATTGACGTAGTACCTCTCCATCTGTCCAAGGTCATTAAAGTCGCTCGCATGACGGCGGAATTTGGTTCACTACCGCCTTGTGCGCAGTCTGCGAGTAGATACGTCTGTTGCTGCGCTTGCTTCTGCACGTCTGCTTATCTCTCGGAACCGGAGACGCTTTGACAGAGAGCTTGGACAGCCTTTCGGGAGCTGAGAAAACGTCTTTGACTCCTGCTTTTGTTGCCAGTCTTCTTCTTCTTCTTCTTCTTTTTTTTTTTTTTTTTTAAGATTCGCGCCACCGCGTGAATATCGCAGCCATTTTTATGCTGCTGTTGGGACAGTATACGTCCTTCCGGGAGCACCTTCGCTTTTTTTTCCCTCGCTCGACGAATGCCTTCTGCAGCAGTTGTGAATGCCTTCTGCTGTCAACCGCGAGAGACCTGTTGGCCAAAACGGTGCTCCATTAGGTGAACGCACAACTTCGTCGGGAAATTGTTCAGGCACATCTCTGTGCCACTGAAAGGAGCGGGAGGGAGGGGGAGGGGGAGTCTCTTAATTGCCTCGGTACGGGCAGATGAGTAAGGTAGCAGCGGCTTCCGGCTCCGAGGTTCGCAAAAAACCAGCAGACGTGGTTGTCCTGAAACTCCAGGTATGAGGACCAAAGACTTCGGGAAAATTATGACGAGACATTTCGTGCGTTAGCAACAAAGGCTGACATGTCTGTAAGAGTATGGGTTTGGACGCCATGTATGTGACGACCATCTGCAATTTGCTGCCCGCAGATGAGCGGCGTCATTCCACCTTGTTAATTTATTTCGTCATACCGCTTTCTGAACTTTACAAACAATAACAACAGCAAAAAATAACCCTTCATAAAATCACCTAATATCAATAACAGCTGCTCGTCACTACCCAGAATCCATCTCTTTTCTCATTGGGTTGTGAGGTTAAATACCATGCACCGTGTTCGCCCTACCACGTGCTGCTACAACGCAGCCCCCCCCTCGTCTCAAATCATTAACCAGCGGAGCTAACTAATAAGAGTCCCAACATTTTATCACAACAGATCTACCGGAAAGCCGTTCGTCGACTTTGGCGACCATCCTCCGTTGGTTTCTGCTCGCTTCTTTTTTTTTTTTTCTGGCCTCCATTCATTTATCCCGAGGGGTGAATAAGCGTTCCATTCTCCATCATCCGCAGCGTTATTCAATCAACCGAGTCGTGCCGAGATCGAAGCGAAGCAAATCAACGCGGAACGAACGAGGCAAGCCCGAAAAAACAAAGTGGGTCGAAAATGCATCGTCATGCCGAGCCTCCTCCTGCCGCTGCTGATGACGATAAGATTGCCAGCGACGTGCTAGGCGCATCCCTCACCGAAGACGCGTCGGCCAACGCGCGGTTTCTCGTTTGTTCTCCGTGCCGCTTCCTCGCTCGCTTGCTCTTCGTCACTGGTCGGCCATCGGTCAGCCGAGGATGTCTGTCTGTCGTGGCCGTTCGTATCTGCTGGCCCCTGCGGCTATGCTGGCGGGCCGAGAAGAAGAGAAACAATCGACTGCGAATTAGAGACCGACGGAGGGGTTAGGAGTTGGGGGGGGGGGGGGGGAGGGAAGGAGTTGCGGATCTTTAGGCGAAGCGAGGCTGCGGTGTCCGCTGGGAGCTCGCCCGAACGAACGAATGAAGGAATGGGGTAAGCACTTCGAAGAGGAGGAGCAGGAGGAGGAGGAGGAGGAGGAGAGAACTGACGTGGGCCGACGCGGCTCTGCGCCGCGCTGACTGATGGGACGGCCCGTCTCGAAAAGAAAAAAAGAACTGCGCAGTGGTGTGGAAGTTCGAGGCCTAGCATAGACTGGGCAGTAGAGGAAGCAACTTCTCGGCTGACCAAAAAAAAAAGCAAGAAAAAAGAAAGCACTTCACTATTTTTTTTTAAACCGGCGATTACGTCGGACCTTGTAGGACGCGCGGGGGTGCCAAGTAGTCTCTCCCTCGTAGTGCGCGAATTAATGCACTGATGAAGAAACCAAGGAACGAAATATTTGACATCCACCTTAATGCACTAGAAACGTAGCGAAGGGGGTTTAGCATAAACTGACGTAACAGCAAACGGTGTTAACGAAAAGATAATTTATTATGGTTTAGTCAGTCAGTCACAGTCAGTCCGCCTTCGCTCGGTCGGTTCGGATCAGTTCATTTACTTGTATCGCCACCAGTCAATCGGGCTGTCAGTAAATGAATGACTGAATGAATGAATCAATCAATCACGAGGCAACTAAGGGCGGATGAGCAGCGAACAGTGGTAGTCGTCGTCACCCTGAAGTTCATGGCGTAAATGGACATACGCGTAAATGTACAGAAATGTAGAAATATACGATGATGCAGAATGTAGGTGAAGACGTAAGCATTGACTTCAGCGGCTGAATCGTTACAGCACGGGACAAAACGCAGAGCCGGTGGTTTCTGCCCACAGACGCCCATGTGCGGTATCTGCCATGTGACCAAAGAACAATCATTTTCAAAAGTTACAATCACGTGTTGTTCGCCTTCAAGTGCTATGATGTGTTTGATAATCACGAAATCAATGATTCTATAAATTATTCAGCTGTTACCTAATTCAGCTCTCCAATAAGCTGTTCTTCTCCGCGACAGCACCCAGAAAAGAAAATTCACGAAACTCGCTTCCTCGGTCGGATTTACTGGTAAGAGTTCGCCTGTGAAATGCATTCTCTAAGCGCACTTTGAGACGCACACTCAAAGCCAACGCATACGAAGTACCTTCAAAATGCAACACCGGCACAAGACATTAAAATGCGTTAGCGAGCGGTAAGCAAGTCACCGATTCAACCACTCGAAATGTGCCCGTATTCCTAACGTCCTGGACAAACTTCAACGCTGAAAAACGCGATATCTGTGCGAGTGACAGTAAGCTTAGCGTCTTTCAACCTGCCCCGACAAACCACACTAGCAAAAGAAATAACAAAAACAAAGGAAACAAACTGTCACAGCAACAAAGCTGTGTATGTATGTATGTATGTATGTATGTATGTATGTATGTATGTATGTATGTATGTATGTATGTATGCATGCATTTTTTTACCACGCTTGTACGTATGATTCAAGTAAGTATGGGTCCCACCATTGGCTCGATGAACTGCCTACGTCAGCGGTGGAGGACATCGCGAGGCTATGACGTCAAAGGCCTCCAAGTCAACAAACGTAACCTGGCGAGTTGGACAAAAGCACACAAGCACACAAAGCTCTCCATTTCCCGCGTAACGCTGTCTCTTGTCGTTCAACAGAATACTACACACCGTGCTTACTGTTTCCTTGAGCGCGCAAATATTGCTGACCAAGACAAGACAGCGCGCATGGTAACCCCGACGCAAGAAATCCCCAAGTGTACTTTTCGGTCCAGCAAAACACGCTTGTTCAATAAAAGAAGTGCTTTTGCCTAGTTCGCGATTTCTTATGTAGCTTTCTTTTAGCCGCATCGTTCCCGCTGTGTATACAGACATAAAAATGCTTCTAGTAATATGCATCGATTATGTTTCCTTTCGACGACCGAACATCATTGCTTGCAAGGCGTGCATATATACAATTCCCCGGATGGCTCTGCACTTCGCCTCACAAAATTGCGTGCAGTAACGTGACCACTATCGCTACTCAGAGTGTAGAGGAGTACAGCGAACAGGTACCGAAGCAGAGCGCACACTTTGCGGTGTACGCTGTTATCGAGAAATCAGATTAAAGAAAATGAAATTACCCGGATCTAACACACATTAGGAAGCAATGATGTGCGAAGCATTTTCATGCATAACCAGCGTAAATTACACAGAACGCATCAACGATGAGCGTCCGTGTTAATGCGACAACATTGCGATGTTATCGACTGCGAACACACGATGTTTTGAGACTGTCTAGCCACAAGATGGCGCTGTGATACAACTTTGAGCGTGTTTATTTTGTGCTGTGACCACTGCTGGCGATGTAGTATTTCGCGACGTTTTGTGGCGGAATTCTGCATGACGATCCGTATAGACACTTTCCTGTCCAGAAGACGGCAAACGTCTACCAAACTACTACAGGTAGCTTGCCAATTTCAAATTTCGGTTACATTGTGTGACTTTCAACTGGAACTGTACACCAGTTTGAAGTCGATGCACGCGCTGTTACGACCCCGGCCACTAGTTCCACGTAGCTTGCAATCCAGCGTTAACTTAAATGGTACTGGCCCGAGTTGGACGTTTCATGGGCATCGGAAGACCAGGTGACCGCCCAGGCATGACGACGATGCGTCGCGAAAAAAAAAAAACAGAAACTTCGAACAATTTAGTTAGAGCATGGTGAAGGATTCAGATGAGAAGACAGAGTGTGAAGCCAATTATGCGTTTTCGATGCAATGTGCCAGTAATGTCCGCCTCTTTGAACAATCCAGCTCAACGATTAGAATTGTGCGATCTGCCACATGCACATTTAAAAAAAAATTGCATAGTATAGAAACACCCACACGCACACGCATAAGCACGTACACACGGTATATCGGCCCGTTGGAGTGACGGTGAAGAACACAACAGTGGCCTAACGGCGAGTCACAAAACTGTATCTGTAGTGGACGAACTTGTGACCAGCAAAACAAGTATTATTCTAAGCACAACGACAGCGTCAAAGACCGTCGTCGATCATCGAAAATTGGATTTCCTCTGGGTCAAACGCGTCGGCAGTTTACGCAGCAGTTAGCCTACGTTTGAGCGGAATCGCTGGCGCTGGCGTAAGCTAAAGAATTCACACAAGCACACGCTCGGTACGTGTAGTCTTATTAGGCGGAAATTATCCCGCCATAAAACTTGCAAAGACGGTTGGGAAGAATCAGGTACACGAAAGCGTGTTTTGCGTCAAGCGGTAACTTTGTAACAATAGCTGCTAGTCCGTGAAATACGACCAGTGAAAAAAAAAAAAAAACATTAACAATGTCCACGTTTCAATATTTTGCCTTTCTGAAATACTGTAGTGAAAGCTAGCCCGTGCCAGATTTCCATTTGTACTGTTCCTTTCTTATTCCGCGCTTCATCTTTCCTTCCTTTCCCTTTTCTTTTTCCTTTCTTTGTTTTCATGCGTGACCCTGTATTCATAAGAGAATGAACCAGCTAGCTTCCAGCCAAAGTTTTCATATACACAACGCGTGATCACTCCCCAGTGAAAAAATCATAGAGAAAGGAACACACACACGAGAAGAGAGCGGCGGGGCAACATCTGAGCACATTCTTCCGCGGTATAGCGAGATGCCTTCGCGAAACAAAGCACGATGCGCGAGCGCGCACAAGTGCTCGAGTTGAAAACAAGGCTATAGACAGAATGCACCTGCTCGCGTCCATTGAATCGCACTTGATTCGCTCGGGCACCCGAAGCAGCCGGGTTTAAGATGGAGCCCGTGGAACGCGAGCACCGGAAAAACGCAGAAACTACCGTATTTCTCCGCGTATAACGCGCGCCAACTAGCACCGGACACGGAGCCTGAAGCGTATCAGAGAAGCTGCTTGCGACCAACGAAGAAGATTACGAAAAGAAGGAATTTAAGTTGAGGCAAAGCGCAGAAAAACACGGGGACAAGAGAAGGCAACGAAGACGAAGCGCTGTGTCTTCGTTGCCTTCTGCCTTCTCTTGTCCTCGTGTTCTTTTTTGTTTTTTTTTTTGCGCTTTGCCTCAAGTTATGCAGTACCAACTAGCCCACCAGTCTGTTCTCTTGAAAGAATTTAAGTTGACGTAAGTTACACTTCGTGGTCGCAAATGTATTTGTCACGCTTATCGCACCGAAGGTCTGGATTTGCCAGAAATGACGCGATAGAGAAAGATGAGCGGCGACACCAATTTCGAATTCGCGCGCCAGCCCAATTGGCCAGCCACCGCAACGTCACGGATTTCGGAGGCATTCGCCGTAGGCTACGAGCCAACTGTGTATTGACTAAAAAAAAGAACTACGTCGCGTTCAGAAGCGAAGTAAAGTTCCACCTGAGAACTTTTGCGAGCTTTCCAAGCGAGAAAAAGACTTAAGCAGGGTAGAAAGAAGTAAAATACCCGTCATTGCAATGATGTCTCCACTGCTGTGATGTGGGTGCAAAATTCGAAAAAGGAGATCATTTTCTCCCACTTTTCTCCCTCGAATAATAGAATCCTTAACGGCCGAAGAAGAGCGCAGAAAGCTTCATAAGAGTAATTTAATTATCTAACAAAGCTTTACTGTCATTAGAGTCGCTGCCACATGTCAGCGTTCCTTAACGCCTTCTGAAATTAACTTTTTTACGAACTGAGCGTTTCTTCATACTGGGCCATGGAGACTGAAGCATTCGAATGTAATGTTAGCTGACTTTTTACAAAAGAACGGAGATAGAGAGAGAGAGATTAAGGAGATCTCGCCTATTGTCCTATATGATATGACGCGAAGCATTTTTCAGGCTACTCAGCACCGTCTGCGGTTCTGCGAAGCGGTGCCGCAAGAAATAATATAAACTGACAGGACGTTGCCGTAGGGCATAGCTTTTCCATGCAGATGAGTTAGTAGTTGGGCTGAGTGCTTGGAGCTGATTGTGATAAATGAACGGCGAACTATGCCATTCAAGGATATTAATTGACACCGCTATGTACACGCGGCCTCAATACCATTCATGCTATGTAAATGCTACGCCATTCAAATGTGTAAGCTGACTTATGGAGGATGGAAAACTAAACAGAAAGCATAGAAAGTAGTTCAAATGAGGCTTCGGAGAATTCGACATCGACATAATTAGTGTTTTGCGAAGACGGGCCACAAATTATGCTATCGTTTGCATAGTTTTTGAGCAGTTGTATTATAGGAGCTTTTGTCTAAATACGCGCTAGAGGATGGGCCATTTTCTGTACGGCCGCTTCATTGAAATTGGTGAGAATTTCTTACATCTGAAAAAAAAAACAAAAAAAAAAAAACAAGTACAATATGTGCGACTGTGCGTAGTGGATTTCTTTATAGAAAACATAAATATTTTTACAGAAGTCACTGAAAATTGCATGAATAAGAAACGAAACTGAGGAATCTTGTTTACAACTCTGTAACTCGGAAAAAGAGATAATAAAAATGATATCCCTATTTTGTAAACTGTGCCTTTCGAAAATTTTAAAGCCGCAGCATTGCACACCGCTCTAAAATATTACAACAATTTGTGCGGAAGACTTTCTCAGCACATTCTTAAACATAGTAGGAATTTAACCCAAGCTGCGACCTTGTATGTTAAGTCAGTCCGCATCAAATGCTCTAACAGATGCACTTTTTAGAGCTGCGATTCCTGTCTTGTCTTTCGTGCATTGCTACGGATGCAATTTGTAAACTTGGCTTAACTTTCTTTGAAAGTAATATTCGTACAAAACGTGAGACCTCATGTAAAAATTGCGCTTCATGAAATTGGCATTACGCAACTTCATTCATATCGCTCGAGTGATTTTCTAATGAGAGCACTTCTGCGTTCAGTATTCGCGTGTAGCTGAAGGAAGATTGGAAGTCGACCTTGACCTCTGCCTTCGCCTCCCTCCCCCCCGCACGCCTTCTGATGTCCTGAATACGCGGCTACTACTGACGATCCTCATTAAGAGTAATTTGTACTGTCTAGATATTGTCTGTGGGCCCCTAGCACACAATTACGCCCTTCTGTAGATTTCTCTTAGCGGTAATGTATGTATACTGTTCACAAAGAAAAGTCATCAATGAGTATATTCCCATCGGCCTGTCGTAGCGTCTAAACGTTCAAGCGATTCTTCTGTTGAAAGTATTCACGATGCCCGCGACCTATACAGGTGGCGCGCGCGGTCAATCAAGATGGCTGTTTGCCGGAAAGAAAATTTTACAGAAAAGACGAAGATTTTTCTCGTCGTCGAAAATTTGGCTTATGTACTGGGAAACGCAGCACAGATGCGCTTACTGTTGTTGTCCTTGACCATCGCACGAGCGAAAGAGGTAAACAAAAGCCTGTGCTTGCACCGCAGGTGTTGGCAAAGCCCGGACTAGCTACGCTAAGACGGAGCCATACCGCGTTGTCGTCTGCTCATCCTCCACGAGGCGTTTCTCTCCTTGGTCACCGGGTGGCGCTAGCGTCTACGGGCATTGCGAATAGTGACACGTGTACTTGTATATCTCTATCGGGCGGCCACGTTTCACCGTCTAACAAATGTTATCGCACAGCGCAGACGCGCCAGCATGTGTAGGAACTTTCTAGAAAGTTATCGATGGTTCTATCCGCTGTCTGTTTTTACCGAACCTTGTGTTATCTGATTACATCGCGCGACGCGAGCGGTGTAGAACTTTGTGGAAAACACGCGGGTCCCAGCGATTAGTCTGGAACGTTCAACGAGTGATGTATAAAAGCCGACGCGCTTGACCCGCTCATCAGATTTCCGACGATCGCCGACTGTGTTCACCGCTATTGCTCTGCTTTGAGGGTAACTTGCTCTTGAGGGCACCAGTTCGCCTAATAAAGAATTAGTTTCGCCATTTACAGTTTTGCTACTGTGTTCGTCAGAGTCGCTACCACGTGACAATACAGACGGCAATCGACAAAAAATATAAGGTAGGTCTGCATGCTCTCCATGTACTATCGGCGTCAAATGAAAGTTGAACAGCGGAGCGCGTGGCCCAAGCACAAGTTAAGATATAGTGCGCGCCGTCCAGTCATCACCATTGACAGGCGCGCACATCCGATTTGGCCACACTGCGCGATCCCCCTCTAGTGAGATAATTTCGCTTCTGTCCTGGTTCTTACATTTGAAAGGGAGGATATAAAAATAAAAACGAAGCTAAAATATTGCAGTTTACGGCGAGTCTTGTCGCACAGATCGCCGAAGCCACAAGTGCTGTCAGCGCGAATAGCGGTGCGCGTGGTGCAGTTTGCACCGTCATAGCCCGCACCGTGCACCGTCATCGCAAGGTAGATTCGCCCGCGCGGTGCGGGCGATGACGGTGCAAACTGCACCACGCGCACCGCTATTCGCGCTGACAGCACTTGTGGCTTCGGCGATCTGTGCGACAAGACTCGCCGTAAACTGCAATATTTTAGCTTCGTTTTTATTTTTATATCCTCCCTTTCAAATGTAAGAACCAGGACAGAAGCGAAATTATCTCACTAGAGGGGGATCGCGCAGTGCGGCCAAATCGGATGTGCGCGCCTGTCAATGGTGATGACTGGACGGCGCACACTATATCTTAACTTGTGCTTGGGCCACGCGCTCCGCTGTTCAACTTTCATTTGACGCCGATAGTACATACTACAGATCGCCAACGAAAATGTCAGTACACTTCTCATGCATTATGAATGAATTCACGTGAAGGTACAGTTAGAGACTATCCAGATCATTCCGCGAAGGGTTCAGCCGCGACTACAGCCTTCGCTGTGAATTTGCTTCACAACGGTAAGGGTAGAGGAAGCCCTATAGTTATCATTAAAGAGTTGAATTGTAGCTTGTTCCTAAGTATAATATGGTGACGACCCAAGATGCTTAGGAGGAATTGAAATAAAAAAAAAAAGTTACTCACTGAGTTTACAACCAGCCTTGCTTCTGCTCTAAAACCAAATATCGTAACAGTGTAAACCGTACCTCTTACATCGTGTAAATGCGACAAATCCGACATTTACAAACTAGGTGAAACTGTCCCATCATTTAGACCAGCCTTGCAAAAATTGTAAGCACGAATCAGCACTAATGTATTGTGTCCGGTTAGATGTCAGCCGTTTTAGATCTCTCTATAGATGGCGGTTCGTGGAATTGTCATACTGGTTCTTTCTTTTTCTGTTCCATCCTTTCTTTCTTTCTTTCTTTCTTTCTTTCTTTCTTTCTTTCTTTCTTTCTTTCTTTCTTTCGTTCTGTCTTTCTTTTATTCCCTGAATTACTCGGCAGTATACTCGGTCCTTCATCTTCTGAAGATTTCCATACTTATGGTAAATATTGGGGAAAGAACTGATGCCTAAATAAAAAAAAAATCTCAGAAAACTGGTACATTTTATCGTTTTCTTTCAAATTCAACGAACATTATCGTAATCCGGTACATTGGATGCCGAGCTATTCTCCGGGTGCAACATTTAGGCCAGCCCCCCTTGTAGGCTCGAAAATGCGGTACATTGCAAACTGACGGGGCGTGCCAAAACGATACACAGACCTCTCTGTGCAGCGAGCGGCTGGTGGAAAAAGCAGCGTTGCGCAGACGAAAGCAGCTGTAACTGTGGACTGAAATGACAAAAAAAAAGCAGGAAGAAGAAAAGAAAAGAGCACTGAAGGAAGTCGGAAGACGGGAACAATGTGACACAGCGAATAGGGAAGGAATTCTCCTCGCACAATTCCCTGTCCGAAATTTCCCCTCGTTTCCCTCGTATTTCTTTCCCCAACCTTTTCGCCTCATTCGCGCCACCCGCGCTGATGGCCTTTCGCGTCGAGATCTCTCCGCAACGCTGTCGCAGCCACCGCGGTGTGCTTCCCTTTGCCACTGCCAGCGGGGCAGGCTTCGCCACTCGCCGATCTCGGAGTCCCCCCTCTCGCGCTTGTTCTTTTCTCGATGCATTTCGTTCTCCGAGTGTAATGAGTCGTCTGCTTCTCATTCGCGGATGCGAAATCAGAGCCGACTGTGTTTCTCCTTACCCTTCTCCCTCCTCTTCCCCTCCTATCGTTCCTTACTCCCTCGTTCGTGCCGGGTAGAAGCACCGCTTCCGCCGGAAGTGTATATCGCCCCTGTATACGTGGCTCGTCATTGTGCGCCAAATGACCGTTAGGTGATAAGGCGCGAGCGGACGCTGCCACGCGAACACAGGGAGGGAGAGAGAATGTGACTCGGATAGATTAGCGGAAGGAATGTCCCTGCTTGTTATTCTGCGGAGTAGAGCACGAGGACGGACAGAGATATCGCACAAATATCAAAGAAAGGAAAGTTCAAGCGTGCGCAAGGAAAGCACGACCTGAGAGGGCACTATTTTTTGCGAATAGAAGCGATTCGGTCGAGTGACGCAACGGTCACGTGAATGCGCCACCTGCTCATCAAGTCACCTCAAATTTAAGCAATGCCGCTTCTGTGTTGTCCTACACTAGGTACCGGAAACGTATCAAGCTCGTCAGAACCCACACTAATGTTTATTTTTGAGGTTACACTTTGTACTGATTCGTGAAGATTGTGTGAAGCTTGTCGGGAGTCATTTGTGCCTCCGAGATTAATAGTTAAACAAAATTTCAGCTGCGATAACAGTGTATACTTCAGTGTTTTCACTGATTCTTGTCTTGTCTAAAGCCTCTTCTGTATCATGCGTCTAATGCAACGGCAACAACGCCAACAAAATAGGTTGCAATAGGACCAGATAAGGTCTACACCAAATCATCGGAGGAGACAGAGAGATAAACCGGATGGGAAAGGCAGGGAGGTGAACCGGATAAGATTATGGTTTGCTACCCTGCAGTGGAGGAAGGGTAATGGGAAATGAAAGATTGAAAGAACAATGGCGAAAAAAGAAAGCAAAGAAACGAAAAAGAAAAGAAAGGATTGCGAAGGTCGTAAACCTCCATGAGAATTACAGTCTCCCCAATAGGTCATTAGAACGTAAAAAAATTTCTCGGGAGAGATTTAGGTGTAGACCTTCTGGTCCTTTTACGCACTGTACACAATGAATTAGCTGCCAGCATTTTCAGTCCATATTAAATAAATATATCCTTTCAGACGCAGTTTTATGCGAAAAGCAGTACTTTTTTATGACTTTGCGTGTTTTCTTTCTAAGTAACTTATCCAAATCTTCTTGGGTCACATTGACGAAGCCTTTCATGCCTAAGCGCTGTTCGCCACTGTCCAGCCGCCGTCGCTAGTAATCTTTCTGCGAGACTGAAGAAGACAGCAGCATCATGTAACTGCTGACGCAGCACGACGTGAAGGTTGATATGCGCCACCTTGGATGCTTTTATATTTATCGCCCAGATATCTGTAGATGTTCACTTTTCGTACGACAAATTGTGTGCAACATCCCGACTGACTGGCAACCCTATTTACGAACTGTGCCATCGTTTTATTCTAAATACGGGAGAGGGGGGGGGGGGGGGGGGCGACCCTCACTTTGCTTAGATGTACAGATCAGCAGGTCGCGTGATGATCCGGCCTACACGAGAGTAGCCAAACTAGCCTACCACGAGAGAGTGCCTGTCCGGGTTAAATAAATTATGGGGTTTTGCGTGCCAAAACCACTTTCTGATTATGAGGCACGCCGCCGTGGGTGACTCCGGAAATTTCGACCACCTGGGGTTCTTTAAAAATCGAAGTACCACGGGTGTTTCGGCACTTCGCCCCCATCGAAATGCGGCCGCCGTGGCCGGGATTCGATCCCGCTACCTCGTGCTCAGCAGCCCAACACCATAGCCACTAAGCAACCACGACGGGTAGGTTGCACGGGTTATAGTTTGCATAGATAGCTACGTGTACCGGCGATCTTGGCACGACCTTGTGCTACCCTCCTCCACACTGCGCAGATTTGGAAGCACGGGCGCGAACATGCGGGGCGATTGTGACACCCGACGCGGCGGAAGCTGCGGCGCGTACGCGCATTGCGCCGGCGGCGGCCAGGTATGACATCGCGCGTCTCCTCGGGGGACCGAAGCGACCGTGCGTATGTATGTACATTCCGTACTGCCGTTGCCGAGCAATGGCGCAAGCGGCCGGATCCCGACGACGGCAAGCGTTTGCCGGATTTCTCTCTCTCTCTCGCGCGCGTTTATCTCCCGCGTGTGTTGTGCACTTCCCGTGGATTGTGCGGCGCGCAGACGCGATGAGAAGGGGGGCGTGTGTTCGGGGCGTCCGACCTCTGCCAATTGATTCGCGGACTGTCGGTCGCTTGCCACACACACACACACACACACACACACACACACACATATATATATATATATATATATATATATATATATATATATATATATATACAGCAGTGTAAGGTCATCGGCGGGGCTCTTAGTAGCTGCAGAGTGCGAGGTTGAAAGTTCGGTTCCGACTCACATGGCTCCTGCGCTGTTGAAAAACTTGTAATGCCCAAACGCAGCTCAGAGATCGAGAGAAATTAGAACGACTTATTGAACTCGGTTTCTGGCCACGGAGACTACATTTTAACAAAACGAATTAGACAAACAAACAAACAAGCGAGCAAACAAATAGCGAAATGCTTTTGAGTAAAATAGTTAGTACAGTAGCAACAACACAAAGCTTACTCCAGCGTGTGAATGGCACCGCTATGGGCTGTGGTTTAAGTATTTTTTTGTTAGTGTCTAAATCTCAAATTCGAGGCACCATACTCAACGTAGCACAAACGACATTACAGCGCTAACCTATCGCTCCGTTTACGTCGCGCCTATATAAGTGATCGGCCGTGGTAGCGTAGTGGCTTTGGCGTTGCCCTGCTAAGGCCGAGGACGCGAGACCGTAACCCGGCTGCGGCGGCCGCATCTGGACCAGGAAGAAATGCAAAAAAATGCTCGTCTTCTTTCAGGTGTACGTTAGGGGAAACCGAATGGTCATAATTAACCTGGACCTCCCCATTACCGCGTGCACCTCATAATGATATCGTTGTTTTCGCGCGTCAAACCCCCGAATTTATGTCATTTCTTTATACGAGTGGAACAACTTTGCAAATGCTTTCCGCTAACCCAAATGCAACACCGCTCCACATAATATCTCAAAACATACGAAATGGCGTCCCGCATAATGAACCATCTTTCTTTTTGAATGCAAGCACTCACATAACAATAAATGCGCGGAATAGTTTTCCAGTGGTATATAGTCACTGTTATCCGACGCAGCCTCCCAAATAAATAAATAAATAAATAAATAAATAAATAAATAAATAAATAAATAAATAAATAAATAAATAAATAAATCAGTTAACCAATCGATCAATCAATTGGTCGGCTAGTCAGTCAACCAATGTCCAATCAAGCAACAGTTATCCTGCATAACTGCAGCTGCGCTGCTGCTACGCAGTCCAAAAAACGGGCGAACAACGGCACCCAAAATTAATTCCGCGCCACGCCACAAAAGGCTGAAACGGCTAAACTACACGTACCCGGACACCTCCGGTCTTTCAGAAACGTTGTTCGGTTTCAAGGAGACGCGCAGCATTATGCACGACGTCTTTCGCAACTTGCCGCCTCCACGTCGTTGTCACGCGGTTCCTGCCCCCTGTTGGGGACTCGGTGCTGGCGCCCGTTATTGCGAATGGGTCGCAAGCCCCAAGGGTAGCGTTGGCCTGGCGGCCTGGGGCACTGGAAGCATCCGAAGGTCCCGGCAAAGCAAGAGAAGACTGGTAACAAAACAACTTGTTTATTCTAACATAGCAAAAGAGCGGCCGGTCAGGTCGACCGAAGCGGAGAGACGGTAGAGCACGTAACTCAACAGTACAAATCGGAGCCTCTCTCCTGGCGTCCGGGGGCAGCTGCTCTTATACTCTCGGCGTCGCGGGCCAGAAGGAAGGTCACGGGATGAGCCCACGCGACGGCGGAGCATGAGCCCACGACGGCGCGCATGGTCGAGTCGAGAGACATGGTGAGCCGAGTGTAGTGACGCATCGCCAACCCGCCGACGGACAGACCTGCTGGCTCCTCACTTGGGGAGCTCCGCTCCCCGGCTGCCGCGCTTTGACAAGCGTGGGCACACACACACACACGCACGCACGAAGACACGTGGCACTGAAACACGCCTGGACACGCTTGGCGGGGAGGCGTTGCGGCGGCGTCGAACGGGCCAAAATGTCTGCCGCTTTGAGCGAAGCCCCGGCGTCCGTTGCATCCTCGCCGGCATTACCGCGCGTTGTAGGCGAAACGTAACAGACCGCCCCGCCGGGGGAAGGAGATCCCGATGGTCAGGGGACTGCATCCGCTGTCCGGAGGGATGTCGCTCGATGATGCTCATAACCGAAGTCGGGCGTCCTTTGGCGTTTCTTGAGCGCAGCGCACAGAGAAGGCCTCGTTCTCACGTTCAGGTGCACACAGGACACTGCAAAGTGACTTCGGGAGAGTTGACATTTTGTTCTCGTTTCCGGCAAGCGTTAGAACTACGCTGAAAGTCAACCGCTCAGTCAGCAAGCACGGCACAACCCTCACTAAGCCCTGCCAGGCTCTTTCCCCTTTTATACTGCTGCCTAGTTCCTTACAGTAGTTTAGCAGCACTCAGAACGCGTCCACAAATCGGAAAATTGCACTAGAAAGCACATCATCACTTTGAAACACTACACGAAAGCAATAGGTTAAAAATCCTGCCTCAGGAAGAAAAACATCAGTAACAAGCAATTTTGAGGCTGATTCCCACGTTAGGGGCTTCGACTTAAGCCATCGGCGTTACCGTTGAGACTCCCCTTTTTGTAACGCACCTCAAAGGAATATTGTTGCAAAGCGAGGCTCCAGCGCAGGAGGCGGCCATTTTTGGGAGAGATGGTCTGCAGCCATTGGAGAGGGCAGTGATCCGTTTCAATGATAAACCTCGAGCCAGCTAGGTAACATGACAATTTCTGAACGGCCCACACGATACACGCACACTCTTTCTCGGTGGCGCTATACGCCTGCTCACGACTCGTCAGCTTACGACTAGCATACAGGACGGGGTGTTCTACTTCTCCATTTTCCCGTTGGCACAGTACAACGCCCATGCCTCGCTCACTAGCATCACACTGAACAACGAACCCTTTTGAGTAGTCGGGCGATCGTAGCACAGGCTGGCTTGTTAGGGCGCTCTTTAGGGCGCTAAAAGCTCTTTCCTTCGTCTCATCCCAGACGACTGTTTGCGGCTCTGTCTTTCTTAGAGCATCCGTCAAGGGAGCCGCGATATCAGAGTACCTGGGGATGTACCTCTGATAGTAGCCGGCGACACCTAAGAACGACCGAATATCGGTCTTCGTGCGCGGTTGCGGGAAGTCTCGCACAGCGGCCACCTTTATTTCAGAGGGGCGGCGACGACCCCGACCAATCACGTGTCCGAGGTAGACAACCTCGGCCTGTGCTAACTGGCACTTGGGAGCCTTGACTGTCAAGCCCGCATCGCGCAGGCGGGTTAGCACTGCCCGCAAGTGCGCCATATGCTCAGGCCAGGATGCGGAGAATATCGCTACGTCGTCTAGATACGGTAAAGCGAATTCTTGCTGTCCCCGCAACACTTTATCCATGAGGCTTGAAAAGCAGTATGGCGCGTTCTTCAAACCAAAACTCAAAACTTTAGGACGGAATGTCCCCATTGGTGAAATGAACGCCGCATACCTACTAGCCTCTTCTGTAAGTGGAACCTGCCAATAACCCCTGACAAGATCTAGGGTGGAAATAAACTGAGCGCTACTCACTCTCTCAAGGCGCTCCTCGATGTTAGGGATCGGATAAATTTGATCCTTAGTGATGGAATTAAGCCTGCGGTAGTCGACGCAAGGACGAGGTTCCTTGCCCGGTACCTCAACTAAAATCAAAGGGGAGGTATAATCACTCTCACCCGCTTCAATAACACCGAGCTGTAGCATTTTCTTTACCTCAGCCTCCATAATATCGCTCTGGCGGGGTGACACCCGGTACGCCTTGGATCGTACTGGCTCTGGGGAGGTAAGTTCTATGTCATGAGTAAGGACAGAAGTCCTACCAGGCCTCTCAGAGAACAGACCTTGAAACTCTTGTAAGAGCTGGTGTAATTCGGTTTTCTGCTCAGGCGACAGCGATGCTTTACTTATTAAGTCACTAATGACTTGATCGGTGTCTTTCCTGTTCGTCACTGAGCCTAGTCCCGGAAGCTCGACCGGAAGCTCTTCTAACTTTCCCGCATCGGGAATTTCCTCTCCAGTATCTGGTGCCTTTAACGCTACAGGCTCAATTTTATTCAGTTCGGGCGTGCTCTGAATACCAGCTTGCTGCGCCTCTGACCCTTTTTCATCGTTCAACAACGTCGGCCCCGCAACTACCGCCTTTGCAGCGAGCTCCCGAACCTTCGATCTGGTTAAGGCCTGAACGCTAGCCTCACCAAACAAAAGCCCCTTCTCGCGCAGGAGGTGATCGGACCTGTTCGAAAATAAGTACGGGTACTGGGGGGGCAGCATAGATGACACTGCGGCCTCCGTCTCAAGTGCTCCGAAAGGTCCTTCAATAAGCACTTTTGCTACCGGCAGACACACGCTATGAGCTTCCACTGCTTGCTTGATCCATGCGCACTCGCCCGTGAACATATCGGGTTCTACGTAAGACGGGTGAACTACATCCATTGTAGCTGCGGAATCGCGAAGCACTCGGCACTCTTTCCCGTTCACGAGGAGGTCTCGCATGTAAGGCTCGAGAAGCTTCATGTTCTCGTCAGTGCTGCATAAAGACAAAAACACGACTTTTGTTTTTGTTTCTGGACACTGCGCCGAAAAGTGACCCGGCTTCTGACACGTATAACACGCGCACTTGCCTCATCTCGAACCGCTTTCTGCGTTCGGCTTCGGCTGCCGCCGTCTCCTCACGTTCGGTCGGACACTGCGCCGAAAAGTGACCCGGCTTCTGGCACGTATAACACACGCGCGCTTGCCTCGTCTCGAACCGCTTTCTCATGGGCGTGAACTTCGGCCTCTCATACTTGGAGCCAAATTCACCCTTTTGACCGTCCTTAGCTCCGCGAGCCCGACGCGTCACAAACTCCTCGGCTAGCTCAGCGGCTCGAGCCACCGTACTAACGTCTGGCCTATCCAAGACCCAGTACCGCACGTTCTCAGGTAACCGACTATAAAACTGTTCTAGCCCGAAACACTGCAGAACTTTCTCGTGGTCACCAAACGCTTTCTCTTCTTTGAGCCACTCCTGCATGTTTGACATAAGCCTGTACGCAAACTCTGTATATGACTCACTTTTGCCTTTCTCATTTTCCCGAAACTTCCGACGGAACGCCTCCGCTGACAGCCGGTACTTTTTAAGCAGACTCGATTTCACTTTGTCGAAATCCTCTGCCTCCTCTCTATTCAAGCGAGCGACTACGTCGGCCGCCTCGCCGGGTAGCAAAGTGAGCAAGCGCTGTGGCCACGTTTCCCGAGAGAACCCCTGCTTCTCGCACGTTCGCTCAAAGTTAACCAGGAACAAACCAATGTCCTCTCCAAGCTTAAACGGCCGCATCAGGTCAGTCATTTTGAACAATACTCGTTCTCCTGCACCGTGTGCCTGACTTCCATTACGAGCGCGTTCCATCTCTACCTCAAGACGCTTCATTTCCAAAGCGTGTTCGCGCTCTTCTTTTTCTTTCTGTTCTTTTCGTTCACGCTCATCTTTCTCTTTCTGTTCTTTAAGTTCACGCTCCCTCTCCTCAATGGTCTCAAGGCATTCCGACAGCTCGTCATCCTCAGCTTCTAACTCAAGAATAGCCCTTAGCAGTTCTGGTTTTCTGAGTTTGTCTGAGACATCCAGACCCAACTCTCTTGCAAGCTCCAGCAATTTCGGTTTGCGCAACGACTTCAAATCCATGGCTGCTCTGAATGCTGCTTTCTCTACTGCCTACTATTGTCTTGCCGCAAACTAACCCGGCAGCAACGACAACCACAATTACCAGCTCTGTTTCTGACACTAACCAAAAGCCTGGCAAAACTCAGAAGAAGAAAGTCCCGCACTCACCAAACCTCGCAGCCAAGAATTCAGCGCAGTCGTTCCGCTGCAGGCAACCAGTCATCACTCAGGGCTCGTTGCACTGCTCCCGGATGGTCGTTGTGCTGCTCAGCATACATTCAACCGCATCTCTTCGCTGCTGGCCTCCGTTGTCGCGATCTCACCGCTGGCAACCAGTTGTTGGGGACTCGGTGCTGGCGCCCGTTATTGCGAATGGGTCGCAAGCCCCAAGGGTAGCGTTGGCCTGGCGGCCTGGGGCACTGGAAGCATCCGAAGGTCCCGGCAAAGCAAGAGAAGACTGGTAACAAAACAACTTGTTTATTCTAACATAGCAAAAGAGCGGCCGGTCAGGTCGACCGAAGTGGAGAGACGGTAGAGCACGTAACTCAACAGTACAAATCGGAGCCTCTCTCCTGGCGTCCGGGGGCAGCTGCTCTTATACTCTCGGCGTCGCGGGCCAGAAGGAAGGTCACGGGATGAGCCCACGCGACGGCGGAGCATGAGCCCACGACGGCGCGCACGGTCGAGCCGAGAGACATGGTGAGCCGAGTGTAGTGACGCATCGCCAACCCGCCGACGGACAGACCTGCTGGCTCCTCACTTGGGGAGCTCCGCTCCCCGGCTGCCGCGCTTTGACAAGCGTGGGCACACACACACACACGCACGCACGAAGACACGTGGCACTGAAACACGCCTGGACACGCTTGGCGGGGAGGCGTTGCGGCGGCGTCGAACGGGCCAAAATGTCTGCCGCTTTGAGCGAAGCCCCGGCGTCCGTTGCATCCTCGCCGGCATTACCGCGCGTTGTAGGCGAAACGTAACACCCCCCACCCCCTTCTCTCCTTGGCGCTTACGCGCGAAGGCGGTGCTGCCTCAAACGGCGGCACTTGGCTTGCTGCGTTGCGCTCGGTTCGCTCGCCCTGCTCGTAAACACCTCGGCACACAGCGACGTGGCGTCATCGTAGAGGAACGGATATGCATATAGACGACGGGGTGACAATACCGCGCGTAATCGAGGCGAACTAACAATGCTTCCCTTCTCACTTCCTGGTCTGCCAGGCGTTGAACGGTGCCTAAAGAAAGACGGAGCTCAGCAGCAGCGGCTGTCCATGATCCTTGGAATTGTGCCTGTACCTGTGAAACTTAAAATTCGCGCGACACCCTGGGTAGAGGGAAACGCACATCGTATATTTTTTTTTTTTTTGACGCTCTCACTGAGCATTCGCGCGACACCCTGGGTAGAGGGAAACGCACATCTTATCTTTTCCTTTTTTTGACGCTTTCACTGAGCACACAGCTCTTCAGCGATACATGCGCATTCTACATTACTTATCCTTGCACGTGACGCACAAGCAGCGGCAAACACGGAACAGCGAAGCCTGACAAACAGCATATTGTTTTTAAATCGCCGTCACCTTTACAGCGAAGATGTTTTCGTCTCAAGTTTCTCGCGAACGCTCTGTAGCTCTCGGTCTAATGGAGGTATCTTGGAAAAAATGATACTGAAATTTGCCGCTAAGACAACTCTATCATTGCGCCGAGTTTCATCTACTTTTCACAATTACGCAGTTCACAGTGAAGTTATAAGTATTGTGGAATTCCCGTCTGCCATGCGGCGGTGCTTGCACGCGTCACCAGTTCATAAATTAATAAGAATAAACCACTCACCCGCCGTGGTTACTTAATGGCTATGGTGTTGGGCTGCTATGTACGAGGTCGCGGGATCGAATCCCAGCCACGGCGGCCGCATTTCGATGGGGGCGAAATGCGAAAACACCCGTGTACCTAGATTTAGGTGCACGTTAAAGAACCCCAGGTTGTCCAAACTTCCGGAGTCCCTCACTACGGCGTGCCTCATAATCAAATCGTGGTTTTGGCACGCAAAACCCCGTACTTTTTAAGAATAAATCACTCCACAGTCAAAAGATGAATTCGTTGTCTGAGTCCTTCAATAGTCATAATAATGCCTATATATACATAGATGCCGCCGATTGAGGTAAAACAAAACACAAATTCTTCGCTGCTCGTCCTTGTTCACAGAGTGGAAAAGCTGACGCGCCAAAACCACGGTCTGATTATGAGGGACGCCGTAGTGGGGTACTCCGGAAATTTGGACCACCTGGGGTTCTTTAACGTGCACCTCAATCTAAGTACACGGGTGTTTTCGCATTTCGCCTCCATCGAAATGCGGCCGCCGTGGCCGGAGTTCGATACCGCGACCTCGTGGCTTTCGAACACACACACACACACACACACACACACACACACACACACGCACGCACGCACGCACGCACGCACGCACACACACACGCACACACACACACACACACACACACACACGCACGCACACCATAAGTGCAGGCATGAGGCAAGCATACTTTAAGGCGATGAACCGGAGAAAAAAAGATTAGTGCCTAATTGATTATAGTCCGACAGAAGAAATGTACAACTACAGTTGAAAAAGATATTTAAAAAGAAAATTCTTTGGATGATTCAGACCGAGAAAACTTTGGAAGCAAGATAAGAGTGGCTTGCATATCTTCTGACGCGTATTCCTCGTCGCCGTCGCAATGTCTTTATCTTCCTCAGCGGGCCGGTTATCTCAATTGCCCCGCGAACAATACTGCCGCGATTTGTACGTTGATCCTTCGCTCCCAGCCTCGCTATCGTGGTTGCCATAAAAATGCCCCGCTGAGCCCATGGTTGGTTCCTGCTTTGAATAGACCAGGAACACGGATACAGTCCTACGAGGCTGCAGCGAGTTGGGCAATATACGCAATAATTTTATATGGTTGCGCCAGCGTTACCCGGCTGAGAGAAGCGTATTACGTGGTGCTATGCGGAGAAGACCACCTCCACAGCATTGTGCACCACGTCCGGTGCTTCCAGAAGGCCACGAGATTGTCCGAAGAGAACTATTGCTCCCCCATGCTTCAGTGCCTCGAAAGCCGTGGGCGTGCAGACGGGTGGGGGTGACAAACAACGTCATCTAAAAGAGGGGCTACAGGCGAAGCCAACGGCAGGCCTCTACTGCCAGGTTAAACACCCCTCTTACAACATCATCAACCACAGCCACAGTCCTATATCGTTCGCGTCGTTGTCTGTTTCGGACTGTACAGACATCATTTAGCGCATGTTATTGTGGCAGTCGCTAGCTTACATGCGCTGAACGAGAAGACGGGGAGGCAAGGGGCCCGATTTTTTGTTGGTCACAACCATAAGAAGTCAGCAGATAACGGAGGCAAGGAACGCGTAGAGGAAGTTGCTTGTTGTTTTAGTTGAAGTGCAGTAATGACAGGGTCAACGGGAAATAAAAGTGGACCAAGACGTATATTGCGCAGTAAGCATGCATGACACTAGCACAGCGTCGTATGACGAGCAGATTATATATATATATATATATATATATATATATATATATATATATATATATAGAAGGAAACGCCTACGGCGGTCAACCAGATGAATGTCTGGTAGGGGGGGTGTATGAGGTAGAAGAGAGGGAAAGAAAGAGAGGGCGGTGCCCTTCAAGAACTGTAGCGGCCGACGAATCTAACTTTTTGCGCCAGTGAAGGATGTCGCCACGGTCGCAGAATTCCTCGTGAAGAACGTCACAATCATTTTTTTTTCTGCCTATATGTTCGCGCTCATCATAACCACCACCACCACCATCATAATCATCATTATTATCATAATCCTCATTCGAATTAAGTTTATACTGGAAGACACGTGCTGCTTCAACGGGCGTTGCGATAACGTTAAGCTTTCTCACCTTCTTTTAGATTACATGCAGGACACGGATTTGGCCTCCACATGGTGACCTTAGGAGTGACTATTTGTATTTGTGAGGTCTGTGTCTGATTTATGCGATTTATTTATTTTAAGTGTCGCTACGGTGGAGCAATTGCCGGCAGCAACTGCAAGGCTAATCCCACCAGTAGCCTACGACCACTCAACTCAACTAAACAACTCAGCTATTGTGCCCCGAGTTTATTCCAGATCAGCCAATGTCCCTCCGAGATCGGCCAAAAATTCCTGGGCCGCGCCCATTTTGCCTGTCTGTCCAGCGATGACAGACAAGATTGGAGCATGATGGCTTCATAATGGCTTCACTATCGGGCTTCTGTGCTAGAGGTCCTGCGTTGCAATCCTGGCGTCGGGCAAGCTTAATAATGTTTAATTTTACAACGTGTTACTTCCTTGAACGCGATCAGCTTGCAAAGTCACGAAGACGTTTAAAGCGAGAAGGACTAGCCGTACACTAACCATCCTTCCCATCATACATCCTTGCACTAACCTTCATTCTCATCAGAAACAGTTGCACTAACCATCATTCCCATCAAAATTACTTGCACTGACCACCATTCCCATCAGAAACAGTTGCAATAACCATCATTCCCATCAGAAATCATTGCACTAACCATCATTCCCATCAGAAATCATTGCACTAACCATCATTCCCATCAGATATCATCGCACTAACCATAATTCCCATCAGAAATCATTGAACTAACCATCATTCCCATTAGAAATCATTGCACTAACCATCCTTCCTATCAGAAATCATTGCTCTAACCATCATTCCCATCAGAAATCCATGCAATAACCGCCATTTCCATCATGAATTCATGCACTCCCGTAGACACTGGCGCCACAGTTTCCTCTAGTAATAGTGTGGAACTCTATGAAACGCGCAGCTCCTAGTAAAAAAAAAAGAGAAAGAAACTATGTCATTTTCCCAGGAGATGATGCGTTCTCGTCATTGCAGCGGGCGGTCCTCGTCACGCTGCCAAAAAGCCCGCTTACGGCCCAAGCACCGATAATAACGAGGCGTTACATCGAACAACCCGCTACGGTGCGCGAAGCATAGAGCGCCGCGGTGTCGCAGCCAGCCACCGGTCGTGAATATTCGAACACCCCTCTATTCAAGCCCGCTAATGCGCGCATACAACGACCCGCGTCGCCGTTCCGCGTGCGTCTCCCGCCGGGCGTGAACACGAGCCAGAGAACGAAGCATGTACACGGGGAGAGAGGGGGCGGGGGGGGCTCGACGCGGTAGTGGTTGGTTGAGCGGCGTAGGTCGTCGTGGCGTAGGCGCCGCAGGAAGCGTTTTGCGAGCGCGTGCCAGGCTCGTAAACACCCGCGTCCCGCCGCGACGTTTCTGTGTACGCCACGGGCCCCGAAACTAAATGCGCGCAGCGCGGCTAAAGGTGTTTGAGGTGCGCCGAATTGAGCGGTCGGCTCTGCAGAGCGCGGAAGGGCGCGACAAGTTGAGGGCGCTCGAGTGTACTCGGTGTCTGCAAGTGGCGGACTCCGCGTAAACCGCTCCTTAGGAGTGCGGCCCGTGCACGATGGAAACGAAGACAATGGACAAAGAGTGAACGACGACAATGCCGGGCTTGGAACGCTATCTATCTATCTATCTATCTATCTATCTATCTATCTATCTATCTATCTATCTATCTATCTATCTATCTATCTATCTATCTATCTATCTATCTATCTATCTATCTATCTATCTGTCTGTCTGTCTGTCTGTCTGTCTGTATGTCTGTCTGTCTGTCTGTCTGTCTGTCTGTGTCTGTCTGTGTCTGTCTGTCTGTGTCTGTCTGTCTGTCTGTCTGTCTGTCTGTCTGTCTGTCTGTCTGTCTGTCTGTGTCTGTCTGTCTGTCTGTCTGTCTGTCTGTCTGTCTGTCTGTCTGTCTGTCTGTCTGTCTGTCTACAGGAGTTCTACTATATCATTTAAACCGGCTTCAGCAGATTGAAAAGTGTTTGTGCAGGAGCTAACTCGACACACGTTTTACCTCTTTGAGGAGCGAAGCGCTACTGACCGTAGTCTAGAGCCCACCACCGTCAGCTGCACTACTATAAATATGTATTTGAACCACAGTTTATATATATATATATATATATATATATATATATATTCCCCGCTTTGAGGCTCCTGCGTTTACCATGCTTTGGAAAGGTGGTCATCTGTGTCAGTATATATGCTGCACTATGTGTTATGGGTGCGCTCCCCTTATCAGCACGCTGCAGCCAGCTGGGTACGTTGCAGTGACACTTTCTCAAGGAACAGTTCAGAACCCCGTGCAGCGTCTGCGCTGCGACAAGAGGCGCAGCGTCTCAAAATGGCAGGGTCTCAAAAACGCTAGCTGCCACGAGAGAAGAATGCGGGAACCTTAGCGCCGAGCGGTACCCCACGGTACCAGCTGTACCAATGCTACAGACAGTACCCTGCCGCCGTGCGGTTCTCGCGGCTGTGTTAGACTGCGCTGTCTTCACAAATGGCCCACGAAAACGGTTAAACCGTCAGAAGAAATCGCGATTAGTTCGCAAAGAACGCTAAGCGCATTGAAAAATTATTACTTCAGAAAAAAGATCAAGTTCCCAAGCCATAATCAGGCCAACGAGTAGGGAGCCTACATCGTAGCGACCAAACGAGAGATCTGCCATCCAATGAGGCGCGGACCGCAGTTAAAACTCCGCTGGAACCGCGTTTGAGCCCCGGCGTATGTGCGAAGCAAGCGCTGAGGTGACGATCGCTCGCTGGGGCGGAGCGAACTTTCGTTACAAACGGCGTAAACAAGTCCTTCGACCCCGTCGTTCTTTAATCGTAAACAGCTTATGGCGAATTCCAGCTGGGCGAACGGGAGCCCATTTTTTAAGGTGCAGTAAAAACAGCCCTCGAGAGAGTTCTTGCCTGCCCTGGCGGTGAGGCGGGGGGGGGGGGGGGGGGGGGGAGCGGGCGCGAGCGAACTTTTCGGGCATATAAGATGGGGAGGTGCTTCATCGTTGGCCAAGTTTGCGCCAAGAAACGACCGTTTAGGGCGGCCGAATTTATGGAGCCTAGCAGACATTCCAGTCCTGTGGGAGAGGGAATTAGAGGAACAGACCGATAGCTGTATATATATATATACATATATATATATGGATTTAAGTATAGTTGAACAAGTAGTACACATATTAGATGGGATAGATAGATAGATAGATAGATAGATAGATAGATAGATAGATAGATAGATAGATAGATAGATAGATAGATAGATAGATAGATAGATAGATAGATAGATAGATAGATTTTGAGATAATCTCACACTGCTTTAAGGGTTCCGAACGACAGATGCGGAGTCAACAACAGGACGGATTATCGATTTATTTAATAGTAGCTTAGTATCCTATGGAGGGCGGGGTAGCGTACGACGTAGGTAACCTAATTTTTTTTTTTTTTTGCTTCGTTACACAGGTAATCAATGTGTTTATTCACGTCGCCTTACCGACGACAACATCGGAGCATCGCGTGAGTGTGCGGTGGGGGGGAGGGGGGAGGGGGGGAGGGGGGAGTTATTATATAGATATGGGTAATGACTGGAGAGCATGAGTAACATGAATGCTTAGACCCCGACATGTTATATCTAAGAAATGACACCGAGATACTTATGGCTCAGATACCCTACCTACAGCACGGCTCCCGAATGACTAATGCAAAACAGAAGGAGAAGATTTGTTAAGAAGGACATAAGAGCGGCGGTATTTATCAAAATTAATGTTCACTTGCCTGGTCCGTTGCACCAACTGCAAGACCTAGCAAATGGCTCCTACGGGCGGTAATGATTATTAGAAACAGTTATCAATTCATAGAAAACACAGCCAGCGGCATAAAGACGAAGTTCGCCTGCAAGTGCTGCACCTGGCGTCATCAATTATTGTTGTGACGTCACGGCATGGAGCAAAGTTTGCTGACGTCGTATAGCTTGTAAGGCTAAATATATTACGATGTTGCTCATAGAAAAAAATACATAAACGAAAGTGTAGCGCGTGTTTCTTGTGGCCGCGTTCGCAAGCGGCAGCAACAGCGATCGCAGTTAGCGCTGCTGATTCTCTAGGTCGCGGGTTCGACTCCGACAGCGGCTGTAGTGCATATCGATGGGGGCGAAATGCAAAAAACGCCCGCGTATTTAGGCGCATGGTAAAAAAGAAATTTAAGAACACCAGGTCATTCCGGAGCCCTCCTCTACGGCAAACCTCATAATCGTATGGTGGTCCTGCCATGAAAAAAACATCAGAATATATTTAAAATAATTTAAGTGGCAGAAACAAAGTGAGCAGGCGTATCACGTCGTCCTGACGAATTCACTTTCTGCTTGTCTTAACCGTTAAACTGGCTAGCAGGAACGAGCATCTAGAGCAAATTGTCGAGGTAACTCTGACGCTTGCCAGCATTTATTCTACGGTTTGGAGGGTTTAGACCTTACATAACGCAAAATAATGACAAGTCACAAAGTAATGGTGTTGGGCTGCTGAGCACGAGGTCACGGGATCGAATCCCGGCCATAGCGGCCGCATTTCGATGGGGGCGAAATGCGAAAACACCCGTGTACTTATATTTAAGTGCACGTTAAACAACCCCGGGTAGTCAAAATTTCCGGAGTCCCCCACTACGGCGTGCCTCATAATCTAGAAAGTGGTTTTGGCACGTAAAACCCGATAATTTATATTTTTACGGATACTGAGATGCGACAATAAAGGCTACAGAAAGGTTAAAATAACGAACTCGGTGTGTGTGTGTGAAAACTTTTATTGTAATGAGGTCCGGAGGCTCGACTTCTTAAGCCGAGGCGGGCCGCTCCCACGTTGGCACTGTCAGGCCAAGACTTTCAGCGACATCATAGGCCCTCTGGACTGCCCTTAGTTGGTCCTGAAAGAATGGGCTTCGAATCGTTTTCTCCCACTGTTGTGCAACAAGCTACCACTACATTTCAAAGGACATGCTCATAAAATCTATCCATGGGAAAACTGTTGACCCACAGGGGACGAAAATAGAAAGAAGAAAGAAAGGAAGCCTATGAAACAACACGGCATTAGGGAGTTTAGAAACAGCATTCTCAAGCGACATTGCGTAATCAAAAACTAAAATTACTTCGAATGCTTTTCGCATTCTATTGTATGTTGTGCGTTCATTCGTAGGCCTGGTCGATTGCGTCCCTTAACTTTAGGCCCCTATGTTTAAAGCTCTGTATTTTTTTCTTCCAGGACATAGAGCGTTTGGACTTTCATTTACCGCAAGAAAATGACAAGTCGACAACGTCACGAGAGCCCTCCTTGAAATCGTCGTGTGCTCCGTCGTTCTAGTAAAGCAGACGCCATTTTCGTCAGTTTTTCGAAAACGACGAAACAGACGAACCATTCACGACAGCCAGCGTAGTACGCAACAGAAATGTCCTGCACCAGTGCATCTGCCCTGGCGCTTACTCGGCAGAACCTCCGGCGTGCTCCGACAGCGCGGCTTTTCCCAAGAGTTGCACGCAATTACGACGAGAGAACGGAGATACAGGTATAGCGGCCGGGGAACGACGCGGTAAGCGAGATGGGGTGTCGGATGAGCCTCGTCGAACAATGGGGTAGGAAACAAGGCAACGTGAGAGAGAGAGAGAGAGAGAGAGCTGAACGGAGATGCGGAGTACGACTTTCCGGCCGCGGCCTTGGCAGATCCGGGGCCCGCTGCCGCTTCGCGCAAGTCGCTCGGCGTCATGCGCGCGTTGTCGACTGCGCAACGTCTTCGACGCTGTCGATTTGCGCTCTTGCGGCCAGGAATGCCGCGATGGATGACGCTTCGGCTGTTCGGCCGCCGTGCCTCGACGCCGCGTCGCCGAGATCGACGAGGAGTTCGGGGGATGTATATACCGACACTTCCACGCTTCAACTCGCACCTCGGATGGAGGATCCGCGGTATCCCCGTGAACGACGTGAAAGAGAAATGCCTCAATTTCTGCATTAAAAAAGGTCAACGCGGCTTGGCACAAACCGTCTGCATTATGGGGTTACTGATCAAACTGATTTAAAACACGATGCGTACATTTCTGTTCGACGTTCGTGCGGCAATGTCACGAAAACTACCAAAAAATAAGAAAAAGAAAGGAAGAAGGAAAGCTGGGATTTCACGAGTCATAATCCCGATCTGATTACGAGGCATGCGGTCATGGGTGACGCCGGATTATTATTTTTTTACCACCCGACGTTTTCTTTAACCTGCACGAAATGCATGGTACACGAGCTTTCCGCCGTAGTATCGATCGGAACGCGGCCGCCGCGGCCGGTGTCGAACCCACGACCTTGAGTCAGCAACGCAACGCCATAGACAGTGAGCTATACCGCGGTGAGTACCGAGTAAGAAGGCGATCTGCGATCCCTTTCGAAATACGACTGGATATTGCGCGGTGTATGGCAGATAGGATTACGACAGATGTGCGAGTACATTTAAGCATTCTGCGCTCCCGGTGTTACCCCGGCACATGCCTATTCGGAAGGACTGGCGAAGAATGGGCCCGTAACTAGCGTACATTCTAAATGGGCTAAGGATTTCTTAGCCTGAATAACAATTTAAGAAAAAGAAGCCGATGAATATCATGCGCTGCTCTATCAAGAAATATGTGTGATTTGGAGGTACCTCTGAGCCTACACTATATGTAGACCAATAGGTATAATATGTAGCCTCGGGTGTCTTGAATCTACAGTATGAATAGAGACGTGGTAGAACTGAAGCTAATTGAAGCTAACACAATTTTGATTTTCTTCAACTTCATTCAAAGTAAATGTTTGATATAAATGCCTTATGTAGAGACCAGTTGATAAATATTTATCGATAGGCTTTCATTTAAAACTGAGCTGCACTATGGCTGGAACACTAATCACGTGTTTCCTCGAAGTGTGAAACGTACTGTACATTCGGCCCCTGAAGCAGTTATACAACGATAGACACGTTATATCAGCAGCACCCCGGCCTGCAGAACGTGTGAAAAAAAAGAAAGAAAGAGGGGGCAGCAAAAGGAAAGACAAGACACCAATACAGATGCGGAGAGCCGTCGACGACACCGCGAAGAAAAAAAGAAAAGAAATAAAGCGCCGTGGAGCGCTATTCGATGTCAAAGAAAAGACGTATAAAAGACGTCTTCCCGAAGTAAAGTCTGAGCAGCACGTATACAATGGAGCCGTTAGGGACAGTGCACCGCAGCTGTGCCACCGTCATTGTTGACTGCGCGCCTTTGAACTGAGACGACCCGGGCTTGTCACGCAAACGACGCCCTCGATGACTTCGCGCTGTTCTTTTCGCCATCACCTCTCCCTCGTCTACCGTCCTTATTGCCGTTGGCGAGGTGCTTATTGCTGCACTTGGCCCGTTCGCGGAGTACATTCCGAGCGGCGACTCGAAACGATGCAGCGCTTTGCGCTTTACCGCCTTCCACCCTGCCCTCCAAAAGTTTACACGATTGTCTACAGACTTCTTGTAGATCACTTTAGTCTCCTTTTGGTTAATAAAGTCTCGATATATTGGTTGTAGCCAAAAAATGTGAGCGGATATTTGATAGCATTATTGAAAGCTCTAAAAAGATTGCTTACTTCAACGACCAATCTTGTTCTTCTAGGTGTCTTATTGTACTGCTGTTACAGATTTGGTTTCCGAAATGCGCGATTTCATTCCTTGGATCCCTGAATTAAATATCCAGGTACCATCAGGACTGCCCCGAAGAGAAACGAGCCTTCTTACGCAGGCTATGATTAGTAAATGCTTACGCGTTCCGCATAGCAAGGGCCGGTAACACAGCCTGTGATCACTGCAGCGAAGAAGAAAACCATCAGCCATATTCTGTGCCAGTGTCCGCACCATTGCGCACAGAGAGGCTCATTTAATGCTGTGCTCAAGAAGTGCGACAGTCCACGTCTGTTGGAAGAGACAACCCTCCAACGTAGACGTGGTTATGTATCTTACCACAACACTTTTAAAGCATTGTTGTGCTTCTTGCAATCAACAGGACTCAGTGAACGTCTTTTGTACTTCCTGATCTTCTTCTTGCTTTTTTCTATCTATCTTCCCCTACCTTCCTTCTAACTTCCTTTTTCCACCACCCACGTGCAGGGTAGCGAACCGGAGATTTACTTTCGGTTAACCTCCCTGCCTTTTCTCTCTCTCTCTCTCTTTATCTCCCTGATTTTGTTTGTTTGACTCTTCTTGGGGGTGTTCGTCTATTTTCATGATCTTTGCTGTGCTGCAAGTCTGCCTTCTTGTTCGGTGCATTGCTGGTTACAATGGTTTGCTTATGTAACATTCCTTGCAAGTATCCGTAAGGCCACTGGCAATATGGGACTCTTAGAGGCATACGTTGCCTTACAAACGCACGAAAGCGCACTAAACAAGGAGTTTATTTCCCTGCAAATATTGTTTATGCCCCTGTGACGCCAGTTATGCCCTCCCCCCCAAAAAAAAAAAAAAACTTGCATTAATACCAGTGAGAATCGAGTGCTATTTTTGTTTTCTTTATTCCTTCCTTCAGAATAAGCGTTTAGTTGATAATCTTCGCTAGTGTTGTGTTGTTTCCCTTTCATTTTACGTAATCTTTTGCGCTGATCACTTAAACACAAATCTCAAAATCACAAAACACAAACACAAATCGCTCGGTCTAATCAAACTCTTAAGATTTCATTCGCTCATATGCGTATGAGCGAGAATTAGTTTATACCGCATTCGCTTCTTTCACGCGCGGCCAAAGCTACCACGAGCTCATAAGCCGAACTTCATAACCAGCAAGCCACTGCGCCGAGAAAGATAACACACAGCAGTAGGTATCTCGAAGTGAAAGCAACTCCCTCTAAACTATCCGAAGGAAGCAGATGTTCATGAGAAGACGGACGCTCGAAGTCATGAAAAATGTGCAAAAAAGAAAAGAGAAAAGAAAATCGAGCAGGAAATTTTTTGCGACAACTGTCCACGTACGCGAATAGCCCGAAACGCGTCACGTATGAGGGATGTACTTCAAGCGCTTTCCTCTGGACACGTTGTGCCATCTGGCGCCGCCGCCGTGAAGTCCGCGCATACCCAGTGGCGCATAGACGGTGACCCAGGTTAGAGTGAAAGTGGCTCATTGAAGAGCGGCACATGCCCTAGAGGCACATGCATGCTTATGTGGGTGTCAAAGATGTTCAATGAAGAGAGATACAGAGGAAAGGGGAAGGGCAGGGAGGTTAACCAGAGGGGAAGATCCCGTTTGCTACCCTACGCTGGGGAGAGAGGGGAGAGAGGGGGAGCTCAATGGCTCCAAGGGTACATACCCAATGGTACACACCCTGTCGCGCATATCCATGCAGTCTTGCATGTCGAGTGATACATACACACATGAACGCCCCAAATTTTAGACTGGGCTACCAACAGGACCAACGTACATTTTTTTCAGACTGATTTTCGGGTTCGGCTGACATATTTGGCGGGACAGCTAGGCAGCCAGAAAAAAGAAATAAAAAAGAAGAAAAACCTGTTTAACGATGCATACCCCGCACTTTCAGGTTACGAAGTGCATGTGCGTTATGGCGTGACACAGCATTGCTAACAGGAAAGCAGCAAGACAGGTGATGCAAGAAATGAAGCAAGACAGGCGATGCAGACGGAAATGCAAGCAAGACAGGTGATGATTATTGCTTGGGAACAGGACACGCCCCAAAGAGCGCAAGCACATTTTTTTGTTTTGCAGTGCATGATAGAACCAGGAACGTCGCTGGAGCCAACGTTTCGAGACGCGAACTTATCTTGCTGTCCTGGCGAAGACCCTCGTCCCCGAATGTTGGCTCAAGCAGTCTTACTCGTTCTACCATAAACTACATGTTGGTCTCATATGACCTGCAGAAATAGAAAGAATGAAGATGTTTTATTCAACCAGCAGAACGCTCCAAGCGAGGAACAATCACACGGCAGATGGCAGAACAGCAGAAAACGGAGGGAAAGAAAGAAAGACTAAACAAAATACAAGATTGATTTTCGTGGACGCGTCTTCAGGAAATAAGCGCACTTCTACAGTCGTGAAAACTCGAAGCAATAGACGCTGCAAAAAACAGGACGCAACCCCGCGTAATTCAACTCGACGCCCGACCGGCAAAACGTTTTCTTCTTGTTGCTTTCATTACTTCCCCCACTGCTATACGGGAGAACCTGCCGCTGACGTCTGGTGGACACCACCTCCCCCCTTTCACGAGATCGATCTTCATGAAGGCACAAACCATTTTCTTCGCAACTTGCTCGCGAAAACGCCCCCCCCCCCCCCCCCCGCACTCGCTCCGCACCATGCCAAGCTGAGCCAAGGCGAGCCGTAAGACTCTGATGAAGTCGGCCGAACCATAAACTCGCGCTGGTCGGGCGAATTCGGACCGTTTATACGACGAAAAGCGGAAACAGTGTGTGGGAGCGAACTTTTCTTGTTTTTGTTTTTTTGAGACGAGATTAGAAAAGACCGCCGCTGCAACTTCGGGGCGGAGAGAGGGAGAGAAGGCGATCATTGTGCCCCCTCCCGGCGAGAATCAGCGAGACGCGAGACGGCGCGATGTAACGTTGGAACGGGCGGCCGGTGGGAGTGGCCGGGTTTAATGGAGCAGACCCCGAGAGAGGACGTCCAAGAGTGGAGGAGGAAGAACTGCTCGAGGAACCGGCCAGGCGTGTCGTGAAAGCAAGTTGCAACCCCCTCAATCGAATCAAGCGCTGCTTGCTTACGAGCCATATGCGCAGTACGGTGCAGCTTGCCGACCGATGTTGGTAAAAGAGCTGCTTAACCCTTGGGTTGCGAAGGGCCGCCGAAGCGCCATGCGGAGGCTGTCCCCGTTGCCTGGTAGATTAGCGAGCGTATCAAAACAGCAAGGGCACGTTTGTTGATCACGCTAACGGAGCTTTATTTGTCCTCTCGCAGCGTAAACACGAATTAACTAAATAAGCTGTTTGTCACAGCCAACGTATCTTTCAGCGCATTATCAGCGCACAAAAGAAAAGCGGGTGGGTGGATACTCTTCATTAACTGAGTTTTGCTAGCTCCTTAAAAGCA
The DNA here is from genome assembly GCF_023375885.2 of Dermacentor andersoni. Lineage (NCBI taxonomy): Eukaryota > Metazoa > Arthropoda > Arachnida > Ixodida > Ixodidae > Dermacentor > Dermacentor andersoni. The sequence goes on from NC_092821.1 coordinate 132,130,898, forward strand.
ATTATGGAGTAGTTTTCGGAGCAATCGGTGATCTTACCGAATTACCGCAATGGTTTTTTTTTTTTGCCCTTCCAACCTTGTAACGCACAAAGTTATACTCTGCGTGCACTTTGATTTTGTGTTGATTACGAAAGCTGATTTGCTTCCTGCTTCAGTTTCCACGTCGCTCGTTTTTCTTTGTCGACAAGCCATGTAAATTCTGTTTATTCACGCCCCCCCCCCCCCCCCCCCCTTTATGAAGTAATACCAAAATAAATGAACAAATAACCAAGTAAACCTGGAGCACAGTTGCGCAAGAGACTCTCTGCACGAGCTGAAGGCGCTGCCGATATTATGGCGCTGGCTATATGCCATTATAAACGTGAATTCTGGCAGTCTGTGGATTGTCTATACACTTAAGGCAAACTGCTGTGCTTTTTTGAAAACCTGTGCTTTTGGCGAGTGTACTCCGAGTACAAAAGTTTGCGAGTTTACTTCCTTCGGCATATAGCGGTCCGTAGATTTTCTAACGGATTGTTTGCAGAGAGGGTAATAAGGCATTAATACAGAGTAAGTGTAAAGGAAAAAAAAAATGTCGAGACGGTGTCTTACAGTCATAAGGCATACAGTAGAACGCCTATTAACGAACGCCTTTACAACAAAGACCTCCTACAGTGAAATGACCGACACAACGAAGGATTGATTACGACCCAGCCGAAATTCTACATCTTGTACGTATTGTGAACACCTCCACAACGAAGATCACTGAACGGCCGACGAATAAGTCGCAATTGATGATGCAATCGTAAATGACGAACGTCAACATCGATCTTCAAAGCCATCTAGGGCGTAGAGGACACGAACGCGAGCGAAGACAGCTGATGACAAAGATTACGTAAACGAATCTAGCCTTTCGACTGCAAGGAACGCGATGGCGACATTCCACGATGTCAGCTTTACTTTAATCCAGGGTTTGACGGAATCCCTTTTGGTCGGGAAGAGGCATGATGACGAAAGAGAAATAGACTGGGGCCAGGCATGTATTACTGCGACCGAAAAACAAACAAACGAAAGACATGCACCACGTTTGCATCCTAAATACATGTACATCCAGACTACTGCGCACACTCTGAACCGTAGTGACGTCAGGCTCCCCCACGTGGGTGCGCGATGACTGCGCCATCTTTTCAAGCCTTCACAACCTCCTGCTCTTATATGCATCGTTCTCATTGTGAACAGGGCTACCCCGTGTGGAAGCCGAAACGTCTTTAAATTTTCACTAAAAGTGAGTTTCTTTTACTTGGTCGGCGTTCTCTTTATTTCAACACTCTTGCGTGCCCCTGCGAAGCATGCTGTAAAACTGGGTGCAACAAGGTTGGCCGCAGTCATGCATTTTGTCAGACAAGGAGTGCACGAAAAATAAAATTGCGTCTTACTTCAGTAGGTCGCTATTCAAACTATGTTAAGTGAAGGAAAGAAGGAAGGAAGGAAGGAATAGACGGAAAGACAGGGAGGTTAGCCAGTTCTCATACAGGTTGGCTATCCACGTTCAGTGAAGGTTTTTATTTGTTGAACCTGCTTAGCTTGCTCTATTGTAATCGGAACGGAATGCGAGCTTTACAGCGAAGTGACATTTTTAACGAAGGAGTTTGGAGGTCCCGAGCACTTCGTTATAGAGGTGCCTGACTGTGCTTCATTGAAAGAAATGTTTCTAGACGTTACGCAGTCTTCTCAAATGAGCTTTTTTTTGGGTAAGGTTGCTGCGTGCGCTTGTGTTGAATAATTAGCCACGATATGCAAGCGCTATTACACAGTTAAGTTTTGATTTGTTGGACTTTACGTTCTTTGCAGCCTAGATCGATCGATCGATCGATCAATCAATCAATCAATCAATCAATCAATCAATCAATCAATCAATCAATCAATCAATCAATCAATCAATCAATCAATCAATCAATCAATCAATTACTTAAATCCATAGAAAATGTGGCTTCTATGAAAAACATTGTAACACATCGAAACGAACAAAGCAAAAAGATAGATCTTCAGCTGGGCAGGACCACAGGAGATGAAGTTGGCATGTGACAAGCAGATGAACACACATTGCGGCTCAATTTCCGGCTTATCGAGATAGACCGCTTGAAAAAACACATACTTCTGTTCCGTTGTTTGCTGTGGTCCGTTTCGTACACGCAGCTCAGACATTCTCGTTTAAAAGGAAAAAGAAAAGACAGAAGCAAGTCAACGCTTATAGGCCGACAGCTGTCCGGGAACGCGCGGAATTCGCGGCTCCGCACGCGCGGAAACGCCCGCACTTGGCCTTTTTCCACGGGCTGGCCCAACCGGCCTCGTAGCACGCACTACGTGTCAATCGAGCCCAAAGCATGCGCAGAACGATTGCGGAAAACACGCGCAACCTTCGCGCAGCTGCACCCGAGAGCTATAAAGTTATTCTCTCTCTCTCTCCCCCGAGAGCTGCAGACGAGCACCCAGTCTTTCCCGCCCGACGCGAAATCGAATGCCGCAAGCCCACACCGAGAAGCACGCGAATACGAATTGCAGCCCCCCACCCACTCCACGGCTGACGCGCCGCATTCAGAACCTGCTGAGTCACTCCACGCCAGAAACACGCACCGGTCAGCAATCAGGTGCGTCACGTGGTGACCGCGAACGTGGTTGGCCAAGTTCCGGCTATTCCGACCGAAAGTACGTCGTGGCATCGTTGTATAGGTGTTTTCTTTATTATTATTATCTATTTAGCTGCACCAATTTCTTTTTTTTAATTGTGCCTGTGGAAGATAGCACAATTCTAGCCTTTGGCCTGAATTACTCGATGCGGCGGTCATCGAGTAAACAAAAATGCTTAATCGAAACATTTTAATTACGCTAATTAACCTTCTACATAATTATTTCCCTCCACATATTCTAATCTACGAACCGTAGCTAGCGAGCTCTCAAGGCGTATCCACTTGGAACGAATTCTCCGGACTGCACCAACTTCGAGATACTAATTTTTCAACGTGTCCGATGAACTGCATTGGCGTTCCAGTTCCTTTTTCTTTTTCTTTTTTTAAAGAAAACGCTGCTTTATACATTGAAGTGCCAAAGGGATCGGAACACCATTGAAAATTATATCAGAACAACCGTGTTATATCACAACAACAAACGACACCATTCCCTGCCCTCCGTGCCAGTTCTGAACACGTCTCGAAAGCATTAGCCGTTCGCTGCAGCACAGCTATAAAATTCGTATATCACTCTTATCACTCTAAAGAAAAGTTTACACCCTTTGGGGTGTATATTTGTCCCACAACGATAATCGTCATCTGCCTTGCTTGCGTTTCCTTTCTTGAAAACTCATCATCATCATCATCATCATCATCATCATCATCATCATCTCTCTCTCTCTCACTCCCCATTCCCCTCCCCACGTGTAGGGTAGAAAACTGGACTCAGTCTGGTTAACCTCCCTACCTTTCCTTCTTCTCCTTCTCTCGCTCTCTCTCTCTCTCTCTGCCTTGAAAACTCGGCGCTCGCTAACTTCCTGTCGAGAATGCTGCGTCACGCTGATAACGCGCATGCCGTTCGTGGCTGGGAAGTACCGGGCTCGCAGCGTTAAAGAAAGGAAACGCGGGAAAGACAGACATGATTATCGTTGTGGGACAAGATTAGCCCCGAAGGGTGTAAATTTTTCTAAGAGTGTAAAGTGTAAGCAACATTACACCCTTTGGGTCGTATCTTGCGACATAACGATAATCGTCATCTGTCTTGCCCGCATTTCCTTTCTTTAACGCTGCGAACCCTGTACTTCCAATTCGCAAACGGCATGCGCGTTATCAGCATGACATAGCATTGCCGACAGGAAAGTAGCGGGCGCAGCGTTTTCAAGAAAGGAAACGCAAGCAAGGCAGATGACGATTATCGTTGTGTGGCAAGACACGACCCAAAGGGTGTACATTTGTTTAAGAGTGTAAGAACCATTGTGCACAAAACCGCGAATGCTTCGCATTACGTAGCTGTCAACAGCAGTTGGGTCTGCTTAACTTTTTTTCCCACCAGATTGTCACTGTTATGGATTTGTCTCTCGGTGCAAGAGGCGCCTATACTGTATCCGAAAACCTTCGGATGTTGTCGCGGATTCCGTAGCGAGCGAGTCTTATCTAATCAGGCTGCGCGCACGACGCGAATGTAATGTAATGTAATGTAATGTAATGAATGAATGTAATTTAACGTAGTGCGATGTAATGAATGTACGTTCTCGAATGCAAGCGAACGCGAGCGATTATTCTGGAATCTACAGTAATACGCGAATAAATGGTGGACGGACTTCACCAGTGAGATCAGACTTCGACCATCGACGACAGTTGCTCACCGCGTTGTCGGTGGGCTTCGAGTGCTGCGATACCTATTTCTTTTTCTGGGCGAAATTCCGCCCAATAAGTAGTTAAATGTCTTAGCTCACGCTGATAGCGGTGTTTTATTTCTCACCGTCACTACCATGTGGCAACTTGAATATTCTCCGCCATGCCCAGGAATCGACCCCTCGACTCCGTGCCACAACCTCTAAGTAGCCAAGGCAGGTGCCGTTTAAATCATTCCGGGTATTCTTTTCTCCACCAATTATGACGACGTCCCCTTACTGGAATCAATCTCTGCTGACTTCTCGTCGGTGGGGTTATCGCCTCGTTCCACCATCACGTGACCAGCTTATTGTGAAGGGTCACTCAAAATTTAACCGCAGGTTGCAATCTCTCGACTTTGAATCTGTGAGCTTTTGTGAAACAACCTTTTTTTTTTGGCAAGTGAAGCATCGAAGCCTCGCTTACACGCTCCGTTTCCGAGCAATTCTCCCATTTTATTATGTGTGGTTTTTTCCCCCCTTTGCGATGTGCTGTGACGTGCTGTACATTTACATATTTCACATGAAAGCAATCGGTACAGTCTGTCAGTGCTGACACTTTGTTAATTGGTTATGCCAAAAACGAAATACAGAGAGACGAATCAAAGCGCAGGATCCCAATTGAACACCGATCCCAATTGACTAAACTTAAAGGCCTTCGGACAGGGCTCGTGTTCCTAAGATTAGCATAGCAATGCGTTCGTCGCCCTCTGCTATGATGGCTAATGACGTCGTCCTTCCGGCGTGTTCTGTTCCGACAATGGCATGGCGATCAATGCCAACTATAGCGCAGTCGCGATCTACGGTCTCTGTATACACTGTGTCGAGGACTGTCGCAGAGAACACGTTCCGAGGGCCTCCTCGAGACCACGGCCGTCACTAGCAGCGTTGTCCGCCCTTCCTACGATGCCCGGAAGGCAGGAAGGCTTCGCAAACGCCCACTGCTGTAGCCACACTCGGCTAAGCGCACACACGAATTACTGCACTGCTGGCTCTGCATGCATTCTTTCTTCCGGAGGGCTGCACCGAATTAATGCGCGCGCTGTCTCGCGGAAGCCCTCGTCGAGCCTGCAGATGTTGCGGGCGTGTCTGCCCGATGGTGTAGTGCTTACTTACACGAGCTACAGCAACGCGAACGAACCAAGTTGGGGGAATCGTGAAGCCGTACACCTTCGCAGAGAGCGAAAGACCACACAGTGCGTCACTACCACTCTCTCCATCTTTCTTTCTCTCTCTCTCTGTCTGTCTCGTACGCACACTGCGTTGCACTGGGGAGGGCGGGACTGGGGGGCCGACTCGAACGTAATTACTCGGAAGAAGCGCGACCGATTGAAGCGAGAGCATTGCTTGATGCCAGGTTGTGTCTCGATTCTTCCTTTTCTTTCTCTCTTTTTTTTTTCTTTCAATGCGTGTAAACGGTACTGCAGAGAATTCGTGATTGAGAGCAGAAATAAGAGCGTCGCAATCAACGTACGTATTACTACTGTCTGCGCGAAACCGAGCTGATGTGATAGCATTCAACTCCGCGTCTTTGAGTGGAGAAAAGAGAGAGAGAGAGAAGCGAGCGAGCGAGGGAGACGTCGATGACGGGGCAAAGCGCCTTCGGTGGTTGTTGGCCGTCGTGCAAGCGAGAACAGCCGGACGCAAAATAGAGAGAGAAAGAAAGAGAGAGAGAAAAAAGGTAAGAAGCAAGAAACAAGCCAAAGTCGCAAAAGACAATGTGACAAGACGAGCCTTGAACTTATATTGAGAACCGTTTGCCTTTTGATGTACATACCTCAGTACACGTAAAATGACGCCGCAGTGGCTTCAGTGGTTACATGATGCTTTTCTTTTTCTTTTTTTTTGCAGCTGTGCACACGAGGTCACGATTTCGATGCCAAGTTGGTTTCCGATGGTAGAGTAACGCGAAGAACGCTGGTGTAGCTAGATTTAGGTGCACGTTAAAGGAACCCAACTGGTTGACAAGATTAATCCCGACTCCTCCCCTTGTACGGCGTACGGCGTCATTGCTCACTGAGCGGGTTCGCGACGTCGTAATTTCGCGATATAAATGAATTAAATGTTCGTAAAAGCCTACATCAGACTGCTTGAAAGGCGTTACTCCCGGATTTCTGATGCTCACGCAATCATCGCAAGCAGTGGCATTAACACTCTAAAATACAGTTTAGTGCTTCCTGCGTACTGTTGACCTCCCCAGTTCTTTACATGGCTATGTCTGTTCCTTTACATTAAAGGGGCTATGACACGTTCGTCCGACTGCTCTCGGTTTGTTATTGTAACCGAATGTAGAGAGTCCAATATGATTATACAAAAAAAAAAATGCTCTCAGCGCACATTTTAACTCGAAAATTTGAATGAGCGAGACAGACAGGGAGAGAGAGAAGGAGAGAGAAATACGTTTATTAATTGAAGAAAAAGAAGATTGAAATCACTGCCTCTAAATCCCTCCCAGCGATGGCAACCGCCATTTTTGACATGGTCGTGTGACGTCAAGAAACGAGGCGCTGCAGCTACGGTGGTTATAGTACACTCTACCACAGCTGTGATGTCTTGCTTTTGAAGCAGTTCGAGACCGCTTTTTGTATACTTGGTTGCTTGCCGCATACATTTATTTTGTTCTTCTTTCTCGTGTTAATACATCATTGTTGCACTGTATTTACAAATAAACAAACAAACAAACGTCTTGCTCCGCAAGCTCTGGCACCTAGCGGCAGAGCAAGAGCGTCGCTATTAAACTGTTCCCGCAATACGTTCACTCGCACGATAAAAAGCAGCAGCGAAGTCCAGAGACGCACACGCAGAAAACAAAACTACGCATGGCGGCCATGGCGTATTTCCACCTGCTGCAATCACTTCCTGTATTTGCAGTGTACAAAGGCATGGCCTTCGAGGTCGGCTTCTGGTACCCGAGGAAGCCGTTTTCGGGGGTGTCAGTTCATTTCGTTACCACTCAGTGTCGTCAGACTGCTTTATGGTTTTACTGTGACAGGAAAAATAAAACGAAAATACAAATTTTCTACTGCGCCGAATGTGCGCAACTTTTGCCAGCTTGCTGTGGAACACGTACGGTTTAACATACACTACATCATTTTAACAAAGGCTAGAAAATTTGGTCTCGCAGCCTCTTTACACGTTTTCACTGCTCTTGATGGCAATGCGAAATTCCTAGTCATCAAGCTTTACAGCCTACATGCTCTGTATAGTTTCTAATTTTGTTGGTGCGAGGAGACCATCGAGCACCTATTTTGTACCTGCCCTCGCTACGACGTCCAACGCCTCTCTCTGCGGGCAACTTTACGCCGACTGGACTCGAGACCGTTCACCGAGTCGAAGATACTCGGACCGTGGCCACACCCATCACTGGCACGAAAACCGATTCGTGCACTAGTGCAGTACTTGAAGTGCACGGGCTTAAGAGACCGTTTATAGTGTCCTTGTCTATGGTGTCCCTCCCACACCCCGTACTCAGTGCTTACTCTCTCCCTCTCTTCCTCTTTATATTCCTCTTTCTCCCACCCCCAGTGTAGGGTAGCAAACCGGATGCTCATCTGGTTGACCTCCCTGCCTTTCATACCCTTGTTTTCTCTCTCTCTCTCTCTAATCTTGTTGCCTGAAACGTGCCTACGGCTTTTAACTCTTGTAACCTTCTCTTAGTCCACTCCTTCTGGGCTGCAGTCTGTCAACGAACGAACGAACGAACGAGCGACCGAACGAACGAACAACGAACGAACGAATTAACCAACGAACGAATTAACGAATTGACCAACGAATGAATGAATGAATGAATGAATGAATGAATCAATCAATCAATCTTACCGAAACTAGAGTACATATTAGATCTACCTAGAAAAGAACACTTCAGCCCTTCTACGTTGATTTTTTTTTATGGCTAGGGGCCCCGAAAGCTCTTAAGAAAATGGGCAGGACATGCAATGAGAAGGGAAGATAACCGATGGTCATTAAGGGTTACGGACTGGATTCCAAGGGAAGCGAAGCGTAGCAGGGGGCGGCAGAAAGTTAGGTGGGCGGATGAGATAAAGAAGTTTGCAGGGACGACATGGCCACAATTAGTACATGACCAGGGTAGTTGGAGAAGTATGGGAGAGGCCTTTGCCCTGCAGTGGGCGTAACCAGGCTGATGATGATAATGATGATAAGAAAATAAAAATTACGCACAGGGCATGTTTGCGACCGACGTTAGTTAGAAATGAGCGGCCTAGGCAAATTGGAATACCATAGTTCCCAGGTGCACTGTGCCTTCCTCGCGAGCTCGCACTGAAATAGACTTGGGACTCAGAAAACAATCTCCTGCATTGTCAGCAGTAAATTCACTGTGCTTTTTTTTTTTTTTTGGCGGCGTCCGTGGTCAAGGAACTCCTGTCTCCGACTGTATACTGATATAGCGGCAAGAAAAGTGTCGTCTGCGAGTCAAATAAAACGTCAAATGAGCCTCTTTTGATGTCAACGTATTCGTTCGGCATAAAGGCAAATGTGCTCAAGGGGAACAATAATAATAATGAAAAAATAAATAGCTGGAACAGAGTGACAGTTTACAACACTTAGTAGTTCCCTCACTTTGAAGTTTGGGTTGCCCAAGTATACTTACGTTTAGCATCATGAGTGCCAGACATCACTAGGCAATACGTAGCCTTAGCTCAGACACGCCAGTTGCTTTATCGACGACTTGGGAATCAACTAAAGTCGTATGACTGGTCGTCTGAAGCTTTTACCACGCTGCGTTCTTCAATTACTTGCAGTTTGCAAGTAGTTCCTCCGAGGAGTAATGCTTATAGAGACGTTTGTGGCAGTCGTTATTAAACGAGCGGCATCAGAGTAACTGAACTGACCGATTGATCGCAATGCACAGGTGCTTACGTATTTGACCCCTCTTCCTCCTCTTGTGATATAGCGGTCTCCATTGCTGGAAATAAGCCCGAGCCTTGGTACGCAGTATACCAGGAGTCAATTTCGTAAGCCCGCTGACGTGAGAAGACCGAAATCAATTTTAGGACATCACCATGATCGTTGGACCGTTAGGGTTACAGAATGCGTACAAAGAGAAGGGAAACGCAGTCGAGGACGGCAGAAGACTAGGTGGAGCGATGAAATTAGGAAATTAGCGGGCGCTAGCTGGAATCGGTTGGGGCAGGACAGCGGTAATGAGATCGCAGGGAGAGGCCTTCGTTCTTGGCAGTGGACATAAAATAAGCTGATGCTGATGATGATAATGATGATGACCATCACCATCCACAATTATTGTCATCATGAGTTCTACTTGAAGGGAGAAAGTGTAACAATGGCCATCAGTCTAACTAACCACAGGGGTGTTATTTGGGACGCTGTCACGTTTTGCCGTGTCGTGGCATACCGCAGTTCCGGCGTTTTAAGCCGCTCAGAGAAAGCTTTACCCGCCTTTGCGCGGCAATCAGATCTGGCTAGACGGCGAATTTGACTATATATATGGCAGAATTCGAAACTGCCTAGAATAGCAGCCCCATGTCTCAGACGAACGCCCGTAATGATCATCCTCAATCGAATTAAGTGTAGTACAACAGTGGGTCGTCATTATCATTAGCGTGACATAGCCGACTGCAAGGCAATGTCTACCCCTCCCGGAGACACTCAGTCCCCCTCTCTCCCGCCTCAGTGAACAAAACCCGGATCCGCAATTCCCTAATCAGTTTTCATCATCGCCCGAAATGATACTCCTCCTCCTCCTCCTCCATCAGATCCCTTCGGAGCCCCGCGTTCCGTCGGCCCGCTGCGCTGGATGCCGTCTCCCCTCCCGCCGACTCCTCTCTGGCCTTGAGCACGCGTCTTGTGCAACGAACCGTCGAATTCATCACACCGCCATTGGAAACGACGGTCCATCCCACCAAGGGCTGCTTTCCGCTTCATCGACAGGCTCGTAGCAGGGAGGAGCCGTTCGCGTGGCTACGAATACAAAACTGCAGCGTATAGACAGAAAAGGAGCAGTGCGCGAGCGTTGCCGGGGGCGCCGATGTGCCCGTCGATCACAGACGCGCGTGCCCGCATCCACATGCATGCACATACACGCGCACACATACACATTCTATCTCTCCCTCTCACACAGACGCGCAGACGCACTCGCTCACTGTCAATATACATGCGCGCACACTCACGCACGCACGCACTCAGTTTACTCATACACACCGGACTCACACGGGTACAAGACTTTTGCACACACTCATACATGGGGCCACACATTATACGCAACACACATACTTACTCTGTCTCACACACACAAACATACACGGACACACACGGGCGTCCACAATGACTATCCCTCGCTCTCGCACATACAGATATACATATAAAGGCAAGCGCGTATGCACATACATGTATTCACACACACACACACACACACACACACACACACACACACACACACACACACACACACACACACATGCACACACATACACGCACAAACACACTTTCTCTCTGTCTGTCTCCTACACACATTCGATCGCGCGATCGGACAGACGCCATTCAATCTCGTCTCGGTGGGGACACCACGCCAGAACGACAGCTCCCTTCTCGACGCTTGCAAGAGCGCCGCGGGCGCATGACTCAGACAGCAGAACGTACGTACAGAGTGTTTGCATTTCATTTTCTTTTTGTCCAAATAGTGTCCGCCTCTGCGAGTAGACAAGTTCTTTAACATGAATTTCGCTACCTGCCGCACGCAGCCTTAAAAAAATAGACTTGAAAGCGTTCGCTGGAACACCCTTTATGTGTACGGCGTTCGCAAGTGGCAGAAACGCACATGCGCGTGTGCTGCGGCGGCGAACACTGCGGCGCAGCTGTTTGCTGTCACTCCTAATCCTTTCTTTCTTTCTTTTTTCTTTCTTTCTTCCGTTCTTTCTTTCTTTCTTTCTTTCTTTCTTTCTTTCTTTTTCTTTCTTTTTTGTTTGTATGTGCGTCGAGAACGCGCGCGAACGAACCGAGTTCAGCTGGCTCGCGATCACGAAGCAACCGACCTGCGGGTGCCGCATACGTGCGCGCGCGAGCAATCGCTTCGAACAGCTCGACGCACAGGCAGCGGCGGGGACGACGGCCGCTCGGAACTGCACCGGCACGTGTATACAGCCGTGAGCAAAAGTATACGGACCAGGGATTGCGTGATAACACTGATTTTCTCCTCTGCTTGTGAGTGTAGCTTGAAACTAAACACTCTAAGAGATGTTTACACCCTTTGAGTCGTATCTTGCCGCACAACAACAAAGGTCATCTGTCTTGTCCGCATTTCCTTTCTTTAACGCGGCGAGCCCGGTACTTCCAACTCACGAACGACATGCGTGTTATCGGCATGACATAGCATTCTCGACACGATTGTAACGAGCGCAGCGTTTTCGAGAAAGGAAATGCGGGCAAGACAGATGGAAATTATTGTCGTGCAGCGGATATACGCCCCAAAGGGTGTAAACGTTTTTTAGAATGATGACTGCAGTCCAAACTAGGCGTTGCAAATTCTTTAGTCCGCTCGTTTGTTTCCGGTCGTGCCTGTTAATTACGAAGAAATTCTGTGGTTTTTTTTTCGGCGACCTGTCCGTATACTTTTGCTCACGGGTGTACATTTACATACGTGCACGGAGACGCAATATGCGGGCGGTGTACGGCTATAGCGTGTCGCACTGGAGCGTCACATAGACGCGGTTTGACATCTCCATTCTAGGAGAGTTGATTGTTGGGCTAGTTGGTTCTGCATAATTGAAGTAGTAACTTAGCGCGATAAAAGCGCCGAGACAGGAGGCGTTTGTCTTTGTCCACCTTTCTTATCTCTGTGTTTTTATCGCGCTAAGTTACTGCTTCAAGTATGACATCTCCATGCTTAGGCCCGAGAACCTACGCAACGCTGAATGCATTATAATTCAAACGCGACAGTCGCGCTGGTGATAAGGTGATCTGGTGATTATTATTCGTGAGCTACGAAGGTGTACCGTCGGTCGAGGCGAAAAAATTTACAGCAGCTGTATATGGAGGCGTCGACCACCTACGGCGACGCGTGTAATGCATACAATAACACCTCGGGCGGCAGTTACCTTCACGCTGGGGCTGTTAATGATCGATGATACCAGTGCCAAACACTTAAGGAAAGGACAAAACGAAACAAACGTAATCCCAGTGCGGGTTAACTAACCGGACCCTCCCAATATCTAGTTTCCGTGCCTTTCCCCTTTCCCTTGTCTATCTCGCTATCGCTTTACCGGGTACGAGCATCGAGAGCGGTGTACGACGTGGACGACTGCATATTTCTTTTTTTCTTTCCACAAACATTGGAAGCCAAAAAAAAAGAAAAGAAAACGCTCTCATAGACAATCGCTGAAACTATTTTTATGCAATTTTGTGGCGTTTGATAATGGGAGCTCAATGGTGCCCACTGCAGGAAACACAGTTGTTGATTTAGGGTCACGTATGGCTCGCACAAAGAACTTCCAGTAAGTGGGAAGTTGCAAAAAAAAAAAAAGAAAAAGAAAAAGGAGTTAATCCGCTAATTTTCTCAATCCGCAACTCTGCACCGAAAAAAAACAGGGATAGCGCAGTTCTGTATAACTGCGCCCGTTGTGATACCTGAGGCGAACAAATGGCGAAAATGTGAAATATGAGTTTACAGATTACCTGGAACTGTTAAATTATTTACGAAGGTTGGGCAAACGTAACAAATTAGTGGTGCATTACAGAGTGGAGCACATAATACACCAAGTTTATCCGCTGTAGAAGCTTCAATAGGAGGAGCTCACAGGATCGCTAAAAGAGAAATATTCACCTTACGCTATTACATTACGTTCCAAGAGTACCGATAAGTTGACTGTTTACAACACTCATTCTCTTTTCAATTTGTTTCTCGACAGATAGCTGCTACCCACAGCCTCACCCCGTGATGTGACTCTACTAACTCTTTCAGATGATATAACGCCAAGGTTGACCAGGTCGCATCTGACAACGATATATGTCTATCTATCAAAATGCCAGCCAGCCTGTCTGAGGCATCTTGCCCCTGTTCATCCAACTTTGATCACGCAGTGTGGTTCCATCTGTCGGTCCCTATCTTGACTTTGGGCATAGGCCAAAAAACGAAAAAACAAAAAATACGGAGAAGCGAAAGGCATCAAGGTGACACCGCGTTAATGTACCCAGAACCAGTTTCTCATGACGTCATGGGACTTCGACAGTGTCTCTCTCGGTGTAGCACATCACTTATCAATAAAGAACAAACACATTGCTCTCCAAATGAACCAAAGGCTTAAGCTAGAAAGATTGGTGAACTTGAATTGCGCTAAAGCCACCAAAATGCAAAAAAAAAAAAAATTAAAGAAAATAAAGGAACGTTGAGCTTCTTGACGTCCTACTGACTAGCGCCACAACGGTTTCACCGAAAGAATTTTTTTTTCTTTTTCTTTCCTTCTTGTAATATCCGCTCTCGGGCCAAGGGAAAATAAGAAATAATAAAACTACTTTGCTACTTTAAATTGCCCTATCAGTGTTTCGTTTTTCTTTTCGAAGAGTATGGACATGACATTTCGGATTTCACATTTTCTTCCTTTTTCTTTTGCTTTAATTGAAGGTGCCAGCGTTCGAAGTGCTACAAAAATAATCACAAGCGTTAGAGTAACCTAAATAATTCAGTACAATACGTGTTCCTACTAGCCCGTTCCGGTACCCAGGAGGTGGCTGATCACTTCATGATACACCGGCTAGCTGCAACCTGCGATCAATGTGGCGTCCACACGACTTGCGCCTCCCCTCTCCTGTTCTTTTTAATGAGCAAACCTATTTTTGTAGCCTTCAGACTTGCATTAAAGTTGCTTTCCGGAGCGGCGCAGCGGGGTTTGAAATCAATCAATCAATGTTTTATTGCACGATGTCAAAAAAGAAGATGGATGAATGGATGGATGGAAAAGCTTTATTGCCTACAAAAATATTTGGACCAATAGGGCGCGCCGTAGTAGGGGACGCCGGATGGATTTTTGACTCCCTAAACTTCCCTAACGTGCACCTAAATCCAATCGTGTGTGCACAGCGTCAACTTTAAACGCCGCATGAGACTTGTGACAAGGACAAGGGCGGACTACCAACTTACAAGTTTTATTACCAATGCGCCGAATTTACTTGTCTCTTATGTCGTCCTTGTTTCGACCATGCTTTCTATACCTATGAATCGCTTAATATACACTGGAGGTCAGGGACAAAATATACTGAAGAGAGTTAAAAGGACGTTAGTGAAATCGTCGACAAAATCTATTTTTTTCCTACTTCCAAACTGAGCAGTAATACTCCTGCAGTGAAAACCTGACTTGAACAGAAAGGCTTATACATGCCTTGGTCCAACGAATGCTTATTTTATGAGAAACCGGAATCGACAGAACATAATTTCGTCGACTGTTGGGATTCCGTATATCTTTTTTTCCCGGAAAGTCGCTCGCCTCAGCCACGTCTAGAGAGAGAGAGAGAGAGAGAGCGCATTTATAGGGACTATCGAGGTCGTTGCTCTTGAGGTTGAGTGGGTGGTGTTCTCATTCCAGGACTCCACTGGCCATGGCTAACCTTCGCGCTGTACACTTGCGATTATGTGTCGCCCAACTCGCTTAAACAGCCACCCTCCTAAATCCAAGTACGCATTCTCGCAGTTCGCCCCTCGTCGGAATGTTGCCGTTGCCGGCAGGGATTCGAATCCGCGACTTCGCGTGCTTAGCGGCGCAACGCCGTAGCCGCTATAAAAGCGCACCGTGGCGGTTATCTGTCGCACTTGCCATGTGCGCCGTCGTTCAATGTTCAATCACTTAATTCGAGGCAGGAATATGTGAACTAGATATCTAGAAATGTGCCTTTATCACATATTTTTTTTTTCATTCCTCTCCTGGTACTTCAGCCATCCTCCTGCAGCTCACCTTCCAGCGTGCCGCGTAAGTGACGCAAGATATATGTACCGTACCCCTGGTCCAGACTACCCCACGCATCTTCATTCCCTTTTTTTTTTTTTGCGAAGACTGACCGGCACTAGAATGCTCTTCCCGCCGACGCCTGGCACCGCTTCGACCCACATGATTTTGAGGCTGCCATAGAGTCCACACTTCACTGATAATAATGACTTATCGCTCAGGTAATACCTTGACCAGGGCCTTTGAGGCACTAATAAATAAATAAATATGCGAGAAAGCGCGGGTAGAGCTTCTACAACCTCAATATTACATGACGTGGTCGTCATCATCTTGTTATTTATGAAGTGAACTAGGGTGGTTGCTTGAGCTAGTTGGTAATTCATGATCAAAAATAACGTACAGCGCGAAGGACAAGGACTGCGAAGACGACATACACAGCGCTGACTTCCAATATTTATTTGCGTTGCCACATCGTGTGAAATGAAATGAAATGAAATGAAAATGAAAGGCAGTCTGACTGCCTTTCATTTTCTGCGCATGCCCTTGTATATATACACACGATGTGGCAACGCAATTAAATATTGTTGGAAGTCAGCGCTGTGCATGTCGTCTTCGCAGTCCTTGTCCTTCGCGCTGTACGTTATTTTTGACCATGTTATTTATGCCCACTGCACGACGAAGACCTCTCCAAGCGATCTGTAATTACAGCCGTATACATACTGGCACTCGTTTGGCTGCCGGGTGGCAAACAAAATTCCAGCACAAAAACAAGACCGCCATGTTTTTCAGGCACCACCAACGATAACGAGACAGCATAAACTTCGGGAGAGGAGATGGTGTCGCCTCACGCGAACTCGCAGCCTTCCCTTCCCCCTGCTGCCAGCCACTTTCTCTGTTCGGCACTTGTCGACAGGGTGTCTCGATGCTTCCATAATTACTTTGTTTAGCGAAAAACAACGGACACAAGAAAGACGACAGGACAAGACGCTACTCTCAACTGACATCGTTCTATTGCGTCACTCCTTTATAGAGAGCAGAAACTAGAGGAGCATGCGCAGTGAGCACGATGTCCAGGAACCACCACAATACCCGTTCGCAAGAGCGCACTCATGTGACAGAATTTAAAAAAAAACCACATTCAGCACTGCACAAGGTTAAAGAAGGCACACTAATGCAGTGACCCCAATGACTGTATCATTGTCCGCTTGTCCTGTCGTGTTTCTTGGGTCCGTTGTTCTGCGCTGAACAAAGTAATTATGGATTCGCACCAACTAGCCCGCCGATGCATTGTGCTGTCTCGACGCTACAGCGACATCGGGAGGTGGCCATCGGGGCAGCCTGTAGCAGACGACAGACGCCCACGGGCATCGGCCGCAAGTGAAACTGCCTCGATCTTCAAAAGGCTTGGGCTGGTTGGTAATACATGGTTACACTGGAAGCATAGCACGCGAAGGACGATCGACAAAGGCGAGACGGGACAAGCGCTAACTTTCAACACAGCGTTTATTGCGGGAGAGGTGCATCTATACGCAACTGATTCTGCTAAAGGAAAGGACATGAAAGTTAGCGCTTGTCCCGTCTCGTTTTTGTCGATCGTCCTTGCCGCGCTATGCTTCCAGTGTAACTGTCTCGATCGGGGGCCCGGGAACGCTACACTTGTGCATCAACCGCCACCACCATCGGATATACCGAGCTAGCGCGAGGGACAAAAAAAGAAAAAAAGAAAGAAGAAGCAGAAAACTTGCGATAAAACGGAGGACGCACTTTCACGCGCGAACAGCGATCGAACACAAGTTCGTTTCTCACTGCGAAAGTCCCCTATACACGTGCTCCCTTGCTGGCTTCTTTTGTGCTCGACGGTGACAGGCGTGCGGGACAGCGCACCAAATTGAAATTATAATGCGCCGGCGGTTTAATCTTCTTCGCCTCCTCCCGAACGTCGACGACTTCCTTTCTTTCTTTCTCTGCCCATCTCGCTTTCGCGCTTTCTCTACTTTATTTTATTTTTTTTGGTACGCAAGGTATAATTCTCATCTGTTCTTGCCTCGTTGTCTGCGAGAAGTCAGTGAACGGCGGCGAAATGGTACTGCTGAGAGACCGCCCGCGTTGCTGTGACGGTAGTGCTGGGAGCGAAGGGGGGTGAGGGGGTGCATTTTTCGGGGGGAGAGAGAGCTAGGGGAGGCGGGGGCTGGCGGGGGGAAGAGGAAGAGGGGGGGGGCTCCAGAGACGGGGTGATCTGCCCCCCTGGTGCCCTCGAACAATGAACGATAGTTCGTTCGCCTGCCAGCAGACATCGTCCCGAGGACGTCAAAGAACGTCCTCTCCCTCCTTCAGCACACCTTCGCCCTTACCCTCTCTTCCCCCGCGAGTGGTTCGGCCGCCATGTTGGATCGGGAGAGAAGCGCTAGCGCGCGGTTTCGTCCAATTATACGCCGGCTGTCCGAGCATATCTAACGCGCCGGGCGGTATTCTTCCCGTGCCGCGCCGCATTGCGACCGCCACTATATACCACCGTCTCCGCGCCGTGTGCTATATTCACCGGGAAAAGGCACCGGCTCACAGATCGCCGATGAAACAACAAAAAACGAAGAGCCGGCGCAAAATGCGGAGTCACGCCGATTCCCCGGCACAACTCTCCGTCGTCCCCCCTTCTCGCTTACACCCGGCGGACAGCCCGACTGCCCGGCTTACGCCGGATGATAGATGAAGGAAACGTTCGGATTGCAAAGCACGTCCCTGCGAGAGAGAGAGAGAGAGAGAGACGTGAGAGCCAGAGACAATGCTGCCAGTGTTTCGGGAAGCGGTTGGTGGACGAATATACAGCCGGTTCGACGGTTTATTTTTATTTAGTTTGGCTGGCAGATATCCTCGACTTCTTGTTTCGAAGCACGTATATATATATATATATATATATATATATATATATATATATATATCCTTTGAACGTAGGAAACGGGGTGTCGAGTGAAGAGAGGGAAAACGTCACGGTGGGAAAGAAGTAAAGTATCGGAGAAGAAGACGGGCTCGTCATATATACTGTTCGCTGCGCTTTCGCGGTTGGAGAAAAGTGGCTCTTGGTGTATATAGCGGTATAACCGCGGGCTTTTCTTCGGCTTATCGGTATTCAGAAAGCGGTGTTTCATTTTGGAAGAGATAGCGGGCTATATGCTACGTGGCCACTCGCTTTAGTGTATATACTGAGGGATAGATTGCGTTTCGCCCGGTGTAGGGAACGAACCTGGCGGGGCAGCTACAGTTGATGAACATGATGGACACTAGGATTGTACGACGCTGAAAGTAAATCTTGCGAGCTTCATTGCGTCGAGGTATAATTACACTGAAGAACAACGAACGTACTAAGTGTATATATTCGTCGATTTCAGCCTGCTGTTTATAAATTTTTTAGCGGCATTGTTTATATAGTACCATTTCGTAGTGCTATTGTTGGCCCTTCTGTCGTTCCTGAGCTTTATGTAATTATTTCTTTCGTGGCTCACACTGAATAACGTTAATTACCCTGATACGAAATGTGCAGTGCGGCCGACTTTTGTGAGGAACGGATAATCAAGCGGAACTGGCATGGGCTCATATGCACAAGTTAACTTCTAATAAAGTAACAGTTACATGTATTCAACCTTCTCGTGGAAGAAAGAAGATGACCGATATATGAATGTTTATACAAGAATACAACGATTGACGATTATTTTGCACGATTCGGTGCAAGATGTGATCTCTAATTAGTAAGTTATGACAGTGAAAGTGGGAAAAGCTTTGACCTTTTACCATCGATTATTGTCAAAGCGTAGTTATACACTTTGAGAGTATGATCATGTGGAAACAATAACGACACCTTTGCTAGATGACGCAAAATTGAGGTTTTGGCTGAAGAGGGAAGAGGTGTTCGGAACGGAACGGCACATAAATGTGCTAAACTGATAAGGATTTCATCATTTTAAGCTTGGTTCTAAACCTCAGACCTGCGCCTGGACTATTCTACATGCCTCAGTATAGGGGAGTTCCGGATCACTTTTGATCACTCGAGGCCACTTATGAAAGAACGATTCTTTTTACCCCTTTACCCCAAAACGAAGCGCTTCCAGCTAGGAATGGTAACCCGTCATAGATGGAGTCGTTGCGCGAACATAAAAAGTTTTACCTCCGCCTTTTCTCGACACCATTCTGCGCGATCGACTTGCCTTCACTTAAAATGAAACATTTAACGCAGCAGGTAAATTTACCTAGGGGCAGGAAGTGTTTTCGTGCAGGCATCCACTAGGGTTTTAGTACGCCCACTTAAATGTGAGCCCTAGTTCGCCCGTGTGCTTTTACAGAGACGATATGTGGGACGATGGCATTTGGTGGTCCCAAAGTTTCACGAGGCTATCAAAGGGCCTCCTCAAACACAACTCACGTGTACAACGTGCACTTAACAGCGACGTGGTTAATGTCGAGAAATATATTTGGTTTTATAAAAGAAACTAAGGACAAGTGCTATAGAATGCGATGCGAAATGAAGCAGCATGAAAGTAGCCAGAACAACGTAGTCCAATATCTAGATATTGTATACATTAGTTAGCAAAGGTTGATGACTATGCAATGGCAAACTTACAAATAAGGAAAGAGCATAACCGTTTAAGAAACACTATAACCTAAATACAGAGTATTACACGCCGGTTCATTGGTTGCCAGGTTACGCAGTAGACTCCGCTTAAGCGCCACTTCGAAAGGACAGAAAATAGAGTTCCGTTTATCAGAAGTTTCGTTTATGCGAAGGATGAAAGAAATAATGAGATATCGTTTGATTTCAAAATCATCGAGTGTTTTGGTTTGACTGGGTTGAAAAAAAATACGTTATTGCACTTTTCTTCGAATATCACAACTTCTTTCGCACAATGCGCTTGTTCATGCGATCTCGCTTATTTGATATTTGACTGCCGCCATCACGGTGCACAAAGAAACGCGAAAATTAGGCGATTGAGCAACTTGAACGCCGCAGAGCAGTTCCAGTCGCCAAGACAGCGCAAATCGCTGATGGTTTGGGTTTTCTTGAGTACTTGGCACCATCATTTGACATGCTTTTTCGACATACTGCTGTGTCATATGAAGCAGTACAGCCGACGAGGCAGGTGAAGCGTTGGTTCCTCTTCCGTTCAACCGGCGTTCACTAAAAAGAAGCGTTCCGTTTCGACGAAGTTTCTAAATATTGCTCCTAGAGCTGGCGAAGCAACGTTGCTATCCTCGTCCCGTTTATCTGGCATTTCCGTTTTGTTTATCCGGAATGCAATCTAGTTAGTAGCTATGCTAAAGAAAGGCGAAAAACGAACGAAACAGCGTCAACAATACTTCCTAAGAGCCATATAATTTAGGAGGGCCTCAAAGAGAGGGTTCGCGCTGTTCCTGCATCGTAAGAACGGTCACTAGCCGAACCCGCGACCTTTCATTTAGCGACGACAGGCTAGAGCCACCGAACCAGCGAGGCAGGTGGTTACGGCACATCAATCACAAGCGAAAGCATAGGCGCCGCCTACCTGCGCAAAAACATTCCGACCAAAATGTTGCCCCCCGAGAAGGAACAAAAATACAAAAAGCGGGCTAAAGAACAAAGGAAATCAATCGATCACTCCAATGCCCGCTTTCGAGTGCGCGTTGTACGCGATGAGGGACAGAGACGAGTTCAAGGACCCGGGAATGAGGCAGCGTGGACGAATGCCGAGCGACGAATCGTGCCGTTTCAGTGGTGACGTCAGAACGTTATAGGTTAGCGTAACCTGCACGAAGGGCTGATGCAATCCGCTCTTGCTAAGAACGCGGCTCAGGTAGTACGTGTCGCGCCGAATAAGCCTTCGCCGGAGGCGACTAAAGATTGTCGCGTTTAACTGTCCCGAAACTGCACGGAAGTTTATGAAAGCCGTCTCAGTGTAAGTGTTCCGGATTAATGACGACTACCTGTTTTTTTCTTTCTTTTTTCTTAGCGTGCTTCCGGAGCATGATACCCGAGCTTCCTTGCATTCCGTCCCCATCGGAATGCGGCCGTAGTGGCAGGAGATCGAACCCTCGACATCGTGCTCGGCAGCTGAACACCCTAGCCACCACATCGGGTCGTGTAACTGGAGAAGATCGCAGACTACGTAACAGTATAAAGGAACACTTAAGTAGAAATATTAGTTGAGCCAGGATTGATTGATTACACGATTGGAACTGCCAATACGCCAAACAAAATTTGAATGAATGGATGCTTTCTAAGCAGTTAATAAATATACGGAGACATCACAGTAGCTGCAATAATTAATATGCTCAAAGCAACTCCAATATCGCACACACATGGACACGTGTAATCTCCGCGTCGTAACGGTTGCGGTGATGTCGGCGGTGGTAGGATGAGGTCGACTGACAGGACCATTCACGCTTAGAAAAATTTACACCCTTTGGGGCGTATCTTGTCCCACAACAATAATCGTCATCTGTCTTGCCCGCGTTTCCTTTCTTTAACGCTGCGAGCCCGGTGCTTCCCGTCACGAAAGGCATGCGCGTTATCAGTTGACGCAGCATTCTCGACAGCAAAGTAGCGAGCGCCGAGTTTTCAAGAAAGGAAACACAAGCAAGGCAAATGACGATTATTGTTGTGGGACAAATATACACCCCAAAGGGTGCAACCGTTTTAAGAGCGTTGCTTGTGGCAGCGCATCGCAGTAGACACAGCACCGGTCAAAACCTAAGAGCAAGTGCCGCGCGGGAGGCAGCGACGCTTTGTACACTTCGTACATTCGTGACGTGGCGCCACCTCCTCCCCATTGGCTGCGCCGTCACGTGCCCAATGACGCGCGCACTAGGCCACAGCCCCAGTCAACCAGACGGCTGCGACGTGACGTGTGCGATTGCGCACGCCCTATAGGCACGCCTTTACTCAGCCGGAACCGCGGAACCGCCATGGCGGCGGGGAAGCGCGATCGTCTAGTAATCCCCGGGCCCGGGTCACATTCCCACACAGACAGAAATGTAGCAAATTTTATTTTCAACGCCGTTAATTAACTTTGTTTACAGGAACCTACCTGACAATTTTGATGCCAACCCGAGCATTTTTTACCGTGTTCTTCTTTTTTTAGTCTTTGCGCCGTCGGCCATTTTTAGTACCATCGCTCGGTTACACCGACGCCGACGGATTTTCGCGAAATGGGGCATATGATGATTTCGCATTAAACAATTATTAATATTGCATCTGATCCCTAGTCATGGGCTACTTGGGTATTTATTAGATAAATCTCAGTTTATTATAGCAATTGGAACCGCGCACGCGACATAGTAAAAGATTGAAAAATGTGCACTAATACAAGGCACACAATGCTACTCAGAATGCTGGTGCCTCGTTATGCCAGGCCGCTAGCCTAGGGCAATAGTCTGTCATCTTATGTTATTCGCATCGCATAGCCTCACTCGCCCTACAAACGACTTGCGCATTCCAGGAACGTATCACAAGGAAACCGTGTATTCGTCAACCAGTATGTCAAAATACCTGCGCGCTTGTGTGAGAAATCTTAATAAGGCGGAAAGGTTGGACGAGCAAGCGAAAACCTCGGAATGCTATGCTACAGGTTCAATATATAACGAGAGATCAAAGGGCCGGAGAAAACAATAGAAAAGAAGGTAGACGGATTCACTCGCACAAACAACTGAGAAGGGGGCAAGCAGTGAGCATCACGAAAGGAACAAAATAGAGGTTTATGGCACCGTCAATAAACAAAATGCTATCCGTATCTGTGGTGCAGTCAAACGGACCAGGGACGGATACTATATTGTTTATTGAGGACGCCATAAACCTCCATTTAGTTCATATCGTGATGCCGACTGCTTGCCCCCTTCCGAGTTTTTTGTGCAAGTGAATCCGTTTACCTACTTTTTTATTGTTTTCTCCGGTCCTTTGATCTCTCCTTATATATTAAACCTGTAGTATAGCATCCCGAGGTTTTCGCTTGCTCGTCCAACCTTTCCACCTTATTAAAATTTCTCACACAAGCGCGCACGTAATTTGACATACTGGTTGACGAATACACGGTTTCCTTGTGATACGTTCCTGGAATGCGCAAGTCGTTTGTAGGGCGAGTGGGGCTGTGCGATGCGAACAAGATGGCAGACTATTGCCCTAGGCTAGCGGCCTGGCATAACGAGGCACAAACATTCCGAGCAGTTGACATCACAGGATCCAAATGGAGAGCATTATAGATCTTGTTGTTCCTCGCAGCATATGCGTGTGTAACTTTTCGTTTTGTGTATAAATGTTCACTTTTCTTTGTTCTTTATTTTTCTACATTTTTGCTATATTTAATTTACTACGCCACGCGCGCGCACTCGACTGCTCGAATAAATTGATAGTTACTTATTGGATCCCAATTAGCCCACGTCTACGGTAAGATGCAAAATTAAAGTTTTTGTCTGTAATACAAAACAAGCGGCATGATCTTGATGATATCTCGCGAGAAAGGGCGTTTTCTACAGAGAAACACCTTACAAACGGCAATCATTCGCAATATTACACCAGCAGGTGTCTGAAACATCAGAATAGCATAGTCGTAAGTACAAAAGCTGCCTGAATTTTTCAGTAAAAAAATGCAGTTAAAGAAAGCACCATACCTCGATGAACCCCCTCCGTGTGAGTATAATCGCTTAGCGCAAGACAGCCTCGTAATCATGCAGCAATAAGCGCCAGGTTTCTGTTTAACAACCTTTTTACGCAATAGTATTAACCAGCTCGGCGACCTGCCGAAACTCGTGCACGAAGTAATAAGCAAAAGCTGTACATTCCGGGCTAAAAAATAGAAAAGCAATCTTGCTTTTGTGGAGAATATTTAGATTACTCTGCGCAATGTTTAGACAACGCAGGCCGCATGTATATCCAGTTCTTATTTCAGGGCTAACCACTTGATGGCCACGTGTACTACCTGCCACTTCGTTGCACAAAGGGAAATCTGTGGCTTCTCTTGATAAAAAAAAAGAAAAAGGAAGATTCATCAGTTATACACGTGATTCTACCAACCCAAATATTTTGCAATTGCTGCTTCTCTTGTTTTGTTCAGAATCGATAACAATACAGATAAGACGCACGAGTTCGCGTTCACTTCGCTAAACACACGGAGCAACAAAGCTGCCTCACCTTCGCTTAAGGGTTTATCGTCACAATCGGTACCGTTTTTCTTTTATTTTTGCAGCGATAAGATAACCGGTCTCACGAGAGCTCGTTGCAATTACATATGCATCCCACTTTGTCCGCCACAGTTAACCGTGCAATCGCTATTTTCCCGCTCTCCGCCTGCCATTGAAATGTTTTGTCTTTCTTCTTTTCTCAGATGGCAGCTTGTACAAGGACATAGATAAACAAGTACCGTGATTCTGCCAGGACAGCTTCGAGCGGACCGCAGCAGCTTTCGTACCTCTTTTCGTTACGATGTCGTTATATCTGTAGTTACTTTGGCTTTGCGACAACTGTCTAGAGGGTCACGCAAAAAAAAAGAAAGGAAAAAAAGGAAAACGTTTAGGCTTTCGGTGATAATACTTGCAGATGTTATTAAATGCGCCTGTCAGCTTCAACCTTTGCCCTTCAACGGAGAGCTATTCACTGCACAAACTTAAACAGAACCCCCACCCCCCCCAAAAAAATAATAAAGAAAGGAAATAAAGAAGAAGAAAACGCTCATGTCATTTGTAGTACGGCTACGGTTCTCGCCTAGTCAGAGGCTCGCTGTGACCAACGTGTCAAAAGCAATAAAATGAAATCGTCCGCGCATGCAACCAATGTTTTTGCAATTTTTTTTTACTCTTGAAAATTAATCTATCTCCAACTGTTCACGAAGGTTAGTGGATTATGTAGGCGTAGTTCAGAACCGAGTTATTCTATATATACCGGGCGCTTTTCTTTTCTTTTTTTAATATTTCAAACGGAATGAAAAAGTCTGATGAGCGCGTGGCCGCTGCAGGACCTGTACAGGTTGGATGAGCTGAAGGGAGGGACATTAGTGGCCCGACAAACCGCAATGTCCAGGTAGGTATTTGAAATACAAAAATAGTCAGCAAGCAATTAACTTTCGCAGTATTCATTAACTAAGGGTTCGTGTCACAAACACACACACGCACACACACATAGCACGCGTCGGACTGGCCCTCTTCCACTCCGACGAAGCCGGTCACACAGCCGAAATGTCAGTAAAGTCGTCATTTTTTTCTACGTGCTTCTATTTGAACTATTTCATTGCCGAATTCTGTGATCAACGCTTCATTGATATATATATATATATATATATATATATATATATATATATATATATATATATATATATATATATATATATATATATATATATATATATATAATAAACGTTACACTTCCATCAGGAAAAAAAAAAGCACTGCGACAATGACACCAACGATGAGCGATTTTGATGTACTCTTAATTGTCAAATCGCAGCAAACTATTTCGGGGATAAGAGACGCATTCATTACAAAGCGTTCGAAATAGCACGGAGAAGAGAGAAAGCACGCGAGAAAGATACGGTTGCACGATGCAAGAATATGCGAAAGCATGCCGTATCATTCGATTAATGAGTCCCCCACAAATCGAGGCGACCGCGCACTAAATTAAAGGGCATTTACACATGCCCTAACAGCGATCGTTGCGCAAACGCTTGAACTGCAAACTTTGGAGTATTGTTAGTGCACTTCGACGAGGCGGTTCACGTGCGTGCTTCGCTTTGTGCGACATAAGGTGATTTTTTCATCATCATCATCATCATCATCATCATCATTATCATCATCATCATCAATTCATGTCCCCTGCCAAGGACGACGGCTGGTTCCACCAATCATTTATTAACCCTATCTAGCGTTAGTCGAGTGACCTGACCTAACCATGCAGTGAGAGGTCGAAAAGAGCAAGCGTAGCTTAGATCTTGCATACTGAGAGAGAGAGAGAGAGAGAACTGTTTGGTCCATTAAGGGTTTAGCGTTGGGTCTTCGTCTTCATCGTTGCAGACGCTTGACCTTCTTAGCAGGGTTGGGCAAAGATTTTGCGCCAAAAAACAACACACACAAGAAAGCCGACGACACCACGGGCGCTGTTTCGTCGTCTTTCTTGTGTGTGTTGTTTTCTGGCACAAATTCTTTTCAGTGTGCAAGATCACCAACTAGCCCAGCAGTTAACCCTTCTGTAGCTTAGATCCCTCGATTAAATAATTAATTAACCAAGTTCAACGTTCCGATGAAACACAGCAGGTGCGAGAGACGCCGTGGAATAGGCCCCCCGGGTTGCATTTCGACCGATCCACGGTTTTAGAAACAACGCGCACCGGACGCATGTACACGAGGGTTTACGAATTCTCGTTTCGGACTTTTTTCTCCCTGTGTGCGAGTCGCGGCTCTTTGGCCGAGTTACTGTGAGGTCACGATCAATTCGTGTATCAAAGAAACCCTCGAGTGGTCAGGTTAAAAAAAATAGAGAGAGAGATGACAGACGAACGCCCGTCTGCCGTCTATTTTTCTTTATCTTTTTTATATTATATCCGTTTGTGCGTAAAAATTTGTAGTGATCCCGATTTGTCGCTCGTATCATATATATTCGGTGAACGAGAAGGAGCGGAATCTAGGGGCACCATTCACCGCCATGGCTACGGGTGGCGCTGGTTAGCACTCTCAAAGTCAAATCTATACCGTACATATAGGCGAATGCGCGAGGATACCCACGTGACAACAAATGCCACCGTATCTCAATGAGTAAGAGCATCGCACGCGAAATACCGAGGACGCTGGTTAAGGATCTCATCGTCGGCAAGTAGTTTTGCGTCCACTTTTAGATCCCTTATAAAGTTTATTCAAAGTTTATTTGAAAATAGAAAGAGAGAGAGAGAGCAAATGATAAATGAAAGGTTGGGAGGTAAAAAGCTGATCTATAGTCAGCTTGATTGGCCCTTCGACTCGCCACTCTTCAAAGCAGAAAATAGTGGTATGCGGTAACGTTATTTACGACGAGCAATCAAGGTCTCTTTGCCTTATCACTTCTGCATTTTATTATAAAACAAGAAATAATATTTTTTGTTTGTTTCCATAGGCTTCTTATGCTTTATATTCGGTATACCAAACGTTTAAAGCGTTCAGATGCTTCGTCTCAGGTGACCAAGAGCGAAGTGCTCCTTTCGTCGCATTATGTAGCGATCACCTCTCTCTCTCTCTCTCTTCGCGTAACCAACACTGCCCTATGTTTAATACACGAATGCGAGATTTCACTGCAAGTTCCTATGCCTATACGCGAGTATTAAACTGACATTTTCGTGAATCGACTTCGCGACCTTCAATGCGGAGCTTACTATAGTTCGTACTTCAAAAGCTACGACAGCGGCGCTTTCCTGCTCCCGTATTTACTCGCTTAAACTCGGCGGGCGCCAAATTTGTCGTCTCGCAAAAAGTTGCTAGCGCCATGGTAATGACAACATTCATCATCATCATCATCATCATCATCATCATCATCATCATCAGCCTAGTTACGCCCACTGCAGGGCAAAGGCCTCTCCCATACTTCTCCAACTACCCCGGTCATTTACTAATTGTGGCCATGTTGTCCCTGCAAACGTCTTAATGTCATCCGCCCACCTAACTTTCTGCCGCCCCCTACTACGCTTCCCTTCCCTTGGAATCCAGTCCGTAACCCTTAATGACCATCGGTTATCTTCCCTCCTCATCACATGTCCGGCCCATGCCCATTTCTTTTTCTTGATTTCAACTAAGATGTCATTTACCCGCGTTTGTTCCCTCACCCAATCTGCTCTTTTCTTATCCTTTAACGTTACACCTATGATTCTTCTTTCCATGGCTCGTTGCGTCGTCCTCAATTTCAGCAGAACCCTTTTCGCAAGCCTCCAGGTTTCTGCCCCGTAGGTGAGTACTGGTAAGACACAGCTGTTATACACTTTCCTCTTGAGGGATAGTGGCAACCTGCTGTTCATGATTTGAGAATGCCTGCCAAACGCACCCCAGCCCATTCTTATTCTTCTGGTTATTTCAGTCTCATGATCCGGATCCGTGGTCACTACCTGCCCTAAGTAGATGTATTCCCTTACCACTTCCAGTGCCTCGCTACCTATCGTAAACTGCTGTTCTCTTCCGAGACTGTTAAACATTACTTTAGTTTTCTGTAGATTAATTTTCAGACCCACCCTTCTGCTTTGCCTCTCCAGGTCAGTGAGCATGCATTGCAATTGGTCTCCTGAGTTACTAAGCAAGGCAATATCATCAGCGAATCGCAAGTTGCTAAGGTATTCTCCATCAACTTTTATCCCCAGTTCTTCCCACTCCAGGTCTCTGAATACCTCCTGTAAACATGCTGTGAATAGCATTGGAGATATCGTATCTCCCTGTCTGACGCCTTTCTTTATTGGGATTTTGTTGCTTTCTTTGTGGAGGATTACGGTGGCTGTGGAACCGCTATAGATAGCTTCCAGTATCTTTACATATGGCTCATCTACACCCTGATTCCGTAGTGCCTCCATGACTGCTGAGGTTTCGACTGAATCAAATGCTTTTTCGTAATCAATGAAGGCTATATATAAGGGTTGGTTATATTCCGCACATTTCTCTATCACCTGATTGATAGTGTGAATATGGTCTATTGTTGAGTAGCCTTTACGGAATCCTGCCTGGTCCTTTGGTTGACAGAAGTCTAAGGTATTCCTGATTCTATTTGCGATTACATTAGTAAATACTTTGTAGGCAACGGACAGTAAGCTGATCGGTCTATAATTTTTCAAGTCTTTGGCGTCCCCTTTCTTATGGATTAGGATTATGTTAGCGTTCTTCCAAGATTCCGGCACGTTCGAGGTCATGAGGCATTGTGTATATAGGGCGGCCAACCTTTCTAGGACAGTGTTCCCGCCATCCTTCAACAAATCTGCTGTTACCTGATCCTCCCCAGCTGCCTTCCCCCTTTGCATAGCTCCCAAGCCGTTCTTTACCTCTTCCGGTGCTACTTGTGGGATTTCAAGTTCCTCTAGACTATTCTCTCTCACCTTATCGTCGTGGGTGTTACTGGTACTGTATAAATCTCTATAAAACTCTTCAGCCACTTGAACTATCTCATCCATATTAGTAACGATATTGCCGGCTTTGTCTCTTAACGCACACATCTGATTCTTGCCTATTCCTAGTTTCTTCTTTACTGCTTTTAGGCTTCCTCCGTTCCTGAGAGCCTGTTCCAATTCTATACATATTATAGTTCCTTATGTCCGCTGTCTTACGCTTGTTGATTAACTTAGAAAGTTCTGCCAGTTCTATTCTAGCTGTAGGGTTAGAGGCTTTCATGCATTGGCGTTTCTTAATCAGATCTTTCGTCTCTTGCGATAGCCTACCGGTTTCCTGTTTAACGGCGTTACCACCGACTTCTATTGCGCACTCCTTAATGATGCCCATAAGATTGTCGTTCATTGCTTCAACACTATGGTCCTCTTCCAGGGTTAAAGCCGAATACCTGTTCTGTAGCTTGATCCGGAATTCCTCTAGTTTCCCTCTTACCGCTAACTCATTGATTGGCTTCTTGTGTACCAGTTTCTTTCGTTCCCTCCTCAAGTCTAGGCTAATTCGAGTTCTTACCATCCTGTGGTCACTGCAGCGTACCTTGCCGAGCACGTCTACATCTTGAATGATGCCAGGGTTCGCGCAGAGTATGAAGTCGATTTCATTTCTAGTCTCACCATTCGGGCTCCTCCACGTCCACTTTCGGCTAACCCGCTTGCGGAAAAAGGTATTCATTATCCGCATATTATTCTGTTCTGCAAACTCTACTAATAACTCTCCTCTGCTATTCCTAGAGCCTATGCCATATTCCCCCACTGACTTGTCTCCGGCCTGCTTCTTGCCTACCCTGGCATTGAAATCGCCCATCAGTATACTGTATTTTGTTTTGACTTTACCCATCGCCGATTCCACGTAATAATAAACAATAAAAACGAAATAAAATAATAAATAATACAAACGAAAAGAAAATGAAAAAAGGAGAATAGAACTTCCGGCTCCCACAACACATATTTAACAACAAAAATCAGAGGTATAGTAATAATGATTGAGTTTTCAAACACTTCATTAATGTTGAAACTGTCACCACTCTTTTCTCTGTTCGGCAGTGCCCATACATCATTTATTCTAGATGACAATTCCTTTTGCTGCCTTTTAAGCTTCTTTTGGTTGTTGTTCCTATTCGAACTTCTATAAGATTGTGTGACTTAAGTTATTTGGCATTGTCCTCTACAAATTTTTGCTGTTTGCATATTCTATTGTTGCGTATACTTAGATGCACGTTTCACTATATTTGTTGTTGCACCACTTAACTCTTTTCAATGTTCCTTTTTTCTTGCATTGCAGAGTTACATTGATTTCATCGCGTTTCTAATTCTGTCTATGTATTCTTTTTTACGTTTACTTGTTTTCCTTGCATGCATTTCTTTTTCACTGTTTTAGTAAATAACCAAGGTCCCGTTATACTCGTCGAGATTAGGACCCTTTTCAGAATGTTAATATGCCACCTCTTTTGACATTTTCATGAACTCAATAGACATTCTGATTTATTGATTCTGCCAGAGGAAACAAAAAACGAAGTAACAGACCGCAGATTTCACTATCAGAACGCGCGCGTTAGCTACATTAAAATTTCGCTCCTTCTCTTTTTTTTTTTCTTTTTCCTGATTAACCCTTGTTCCGAAGACGTTTCTAGCACCGGACTATACAACACCTGGCGCGACAGAGTAATACACATTGTGCTGGCGCATAACTTTCCGTAGCAAATTAAAGCGAAGTCGCTGGAACGGATCTTTTGCGCACGCGCTACTCCGCCAAGTAGTCCGGCAGAGGTTGACAGCGCTTGAGGCTTCTTGAAAGCAGACACTGAATCAAAGTAGCTTCCACTACGTGCGAAGGTTTCGCATTTGCCCTAACGCCGAAAAGAAGAGAGTGAAATCGGTCAAACTTGACCCTCGAGCGTTCTATTTTCGTCTTACTCCGCAGTCGCGGTACAGCACGCATTTACGTTTTATCTTCCACGGCTTAATGTAAAGTGAATGAGAATGTCGGGACTACTTTCAGGCGCGCCTTTATACTTGCGCGGCGAGCTTTAGCCTTCATTCCCACGGAAAGATGTCCGCGAGCATGGCTTGAGCGTTTGTTTATTCGGACGAGGCAGAAAAAAATGGCGGGAGAGGGTAGACGTAGCTGCAGATCTCGTTTCTAACATTGACGTTGAAAAGGCAAGTAACAAGAAAAAAGGAAGAGAAAAACGAAAGAGAAGAGAACGAGGAAGTTAAAAGGCAGAAAGTGTAAAATGCTGGACCGCATCGGTTTCGCAAGCGTGAGTCGTGTTTGCACTTTCGCGCGTGAGGGAAGTGCGTACACACGGGGAGGAGGACGGTCTGCCTTCCGTTATCTTTGCTCTCCCTCTCCACCAGCGTCCCACCCACGTCCAACGTTTCCTAGGCACACACCTCGGCGCGAATGCCTCGAAGGTGAGTCAGGGTGTGCCGCACGCGCTATTAAGAGGAAGCCTTAGCTCGGGTCCAACTCCGACGCGGCCTATTCAAATGCATGTAAGACGCAAAAACACTTTTCTGAGATAACCCAAGGACCAATTTTAATGAAATTTGCTGCATTTGAGAGAGAAAGTTAAATTCTAGTGACTGTTCGAAGCGGAATTTCGATTTAGTACCTGAATTTCATTGAAGGAATTTTCAAACATTCGTACGTTCGAAAAAAATATATGCACCAAGTTTACAAATTCATAGCTCTCCATCAAAAGCAGATATAGCGGTTCTGTCAACGGTATTCATTAGCTCACTCAAAGAGAACAAATTAGATAGGTCAATTTATATATTACGTGAATTTGTTACGTTGGATACAAGGGTTTTGCAAAAGCTGCATTTGCACATTACTTAATTTTTTGAGAATAATGTTTAAATACCAATTTTGTCCGCTTTAGATTTACTATCAGAGGCAATTCACAGAATTCAGATATAATTTTTTCTTGCTGAGTTACAGAGTTCTAACTTGATAGTTTCGTTTCTTCAAAATGTTTGATTTTCGCCAATCTTTGATAAAAAATTGACGATCTAAATAAAAAATTTGAAACGAACAGTCACTAGATTTTAAGGTTTTCTTTTAAATGCAACGTACCTCGTCAAATTTGGTGCTGTGGTTGCCGAGAAAACGAATTCTCCTTTTACATGTATTTAGATAGGAGCACCCGAGCTAAAGCTTCCTTTTAACACGACGCCTCTTTTTCGCAAGCCTATATATACACCGCCAGCACGTTTTTGCGGGGCGCAGTCCGGCAGTTAACAGTCCAGTCGCCGCATTCACTCTTCAAACGGTTGCACCCTTTGGGGTGTATATTTGTCCCACAACGACAATTGTCATCTGCCTCGCTTGCGTTTCCTTTCTCGAAAATTCGGCGCTCGCTATGCTTTCCTGTTGAGAATGCTGTGTCACGCTGGTAACGCGCAAGCCGTTCGTGACTGGCAAGTACCGGGCTCGCTGGCGTTAAAGAAAGGGAACGCAGGCAAGTCAGAACACGATTATCGTTATGTGGCAAATATGCACCCCAACGGTGTATGTAGTACATTTGTTTAAGAGTGTACGTGTAGACGCGGGCTCAATGGGAGCTGCAATACGGTGCCCGCGTTCGAAGGTGTTTCAAGACTGCACGACAAACAAACAAACAAAAAAAGAAAGAAGAAACGTTAGAAAATGAAACACCGTTAGAAACGATTTTCTTTTTTTGCGTACGTCGACGCAGCCGTGACGTCTCGTAGCCTCAGCGCCCAGCGGGCTCCGTGTTAGAGCTCGCATTGAAGCCGACTTGCAGTAAAGTTTGCAGAAAGCGGCGCCGATTGTGAAGTACGAACCCCTCCTGGCTTGTCACGCCCCACCCCCCCCCAAAAAAAAACGGAATAAAAAGAAAGAACGCTTCCTTCTCTTTCCGCTTGCTGCCTGAATGTCCAACGATGACGGAATGTCCGATGGTGGACATTTAGTCTCGCCGCCCGTGCGACCCGCTGGGCATTCCCGTCGGACATTCGGCCTCGTTAAACGTTCACGCTCTGAACTGTTTCTGCTCCGCCGGGGAAGAGGGCTACTCTGGCACCATCACCACCATCATCCTGATTACGCCCACTGCAGGGCAAAGGCCTCTCCCATACTTCTCCAACTACCCCGGTCATGTACTAATTGTGGCCATGTTGACCCTCCAAACTTCCTAATCTCATCTGCCCACCTAACTTTCTGTCGCCCCCTGCTACGCTTCCCTTCCCTCGGAATCCAGTCCGTAACCCTTAATGACCATCGGTTATCTTCCCTCCTCATTACATGTCCTGCCCATGCCCATTTCTTTTTCTTGATTTCAACTAAGATGTCATTAACTCGCGTTTGTTCCCTCACCCAATCTGCTCTTTTCTTATCCCTTAACGTTACACCTATCATTTTTCTTTCCATAGCTCGTTGCGTCGTCCTCAATTTAAGTAGAACCCTTTTCGTAAGCCTCCAGGTTTCTGCCCCGTACGTGAGTACTGGTAAGACACAGCTGTTATACACTTTTCTCTTGAGGGATAATGGCAACCTGCTGTTCATGATCTGTGAATGCCTGCCAAACGCACCCCAGCCCATTCTTATTCTTCTGATTATTTCACTCTCATGATCTGGATCAGCAGTCACTACCTGTCCTAAGTAGATGTATTCTCTTACCACTTCCAGTGCCTCGCTACCTATCGTAAACTGCTGTTCCCTTCCGAGACTGTTAAACATTACTTTAGTTTTCTGCAGATTCATTTTTAGTCCCACCCTTCTGCTCTGCCTCTCCAGATCAGTGAGCATGCATTGCAGTTGGTCCCCTGAGTTACTAAGCAAGGCAATATCATCAGCGAAGCGCAAGTTACTAAGATATTCTCCATTTACTCTTATCCCCAATTCTTCCCAATCCAGGTCTCTGAATACCTCCTGTAAACACGCTGTGAATAGCATTGGAGAGATCGTATCTCCCTGCCTGACGCCTTTCTTTATTGGGATTTTGTTGCTTTCTTTATGGAGGAGTACAGTGGCTGTGGAGCCGCTATAGATATCTTTCAGTATTTTTACATACGGCTCGTCTACACCCTGATTCCGCAATGCCTCCATGACTGCTGAGGTTTCGACTGAATCAAACGCTTTCTCGTAATCAATGAAAGCTATATATAATGGTTGGTTATATTCCGCACATTTCTCTATCACCCGATTGATAGTGTGAATATGATCTATTGTTGAGTAGCCTTTACGGAATCCTGCTTGGTCCTTTGGTTGACGGAAGTCTAAGGTGTTCCGGATTCTATTTGCAATTACCTTAGTAAATACTTTGTAGGCAACGGACAGTAAGCTGATCGGTCTATAATTTTTCAAGTCTTTGGCGTCGCCTTTCTTATGGATTAGGATTATGTTAGCGTTCTTCCAAGATTGCGGTACGCTCGAGGTCTTGAGGCATTGCGTATAGAGGCTGGCCAGTTTTTCTAGAACAATCTGCCCACCATCCTTCAGCAAATCTGCTGTTACCTGATCCTCCCCAGCTGCCTTCCCCCTTTGCATAGCTCCCAAGGCTTTCTTTACTTCTTCCGGCGTTACTTCTGGGATATCGAATTCCTCTAGATTATTCTCTCTTCCATTATCATCGTGGGTGCCACTCGTACTGTATAAATCTCTATAGAACTCCTCAGCCACTTGAACTATCTCATCCATATTAGTAATGATATTGCCGGCTTTGTCTCTTAGCGCATACATCTGATTCTTGCCAATTCCTAGTTTCTTCTTCACTGCTTTTAGGCTTCCTCCGTTCCTGAGAGCTTGTTCAATTCTATCCATGTTATGCTTCCTTATGTCAGCTGTCTTACGCTTGTTGATTAACTTCGAAAGTTCTGCCAGTTCTATTCTAGCTGTAGGGTTAGAGGCTTTCATACATTGGCGTTTCTTGATCAGATCTTTCGTCTCCTGCGATAGCTTACTGGTATCCTGTCTAACGGAGTTACCACCGACTTCTATTGCACACTCCTTAATGATGCCCACAAGATTGTCGTTCATTGCTTCAACACTAAGATCCTCTTCGTGGCTTAAAGCCGAATACCTGTTCTGTAGCTTGATCTGGAATTCCTCTATTTTCCCTCTTAGCGCTAACTCATTGATCGGCTTCTTATGTACCAGTTTCCTCCGTTCCCTCCTCAGGTCTAGGCTAATTCGAGTTCTTACCATCCTGTGGTCACTGCAGCGCACCTTACCGAGCACGTCCACATCTTGTATGATGCCAGGGTTAGCGCAGAGTATGAAATCTATTTCATTTCTAGTCTCGCCGTTCGGGCTCCTCCATGTCCACTTTCGGTTATTCCGCTTGCGGAAGAAGGTATTCATTATCCTCATATTATTCTGTTCTGCAAACTCTACTAATACCTCCCCCCTGCTATTCCTAGTGCCTATGCCATATTCCCCCACTGCCTTGTCTCCAGCATGCTTCTTGCCTACCTTGGCATTGAAATCGCCCATCAGTATAGTGTATTTTGTTTTCACTCTACCCATCGCCGATTCCACGTCTTCGTAGAAGCTTTCGACTTCCTGGTCATCATGACTGGATGTAGGGGCGTAGACCTGTACAACCTTCATTTTGTACCTCTTATTAAGTTTCACAACAAGACATGCCACCCTCTCGTTAATGCTATAGAATTCCTGTATGTTACCAGCTATATTCTTATTAATCAGGAATCCGACTCCTAGTTCTCGTCTCTCCGCTAAGCCCCGGTAGCACAGGACGTGCCCGCTCCTTAACACTGTATATGCTTCTTTTGGCCTCCTAACTTCACTGAGCCCTATTATATCCCATTTACTGCCCTCTAATTCTTCCAATAGCACTGCTAGACTCGCCTCACTAGATAATGTTCTTGCGTTAAACGTTGCCAGGTTCATATTCCAATGGCGGCCTGTCCGGAGCCAGGGATTCTTAGCACCCTCTGCAGCGTCGCAGGTCTGACCGCCGCCGTGGTCAGTTGCTTCGCAGCTGCTGGGGACTGAGGGCCGGGGTTTGATTGTTGTGTTCATATAGGAGGTTGTGGCCAAGTACTGCACCAGGGTGGCCAATCCTGCTCTGGTGAGGGAGTGTGTTACCGGTTCTGGTCACCGGCATCAGGCCACATTCCAGGCCTGTTTATGCAATTTTATCAACACGCGGATTTTTTTTTTTTTTTTTTTAATCCGGTGGAAAATTGCGCGGCACCGGGATTCGAACCACGGACCTCTTGCACGCGAGGCGGGTGTTCTACCTCTACGCCACCGCTGCCACCTACGCCACCGCTGCCACTACGCCACCGCTGCCACGGCTACTCTGGCAAGGTAACTCAATGACTATCTGCGCACGTCTCTTTACCCTTTCTCTCCCTCCTCTCTCTCTTACCCTTCTCCATTCCCCCACGGTGGGGTAGCCAACCACACTTATGACTGGTTGACATCCCTGCCTTCCTTATATCCTCTCTCTCTCTCTCTCTCTCTCTCTCTCTGGCAAAGGTAGCGCTTTACGCAAGGCTATATAATATGCTTGATCGGACTCGCCACGTCGCTGAAGGAGTCACGGTGATGTATCGAACACCATTTGCTGGAGTATTAGAGAGTTCTTTATTGTGCACAATAATAAGGTTACAAATGGGGATTATACATACATACAGAGGAAGAGAGGTCCCATAGTCAACAGACTGTACAGGGGACCTCCCATTACAAACGAGTAGGATATGTAAATACAAGGCAGCTATGTGCAAACACACAAAACACCACATTAAGTTAGTCACTGACTAACGCTGTAAAATATTTAATGATAAAAGGCACTTATAAATATAACGTGTCGTGCACTCGGCTGCGGAGCGCAATATATTCGGTCGAATCATTCCAGCATCGAGGCGCTGAACACGCTTGTGTGTCCGTGCTTGTCAATACACTGGAGATTTAAGAGGAAAGTGATCGGGCTCCTCGTGAAACTCTTAAGTGACGTGTGGATTCTGTATGACGCAAATATACCCGGTGTTTCATCGAACACTTTCAATTTCTTCTCT
Source organism: Dermacentor andersoni (assembly GCF_023375885.2). Classification (NCBI taxonomy): domain Eukaryota; kingdom Metazoa; phylum Arthropoda; class Arachnida; order Ixodida; family Ixodidae; genus Dermacentor; species Dermacentor andersoni. The sequence goes on from NC_092821.1 coordinate 132,168,298, forward strand.
CTTTCTTTAATTGCCTGAGGCACGTACTACGATTCCAGTTCGTGAGCTGGTCTACTCGAAGAGGTGGACATTACTTGCGCCGAAAATTTAAGTGCATCGTCGACTAATTAACAAAAGATCACTAATAAAGTTATTAGCTATAATGGCCTTATGGGGCATATTTCAATTTACAGATTCTAGACGGGGAGCTCGCAAGGCGGATCCACTTGGAACGTATTCTCGGAATGACATTAGCTACGACAGATTAATTCTCGAATTTTGCGGAGGAATGCACTGGCATTCCCGTTATTTTTGTACTTCAATGCATAAAACGCCGTTTTGTTAAGAAAGTAAGTGTAACTAAAGTGCGTTTTTATCGCAAGGTCGACGGCGCATATTCTTTTCAACCGCATATGCCTTGCAGTCTCATCCACCAGAATTTGTAAATTGCGTTATGTGCTATAAGGTAATTAGTCAGAAGCTTAATTAACAATTTATTGTCAATTAGTCGATTATGCATTTCACTTTTTTGTCCAAGTAATGTCCGCCTCTTCGAGTTGATCAGCTCACAGACTAGAATCGCGCTATTTGCCGCAGGCAATTAAAAAAAATTGAAAGTATTCCCCTGAAATACTCTTTAAATAAAAGTCATTTGTCTGCTCTAAAAAAAAAGTGCACGTGATACGTGACACCGTCGGCCAAAAGAATGCTCTACATTCCCAGTCGCGGCATTCAGCAGTGCTGGCTAACACTCCCATAGCTATATATCTTGTAAACACATAAATGCCGAAGACTGTGAACGTGGGAACAGCCGCCGCGTTATAAAACTGTTAATGGAACGGTCGCACGTAATGGGGAGGTTGGTGGTTTGGATCCCACCGGCGGTTAGTCGTTTTTTTTCGTCCATTTTCATTTTCCTTTGCCTCATCATTTGTATACTTCAATGAAAGCTACAAACGATATCCGTGTGCTTTTCCCTGGCTTCGTTATCTTTTGGCTTCATTTGATTGTGGCGGTGTGGATTAGAGAGCAAACGACGATGGCCGTTATTCAAGTTGGCAATAAGAGAAAATAGAATGGAGCTGGGCAGACCATGTAATGCGTAGGGTGGATAAACGATGGACTATTACAGTTACTGAATGGGTACCAGGGGAAGGGAAGCGCAGTGGAGGACGGCATAAAATTAGGTGGGGTGATGAAATTGGAAAATTTGCAAGCGCACTTTGGAAACAACTAGCGCGAGACAGGGGATAATTGCAGTGGAGATAAGAATTAGATGATGATTGTGGAGAACAAAAATGGGGTTTCCCCTTCTCTTCGTTCACTGGATTCTGTTTGTTATCTGGAACGTTTAGTAGATTCACTTCAAGAAGATGTGTCGAAGAGGTTCCCTGTAAAATAATTTACGCCCTTGTTATCATTTAGGGATGTAAATTGTTTTACAGTGTGGACGGGTCTCAGCGTGGCATCGGGCTCTGGATGGATGAAACGCGGCGGGCTATACCTAGCGAGAGTCGGTCGGGCGGAGCAATTACCGGCATACTTTTTGAAAGCCTGGATACGTATCAACACAGCCCATAAAATTTTCGCCACCGAACACATTCAGTGACGAGCCAAGAGTTTTAACGTGGTCAGCAGCTACTTGAAGAGCTGCACTTGTTGCACCTCTGAAAGAGTTGTTCGGCCGTCACTGATGACGTCGACAAATATTAGGAAATAAGCGAATGGTTTTGTCTGGATACAATGACATCATACGTTGTTTTTCGTTTTGAAGCAGTAATGTACACGTAGACGTTTCCCTCTTTAGTGACATTTTGTGTTTTACGTATGCCTGCTGCGTTTGTGACATTTGAAGCTGTGTTTACTTGCGCGACATGTTGTGCGCTGAGTATTTGTTGCATTTGTGTCACCTTAAGATGAGTTTTTTCTACTTCTTTGATGGCATATGACGTGTGATACGCATGTTTCGATTATGCTCCTGTGTGGACGAGTAGTCGGAAACATCACTTGGTGCCAACATCGCCTTAATAAGTAATGTCAAGGAAAAAAAAGCAGTGACATCATTCAGCTAGTGTACTCCACGTCTGAAATAAATGCGCGTAAGCAGTAGAGCAACTCTACTGTGGCGAATTCTCGGAATACTCGGCAGAATACTCGGCAATCAGAAGCAAGATGACCGTGGAAGTTGGAGGTGGGGGCTGGGGGGAGGGGGGGTAGCGCTGATGGCCATTTGCCCGTTAAGGCAAACAAATCCTGGCAGAACAGTCGGAATCGCTTGGTGGCTTACAAGTGGGAAACAGAAGAGGTGCCTTCCTCCCCTCTCATCTGGCATCCCTGTGGAGGGAACGCATCCAGGAGAAAGTGAAATCAGGTTTGTGGCAAGTGGGGTTGCGTTTGAGAAAAAGCTCCTCAGCCTTCAATCTCTACCGTCCTCCCCTTCCCGAAGATGTGTTAACAAGTTTGTTGCGATTCGAGCGCATCGCCACAGCGTGGCTTCTCAAGAGTAATACATTTGCGTTCGAGCAGGGTAGCCTTCATTGCGTAGTTCGGAAAAAATGATCAACAATCGCGTTATGCCCCACATTGTCCACCAGCCTCTTTTCTTCCTTTTTTTTTTTGTGAGCAGTTGAACGCGCAAGCAGCACCTGTCTCCGTTGTGCCAATTACAAAGCTTCGAGAGGAAGTGGCAGTTGTATTCGCCCAAAGGATCTCACGTTGTGCAGACAGCTATCGGTGCAGCTGGTATATGGAAAAAAAAAAAAGAACATTGAGAGTGAGAGAAAAATGTCGCGTCTTAACGCCAACCGAACAGACGAAGAGTGACAGCGGCATATCGCCGCCTCTTCATGAGCAAATTGCAAGCTCACCTTGTAGGCGCCATCGACAAGTCGCACCATTTCCTCGTACTCCGCCATGGTTGTTCCGCTCGCTGATCGGGGGCCCTCGGAATAATCCTCCGCGCACGACACAAGGGCACACGTCACCACGACGAAAAACACTTATCATACGCTGCGTCGACACACGTTCTGAGCAGTCTGCATCATCGCGCTTCTGGCAGCCGCGCAATGAAAACAATTTACGCTACGAAGGCCTGCAGCGGCGTTAAACACCGACGACAACGCAACGACGCACCCGGTAACGTGCACGCTGAGCCCGGCGCTGCGTTTCACTCCGAAAGATCCTCCGAAAGCGACGAACCCGAGCCTATCTTTCCTTCCCCGGTGAAGCGCACGCTGCCCGTAGAACAACCGCGACCGACAAGCGCTGGAAAGGCGCTGGCCAGAATCGCATACCGATGCTGGCGAGAGGAAGAGACAAGCGCGTCTGCTCTCAACTCATCCGTCCAATGGGAAAGCGATGCCGCTGCGTCACTTCCGGGAGCGGCGGCGCGGTTCGCAGCTGCGGCTTTCCGAAAGTAGACGCGCTTTCGTTTTCGTCGTCTGCTGCTGTTCTCTCTCCCCCGCCCGCGCGTGCGTCGTCTGCTATCGCGTGCTCGTCGTAGCATCTTCCTAACACGTTCCCTCACCTAGAACAGTCTAAAAGTCTCACGTGCTAATACACACAATTTGAATATGAGTCACGCCGTAGTGGAGGACTCCGGAATAATTTTGACCAGCTAGGGTTATTTAATGCTTGATTAAATCCAAGTATACAAAGGTTTCTGTATTTCGCACTATCGAAATGCGGCCACCGCGTCCGGGGTCGAACACGGCACCTAGAACTCAGCAGCGCAATAACCACTACACTATTAAAAAATTTTACACCCTTCGGGTCGCATCTTGTCCCGCAATGATAATCGTCATCTGTCTTGCCCGTATTTCCTTTCTTTAACGCTGCGAGCCCGGTAGTTCATAGTCAGGAACGGCTTGCGCGTTATCAGAGTGACGCAGCATTCTCGACAGGAAAGTACCGAGCACCGAGCTTTTAAGAAAAACGAAAACAAAGCAAATGATGATTATCGTTGTGGGACAAGATAAGCCCTAAACGGCGTAAACCTTTAAAAACGTTTACACCGTGTAAGCTGCAGCGGCGAATAACAGTTTAATGATGCAATCAAGAGCCCGTACGCAGCTGCGATCATCGAGTAACAATGACAGTGATGGAAAGCGAACCAGAACTCATATTTATGACCTTAATTGGCAGGGCTCAGAGAAAATAATGCTGCTTTATTCTCTGGTTGTTCTCATGTTCATTTTTGTTGTGCTTGTCGCCATTGCATTTTTCTAAGAATGCGGAGGCGCATTGCTCGGGAACTTAGTACATATACTAAAAGCGTAATTTTTATTCCATAAGGCAAGTGAAAATTGTCATTTAGTTAGGTTTAGTAATTGCACAAATATAGGTGCCTGGGCAACGTTAATGGCAACCTTACTGAGTGTACTATCAAAAAGTAAGAAATGTACATTTCGAAATTGTGTGGAGGAGTCGATGACATCTTTTTATTCTTCGGTGATGCAAGTCAGTAAAGGGGGCGGACATTCATATATGCAGAAGAATTACATAATAGCTAAATAACTAACCGAAATTTGCTAATGAACAAATTAGTGTTTTTTTGTGGGGCCGATATTTTATACAAACGAATCGAAGAAGTTGTAGCAAGTGCCAGAAAGTTATTGACTGGGAAGATAGTTAGCAAAAGTTAGGTTTATTTCGGTAGCACTTGTCGTAACTTAATCAAGAGGACGCTTTACTCGGACTCAACAACAATGTCGCCTATTCAAATACATGTAAAACACACAAGTGCTTTTCAGAGACAACCCCTAGGCCGATCTTAAAGAAATTTATTGCATTTGAGAGAAAAAGTTATATTCTGATGAGTGTAGGAAGTAAAAGCTTGATCGAGAGCCTGGCACATATAGAAGAGTTGTCGAAAAAAGGAAAGTCGCAAAAAGGAATATGGAACATCAATCTTTACAAATTTATAACTCTGCTCTAAATACCGATTTTACTCTTCTGTAAATTTCATCTCGTGAACGCTCCAAAGCGGAGAAACTTAATAAATGAAGTTGCAGCGTATGCGAATTTGTTACAATGCTTACAAGGGTATTGCGAAAGTCGTACTCCCATGTTAATCGTATTCTACAGAGCACTAATACGACAATTTTGTTCGCTTTAGATGCATTAGGTGCAGTTTACATAATTGTAACAACACTTTTCTTTGCTAAGTTACAAAGTCTTAAACTTAGTAGTTTAGTTTTCTGAAATTTTGCGATTCTCAACAATTTTAATCAAAAGAAATACATGATCCAAATAGAATATCCGCTTGTAACAGTAACAAGAGTTAAGTTTTTCTTGAAATGCAACAAGCCTCACCAATTTTATTGCATTGATTGCCGAGAAAAACAATTTCTCCTTTTCCATGTATTTGGATTGGAGACCAGAGCCAAAGCTTGTTCTTATTTATTTATTTATTTATTTATTTATTTATTTATTTCCTCAGAGCCAAAGGTTGTGAGAGGGGATTGGGTTACGAATGATCAGGAATTAAAAAAGAAAGATTATCAAGAGCATAAAAAAAATCTAATTATGTAATGTTAGCTACGGCGTTCTTGAACAGGTGATGGTCTGTGACGGTGGTTATCTGCGCAGGAAGGTGATTCCACTCTTCTGATGCCCGCGGTAAAAATGACTAAAGAAAGAGCGGCAGATTTGCAGACAGGAATTGCAACTTTTTGTACATATTTTAAGCGAGAGGAAACACACTGCAGAGGCAATATAAACTCTGTGCGTAGGTGAGCATGATGAAATGTGGCGTGAAACACGCTCAGACGATATAACTTACGACCAGATTCAAGGGATGATAAGTATAGCTTCATTTCTTGTAAGATATGCTCGCTCATCTGTTGAAGTTACAGAGAATGAAACTATCGGAGTTATTTTGAACAATTTGTGGCGAATCCTCGTGGCTTGGATGTTAGTCTGAGGTAGCGTATGCTAATTTAGAGCGAATTAGAGTTTTCTGCATGACTAAATTTAAGAAGGCAGGTGATTGCGCGTAATTACTGCCGTCCTCGACTGCGCTTCCCTTGGCACCCGTTCGGGTAACTTGGGTAAGTCGCCATCATCACTACAGGACATGTTGCTGCCGTCACCGTCTTGACACAGGGAAGCAGTTCCGCCGTCTGCCGGATTTGTTGTGTTTTAAGACCTCTAGCGAACGCAGCGCCCACCAGGGGACACCGGTGGAGTTGCGAATTAACCGAAGCGGCATGCCTTTCGCGTTCCAACTAAACTAGCCTTCTTTTCGCGCCCAATGTATGGTTTCCTGGCGGGACTTTCTAGTGCGTTCGAATTAAGCGAGAGGTCGAATTAACCGAGACCTTAACGAACGGGAGCCGACTGTATAAATAAAATCACCTAGTTTAGGAACCCCTTTCTCAAAAGCTACGAGAGTTACGGAGTCACGGCTTCATAAAATGACCAATGTCTGCCTCTTCAAGCCATAAAGAACTTGTGAACTTGCGAGTTATTAAAGCGATTTTTCTAAACGAAAATTAGTTAGCAGCATAGCGCCCATTATGTCGTATATATTTTTTCTTCGGGTATGTTTTGTGCCGTTGAATTTCCTGAATTATGAGTCACAAAATAGACGCGGACTAGTTTTCTGTTAGAGCCGTTGCTGATTCAGCCGCCGCGTCAGAAGCTTCCGTACACGCGGGAAACGCCGAGGTTTATGTCCAGCGATTTTGTTAGGAGCTCTCTGTGCACTCGGGTCGGTTACCTTGGAACCAACGAGGGGGTGAGGTGAGGAGGGGAACGGGCTGGAATGTATATTAGTAGGCACGTGACCGCGCAACTTACATTAGGCCTGAATCTCACTCACTTAAGATTGTTCTTTGTTTTCTTCTCTCGCGTTGTTAGTTCAACCTTCTCAGGTGGATGCTGAAAACCCCGAGCGGCTCGGAAAACGCGGGCTTTAATTTGAGCCGGGCAGCACTTAGAGTGCGCGTATCGCACTGCCCAGTCGCAGCAAAGGGGCGCAATTAGGCCATAGCGCGTTGGTGGGAATTGCATAATCTCCTCTTAGCCGACACGTTTATGCGAAAACACGCGTCGTCTCTGAAGAGAGTGCGGTTGGGAAAGGCTCTCTTTAGGCATCGCGCATGAAGGAGGAGGAGGAAGATGAAGAAGGAGGGAAACGGCAACAACAACGACAACAACAACAAGGCATCACAAAGTTTAGCTTTAAAATCCCGCAATTCAAATAGCAGTATGCGTACTACGAAGTGTTTTGATCTAAATATTTGGAACGCCTGGTCAATACATGAATACGATACAACTTCAAAATTTACTTGCTGCTTCTTTAGGTTCATTCTGTGTCGTTGTGCGTGTTTAAAGATGTTGCGTATTTATTCTTTTGTGCCTCGAAATAGTCCGCAGCAACGTTATTCATCTATGAGCCTGTTACTTTGTCTAATGCGTATGCTTCGTCGTTCCTCTTTACCAGGCTATGTTGCAACTTTATTAAACACTGGAGCGTTCACTCATCCTCAATTTTTAAGTGCATCACCGCGTATTGTAACTTTGAACAAAACGCAGCCCATGCCTTGTAACGGCTATCGGGACGCTCCGCCAAGCTGTTTCAATTATAACTATTAGTGTATAGGCAGCCACCCAGACCATTTCTGGGGAATAAAGTGAACTTGAATTCGAAGCACACTCCAAGAGTCAGTCCCGTGCGTACTCGCAGAACCGCTCGACGTTGGGTTAGTTGGTTCAATATGGCTTCTGACGGAAAAGGGTTGACCTGCCTGCCTTTTCTATCTATCTATCTATCTATCTATCTATCTATCTATCTATCTATCTATCTATCTATCTATCTATCTATCTATCTATCTATCTATCTATCTATCTATCTGTCTGTCTGTCTGTCTGTCTGTCTGTCTGTCTGTCTGTCTGTCTGTCTGTCTGTCTGTCTGTCTGTCTGTCTGTCTGTCTGTCTATCTATCTATCTATCTATCTATCTATCTATCTATCTATCTATCTATCTATCTATCTATCTATCTATCTATCTATCTATCTATCTGTCTGTCTGTCTGTCTGTCTGTCTGTCTGTCTGTCTGTCTGTCTGTCTGTCTGTCTGTCTGTCTGTCTGTCTGTCTGCCTGCCTGCCTGTTTGTCTGTCTGTCTGTCTGTCTGTCTGTCTGTCTGCCTGCCTGTCTGTCTGTCTGTCTGTCTGTCTGTCTGTCTGTCTGTCTATCTATCTATCTATCTATCTATCTATCTATCTATCTATCTATCTATCTATCTATCTATCTATCTATCTATCTATCTATCTATCTATCTATCTATCTATCTATCTATCTATCTATCTATCTATCTATCTATCTATCTATCTATCTATCTATCTATCTATCTATCTGTCTGTCTGTCTGTCTGTCTGTCTGTCTGTCTGTCTGTCTGTCTGTCTGTCTGTCTGTCTGTCTGTCTGTCTATCTATCTATCTATCTATCTATCTATCTATCTATCTATCTATCTATCTATCTATCTATCTATCTATCTATCTATCTATCTATCTATCTATCTATCTATCTATCTATCTATCTAATCTCGTTCCTGACGGACGGCGTACAAAACGAGACGGGCAGCACACATCAGACTGCATTCCTTGTGTGAGTCTTAATGTTCTGCACTGTTTGACGCCAAAGGCAGACTTACTCTTTGGAAAACGGTGAGACACTGCAATGTGGCAAGTAGCAGTTCGAACCGCAATACTTTGTTCCTACGCCGCAAATGTGGTCAAATATTCAATAAGCCTGACATACGACAGTAAACGACGCTCGGGGGCAGGCCGAGCATGCGATCGATTACGTTATTGCATAGCTAGTTATACCAACAATATGGCGCGAAAATGGTGGTTTCTGACATCAAACTTTTCTTTTTGTGCACAATGTTTTCTTTTTTTTTTTTTTTGAAAGGAGCTACGCTTGTCTTCCCTGCGCTAGTGGACTTTCGCCTCACTGGCACGAAGAATGAAAGAGATGTTGGCAGTGACCGTGGTTATTTCCTTTTGCACGCGAAACGTGGACATATATATCGCACGTCACATATCACGACAAAGGTAAAATAAGCATATCACAGGACGGCACGAGCACAACAGAAACAGCCTCTCTTTCAAAAAGGGGCACGCGGGTTAAAAGCCGAGTTAGTGCTAATTTTCGTTGCATGTAAACTTAACATAAACATAATATTTCAACTCCGTGGGTTACGTTATCCTCGTACTTTATCTTCGTATGCTCGCGCGTGTAAAATACTGCATGCTCTAGATTTTTCGACCTTATTACGCTGTCTTCTCAGTTCTATTGTTATTAATATATTAAAACAAACAGCTGTCCCCATTATAGTGCGACTACATCACTTTCGTTCATTTTCATATCAGTAAAAAAGCACATGCTTAGTCCGTAGAACGGCGCCTGTTATGGCCCCACCAACAAAACAACGGTGCAAATGTCTTCCGTTGTTTACATAACAGAGCCCAGACTTCTGGAGTGTCGTGCAGACGTTGAGAGCTAGCTTAAAGAGGAAAAGAACCCCGACTTCAGACGGGACGTGAGACGAAGTATAGTGGACAGGACGAGCGGCATGTAGGAGAAATCAGGCTCAAGAGGGGGAGAACTTTGGGCCAGTTGGTCCTACCCGTTTAAAGAGCTAGCGTTGTTTAAGCATGTTTAAATTGCTAACACGTTAAGAGACTTCATTAAAACTTCTTTCTGGGCGAGTTCATGCATGCTTGATTTGAAAATTACAACAGCGCTAACACATGCAACCGCAAAGGAACTCGTTCCTATGTGGTTGCATGTGTTAGCGCTGTTGTAATTTTCAAATCATGTTTTGGTAGCATTTTAAAATAAGTTACTCTTTAAGAGGTCTTCGGCCAAAGCGCACTATCGCGATAGCGAGCGATCGTCTCTGTATATTATAGCGAGGACAGTCACAGAGAAGGGGTTGAAGAGCCTCCTCGTTACCACAGTCATAACACGAGGCGTCGTCGGCCCATCCGATTCGGAAAGCAAAAGACTTGGTGAAAGCCACCCCTAGCCGTATTCGACAAAGCAGGGTAGCTTCGTGACGGCAGAGTCCAGCTGGAATGCTAAGGCGTAGAGTTCTACTGCGCTGTGCGGGGACAGTACGCGGCGAAAGTGACCGACTGTGATTTTATGTGTATGCTCCTTTCTTTCTTTGTCTCTACATTGTTATTATTTTACCTCCCCCTCTTCTCTTTCCCCAGCATAGGGTAGCAAGCCGGATATTCCCATCTGGTTAACCTCCCTGCCTTTCCCCTTTCATCTGTCTCTCTCTCTTCAAATCATGTTTATAGAGCTAGCGTTCGCGCGCTCAAGAGGCGGTCAACGTTTCGAGCAGAAGGTCACAGCGTCCTAGCCTTTATTTGTATACTACGGTCGCGACAGCGAGCCTTGTGACCGTCTCGGAAAAGGTCCCTCGACGCATAGCCCAGGCTGCGAGCTCGTCACGTGGCAGGCGCCGCTCGCGAATGTCACATTTGCTCGTTGCTCGTGCTTCTCTGCGTCTTCCGGCAGGGAAACACGGCTCGACCCAGATAGGCGAGGTCAGGCCAGGTGCTAAACAGGTGCGCAGACGCGGTGTTGCACGCGCATGTGGAACACGTCTGCGTAGCTTTGCCGTAGTGTCGTACCTTGAAGAGCGGAGAGATACGCACACACAAAAAAATCCGAACTAGAGTGCCTCGCACAATAGAGCGCTCTTTTTGGAGCGTCGAGCTCGCGTCACATTGGCACCATTTGGTTGTCTCGACAGAGCGCGTCTTGATGAGCGAGGACTGGGTCAGCTTGTCCGAGCGACTGCTGCTGTTTGATTCTGTTGTTCTTGTCGACGTTGTTGTTGTTGATTGCGGTTTATGTGACAAACGCTTTTCGGTAGTACCTACATTACGAAAAAAGAAAAGGACGACAGGTGAATGAGCGAGAGACGGAAAATAAAAGTAAAGCAGGTTAACTAGGTTGCACCTGGTGTCCTGCCCAATGCCGAGAGGAAGGGAAGGAATGGAAGCAGGGAAAGGAGGAGAACTCACGGGCGCGCACAACAGGGTTCACCGTGCAATCCAACGCTGTTGCACATGCCGGTAGTTTATAAAAAGTGAAGCAGGTCTCTAGTGACTTTCCCTGAAGAAGACGGGCGAGTTTGTGGCCGCAGACGAAAGGTAGCCTTTGTTGGGTGCTTCAAGCCGAATGGACAACAAAGCTTTCGAAGAAGAAATGGTACTAACACAACCCAAGAGAAGGAGCAAGGGACCGAGGACCCGACCTGGCTTTAGCGAAAACTATATTAAGCTCCATGTCCTCTCTAATACGCCCAACGCCTCTCCAACCAATTGGACTCGAGACCGTTCTCTGAGTCAAAGTTACTCAGACCATGACCACATCCGTCACTAATACCAAAAAGTGATTCGTGCACTAGTACAGCACTTGATGTGCACTGGTTACAGAGACCGCCTATAGTGGCCCTTTTCATCCCCCCACGTGCGCTTCCACAGTGAACTTTCACTTCTTCTCCCAATTTCTCCCTCCCCTTTTCCCCCTTCCCCCGTGTAGGGTAGCCAATCGGGTACAGTCCTGGTTAACCTCCTGGCCTTTAATGGATGATTTTCTTTCTGTCTCCCACGTGCACTAAGTGCTGACTCTCTTTCCCTCTTTCTATTCCCCTTTCCCTTGCCCCCTGTGCAGGGTAGCAAACCGGACGCTCGCCCGGTTGACCTCCCTTCCTTCCCTCTCCTTGGCTTCTCTGTATATTCGGCTCCACTACACAGGTGAAATAAGTTCACGCGTTCACTGCCCACCGGTTTGTGAAAGCTGGACTCTCGCAATATGCACATATACGATGGTCTTTTTAACCTACAGGGCACGCGCGGCTCATATTCAATTGGCGTGTACATACTGTGACGCTCTTCTTTAATGAATCGGCTGGCGCTTTGCCATTGGTCTTTCATCCTCGCCCGCCGCGATATAGCTCAGTGGCTGTGGCGTTGCATCGCTGAGCTCCAGGTTGTGGGTTTGATTCGGTTGCCGCATTTCCATGGCGTTCGAATGGAAAAAGAAAAGAAAAGAAAAAAAAAATACTCGCGTACCATGCTCTTCTATTGGCAGATTTTTAGGAAACCAAGGTATTCAAATCTTAGCCGTAGTCCGCCCCCTCCCCCTTCCCCGCTATGGCTTGCCTCGGAATCAGATCGTGGTGGCAGCGCGTGAAACACCCGAATATAATTTTTAAAACTGTCTTTCATTGTTTTGTATTATTCGGAATTGACAGAAGTAGTGCGCGAAAAATTAACACGAACCAGCTCCCTCAAAATGTCCCGGTCAGTGGTAAGCACGTGCGTGCCAAAACAAACGCACCCCAACGGCCGACGCGTCAGAAACACGGCCAATCGGGCGACTGTAAACGCGTGGACACTTGCTAGAAGCGCGTCGAACGCGTTCTTAGTGCGCGAAATAATCGTACTGTGAGCCGAACGGTTTCCACTGGCGTACGTTTCACTCTGCACGAACAAGTCAAAATAACTGGGAAACATATTGCCTCTCGATAAACTCACCACAGCTATTCGGCTTCACCGTGCAGCGCATTCATGCGTCCCAGCAACACATAGCCCTACACCGCCGTTCCAGTTACCAGTCCCGCCGATACACTCTTAAACCTTGTTCTACATACATCAAGCTGTATGTTTACAGCTTTCTTGCCAGGGTGGCCTTCAACACTGTACTTTGTACATGTTGTAAATAAACTTGACTTGACTTGACTTGACATAAGTTCGACTACGTAAGCTGAACATATTCGCAAATATGTTCCTTTTACTGACGGTTAAGATGGTAAACTAAGCAAGTCGGACACTTTTGCCGGTAGGTTTCACTTTAAAGGAACATCTGTGAAACGAACTTAGGAGTGCACGGATGAAAATTCTGCAATTCCAGAACCTCGCCTTCGTTTTCTATATAAGTCTTGTAGTTCTACCAAGGTCGTCGTTTTCCTTCTCATACTTGTTACTGACGTGATTTACCTAATACTATGTCGGGAACGTCCGCAACAAAACTGTCGCTGGTTTCTCCGCAACGTTCACTTGCCGTGTGAACGAAGGGATGATGTGAGGTTAAATGCATCGCTATAAATAAATTAAGTAGTCCGTTTACTACCCCCGTAGCTATATTGAAGCTCAGTTTATTCCCTTAAGCAACCCCCTCTGTTAAGGATTGCACATAAGGGGTTGGGTTACATGCTGGCGCTTTCTAGAAATACATCTGTTAGCCTTCGCAAGAACGCCGGTGAACGACTGATAGATGGACTGATAGATGCAACTTGCCGTATTGTGGAGCACTAATGGTTTTATTCTCGCAATCCCCCATCGATGATTTCTTCATTTATTTTTCTTAGCTCACTTCCATACGGTTTCATTCATCCGCTGTTGTAGCTTCGTTCATAATTACAAAGTTGAAACAAACAAGCATCGCGGGTCATTCTGTTACCAAGCTGTGAATATTGCAGGAGTCATTTCTTTCCTAACCCTCGGCACCGTGTTTTCGACACGCCGAAAGGGGCAATGCATTCTTTTTGTTTTGTCTCGTTTCGTTTTACTTTTTTTTTCTTTACTGCTCCTCGATTTCAAAGTACCGAATAGATTCGTTGTACAGGGTGGAAGCGTGGCGCGGTTCATTTCGCTAAGAGACGCCGTGGCACTGCTCGAACGCACCGGGGTTACACTGGAAGCGCGTTTGCCTCGTTACTAAGTGGCCGCATTCTCCGGCAGCCTTGCAGGGCGTCGAGACTCCGGCGTAAAATCTTAATGCTTCTCCCAACGCGCGGAGTCGTGTACATTATCTCACCCCTTATTGAACTTGCTCTCCGCGCTATAAACTTGTTTTTGTCCGCCACTATCTTTTTCATTCTTTCTTTTAGCCAGCTATTGTCCCGGCTCGGCAAAGCCAGCATCATCCCGGTCGTGATCCCCTCTCCTGCGATTTCGGTCGTTTGATTTTGTTTATTCCTCGCCTGCGCGATGATAGCGCTCGGACCAATCAGCTTAAGTTGCGGCCGAGGTCAATGTTTACTGCGCTTGAAATACTTCCCTGCTGGCCTCCCCTTGTGCTCTGTTCTGGTTCGCGACGTGACGAGAACGTAGGAGGAGAAGCTATACTATACACGAGGCAGTTTTTTCTTAGAGTTAATTTAATTGGTAAAAAAAAAAAATCTCCTGTGGGAGGTATCCCAATGCTAATAGTTGAGCTTGATTGCCCGATGATGCTAACATTACTGGCAGGACAGACAGAAATTACCTGAATGATTTACTAAGTTTTACTAAGCAACTTGAGATCTAATAACTCTAGGGCATACGTTGCAATTTGCGGATTGTAGAAGGTGAGATGGCGCGCGAAGGTCCATTTGGAACAAACCCTGAGAATGATACCGGATTTGATACATGCGCGCTCAAATTTGAAGTAATATGCGCTGTTGTTTACACTTTATTTTAAAGCGTTAGCGGTAGGAGTCTGAAGCCACCACGCCGACTTGGGCACTACCGTTTATGAACCTCGCTAGTCGCCAACTTACATCTGCTCATTCCCCGCATGTCTCTTTCCCTACTTGCATCCATTGGGCTTAGCTTCGAGGCGGAGCTACTCGTGAAGATGAGGAGTGCGTCTCTTGGTTGTCTGACCTTCAGGCGTAACAGTATATATATATATATATATATATATATATATATATATATATATATATATATATATATATATGGGCCCGATCTTTATTAGTCCTATGAAAAGAAGCCAACAAACACCGGCACCGAGGACAACATACGGGAAATTACTTGTGTTTAATAAATAAAATAAGAAATGATAAATTAATGGAAATGAAAGTTAATTAAAAAACAAGTTGCCGCAGGTGGAGAACGATTCCAATTGGTAGACTATCGCACGCGAAATGCGAAGGTTGTGGGATCATTCCCTACCTGCGGCAAGTTGTTTTTTCATCCACTTTTAACACTTTAATTTCCATTAACTTATCGTTTCTACATTCGATTTAATAAGCACAAGTAATTTCCCCTATGTTGTCTTTGGTGTCAGTGTTTGTTGGCTTCCCATGATATGACTATTAAAATCGGGCCCCTCGGTTAACCCCCTTTCTTCTCGTTTATATATATATATATATATCGCAACTGACGGTGGTCTGCTTCGGTCAGCCATCCGTTGCACCTTTGTCCTCGAAGAGGCAGGATGTGTGTCGAGTGAGCAAATGAACAACACATTGCAATGTGGTGAACGCTCTTTATAAATCGAATATGCAGCACCTCAAAGAGGTGAAGCGCAATGCCGAAAAATCATCGCTCATCTTTTTTTTTTTTATTTAACGAGACGCATTTTCGCATTCTGTGGGACAAAAATAACTGGAACTTGAATGAATTCATTTTGTCCTACAATATGAGTAGCACGACGAGCGTTCTTGTATGGGCACGTTAAACAACCGGAGGTGGCGAAAAAAAAATGTTATTCCGGTCCCTCTGCTACGGTAGCTCTCATACATCCTCGGTGCTGTTTCGGGGCATTAGGCTTTATGATTCAGTTCGCTGTACTGCGAATGCCGACGACATTGCGGTCTATGACATTACAGCGAAATACGGCAATGACACCGTAAGTTCGAGTTAATGTCCCAACCATTAGTGCACATCCGTTCGTGGAAGTACTGTGGCGCCGAGAAATACCGAACGCATTGAAAATTGAGCGGCATCTGGAATGCATAACACCATTTCCTCGCCATAAAAAAATTTTTAACGCAGAGCTGCTGGCTGTGCAAAGCCATATAACTGTACTTTTCGGAGGCCGGCTTTTCATTTGAGGCTTCGTTATTGGCCGCCCTATAAAACTCCCCCGCGAACCAAAATGGTTCGCTCGAATTGTTCGGGCGGAACGTGACTGGTGGACGCGGCGACAGATTTGGAATGAAAACTGCCACCTATGGTGAATTGCTGTTTTTTCGACAGCACTCGACGCTATTTTGTGCGCGGAAGGCGATAAAAACCGGGCATCTCCTCGTCCTCCTCATCTATATGCCACATTAAAATTCCGCCACGCGGATCAGAGTGATTGAGTTTGTTCGCGAACGAAACGTCAAAAATAAAATAAAATAAATAAAGCGAGGCTTTTCGGGAATGAAGTGAGCACTGCTTCGCAGGCAGCTTCGGTACGGTTTATCGTCGCTCATTCGTGGCCATTGCTATCTACCGACACACACACACACACGCACGCAGAGAAAATGTTCAAATTCGAAATCACCCAAGTTCGCGCATTCTGCTTTCGAAATCGAAAGAGAGATATTGCGCGAACAAACACAACTCTAGTACGAACGCAGCAGTTTTCCCTCGGTTGCGGCTTTGATGACGAATTCCGCGAATTCTCTTTGATCGCTTTGCGGTTTTGTCGCTTGCTTGCGCTCCGGCTCTTCTGAATAGATTGAAATTGGTGCCGCAGATGCGATGATAAAATGTTGAGAGGCTTTTTCGAAGGCACGAATGACACGATGAGGCAGGGAATTATCGCAAGTACTTGGCTTCAAGCATTCAAGCTGTGCTAGATGACTCGCCATTAGAGGCAGCTGCAGTGTGATGTAAGTTTGGAGGAAAAGTATAGAAGGGCCTAAATTCAAAAGCGTTTCATCTCATGAGAACTTTCTGTCATCGGTCGGCTTCCTTCGCGATAAACTCGAACATTGAAAAAGATATGCTCACTCACTCACTCACTCACTCACTCACTCACTCACTCACTCACTCACTCACTCACTCACTCACTCACTCACTCACTCACTCACTCACTCACTCACTCACTCACTCACTCACTCACTCACTCACTCACTCACTCACTCACTCACGTACAAGCGATTATGATTGGCTGACGGCCTTAAAAATAACTTAAGCGTATGAAGGACGCGCTATCAGTTGGATCAGCCGACCTTGAATGGTAGATGATAAGAGCATCATAGAATCGAGCGTAAGGAATCACTGCGGAATCGTGGCCCAAGTCTTCACATTTAATTACACTCTCTTCTGCAATCGTGCCACCTTAAGCGGGAGTCATACGACGTCACTGAGTGCCGATTAAGTCAAGGTTCGACGATGACGTAACTCAGTGCCACCAAATCATGCCACACACAAGAACGACGCAGACAAGCTGCTAGCGGAGCGATTCATTGCAGCTCAATTTGATTGGCTCCACAGTTGCCTGCGGAGTCAATCGGCGATCGGTCACGCCACGTGAATCCAGTTTTGCCAAAACAGACGGCCGTCCACGCAACGTGGAAGGAAGAGCACCCCCCCCCCCTCGCACCCCCTCTAAAGAAGAAAAAGAAGAAGTTTCGCTTTACTAGAAACTGGCGTTGGCATCAATGATTGATCCACCAGTTTGTATGTATCGCCAGATCCCCAGTGAACGTCTATGTCGTCTGAGTGACGTAGACGTTCTAGATGCTTACGTATCCTGAGTGAATAGTTACCATTCGCTCCCCTCATACGGAGGGGTGTTGCAGTAAATCCTGAAATCGAAGGTACATAGAGATCAAAGAAGCATCAGTGAACTGACCAAAGCACGCTGCTCCAGCTTCTGCGACGGACATTCACCACCTGTTGGGGCTCTGTCCAGAAACCATTAGGCTACTCGAGGAAGGACACCGAAGCTGCGGACGGATCGGACAGACAGTTATACGAGTGTGAAAGTTTATATGGACGATAAGTTCTCTAAGCCGCTACTGTAATTTCCTGCTTGAACAGGACCTGCACACTTTTATTTAAATGAGCGTCTATGGCACAGGGCAAGTTTCACAAAATATTTTCATGTCTTCAGACAAATGTTCCGCACCGTTCAATGCTTTTCGCTGTGCCGATATCGATGGCCGAGGGCCGAGAAATCTTACGAGTGTGAAAGGTCGGTGGTGATCTATTGCGTACAGTTCTTTTTGCAACCGTCGCCTGTGAAAATGCCATCTGCGGACTGATGGACCACTGATCTGCGCCGCCTCTTCTGAGTGAATAGTTACCGTTTGCTCCTCCCATAGATGGGGAGTGCTTCGGTAATTGCCAAAGTCGAAGGCAAAGCGCATACAGAAAGGTCGAAGAATTAAGCATCGAAGCACAAGTAAGAAGCGCACGCGCTAACGCGGAGTGCAGACCGCGTCGGGGGGAGAGGGGCAAATCCAGAAAGGCTTAGCGATCCAATTACGGGGCGAGCACGCATCGGTAATCTAGTTTGGCTCCCGACACCGGCTTCCGCTCCTTCTCCCCTTTCAATGCCGGGAGCCCCTTTTGCGCTCCGGTCTATACGCGGAAAGGAAGGCGCGTTAGCGTCGCTATTCGGGACGCTTGCCTTTTCCCCGATCAAGCCTGGGAACGCCGCTGTCCTCGCCCCCTTGTGGGTAGTGTCTCGTATGTACATGGAGAGCATCTAGATACGCAGTACGCTCCGCAAGTATTATGCTTGCTTTTGCTGTTTGTTTGAGTTGAGAGAGGGGAAAAATGTTTATCGATTGGAAAGGTACGCGGAGGAATCGGCCGTAGGAGCTTGTCTCTGGCTTACTATACTCAACAACTGCGTTAAAGTGTTAGGGAGAGATAGGGAAAAAAAGAGGGGAAAACGAGGTGAGTGTGCAATACTACATTGGATACTACAGTCATCAGTCCGGTGTACTGCGAACTCCATGCCCAGTTCTCACAAATACATGGCATGTGCTGTCTTCAGCTTATTTCGGACTGTATGCTACCTATAGCGATAAGGTGTCCCTATGCCCTCACGCGCAGATGTGCCCTCAATACGAAGTACACTGATTGATTGATTGATTGATTGATTGATTGATTGATTGATTGATTGATTGATTGATTGATTGATTGATTGATTGATTGATTGATTGATTGATTGATTGATTGTGGGGCAGCAAGATTGCTGCTCCGGCTTTGCGTGCGAAACCGTCTCTTCTAAGATACTGCCCTAAAGGAATGTAATGTGTTTAGAACACGTGTATTACCGCATTGACGACTGAAATCTAATAAAAGTACAATGTACTTACTATACACTAGCTTCACATCCTGGAAGATGCAAGTCAGATCGATATCACTGCAATTCCACAACAATCACAACACAGCAATCAAATTTCAATTACACAGGCTTACGAAGTCAGTAACATTCATGAAACAATACGTTCAATGCTGTGTCACAAACATGGCGATATGTAAATGAACATGCGGCAGATGTGATTGCAGATGTACATTGGATGCCTTATCGGCAGACACGGAAATGAGCGACGATTATGTAAACACGTGGCTTTATTGTTAATAAAAAAGCCCGTTAATTTGCCTACCAAAACCAGGCAGGCCGTGAAAACAAGTTTCACGTGCCCCTCAGTGACCGACACGACGGGACACTGCCATTGTCGAAGGAGTTCCTCTTCACCGAGGCGTAAGAGCTCCTCCGACAAAGCAGCTAGAAGCTCAAGAACGCAACCGCTCTAGGATGGGAAATGGGAAGTGGCAGCGACGGCCTGCGGCAATCAACTCACACCGGTTACGTCATAAAGAGAAGGCACCGGCACCCCCCCCCCGCCCCCCCCCCCTCGTAATAATGACTAGAACAAATGAAAGGATCTATTCTAAAGCCGCGAAATACGACGTACGCGGTCGTTCACCATATGACGCGATCACCAGCACATTGCCTCAGAACATGCTGATTCTTCTCTTGGAGGGAGCAGTCTGGACACGCTGTTCACCGCACCATTACGCACCGCTCCATGTGGTCTATAGTTGGAAGCAGACCCCACCCGACGCGCCACACGAAGTGGCGGAGATGGCCCGGCAGCAAAGATGCCGTTAGAGCTCCGCGTGACAGACGAATGGGACTGGCTTGATATGCCGGAAGAACTAATGGCAGTAATAAGGCTGCGTAAGGGTTAACGATGGGATTGTTAGGCACGTCTACTCCTGGACAGGTCAATTGTACATGGCCAAAAAAGAAATGCAACAGCCGTTGCATAAAATGCCGGGAGCGTTAATGACTGTGGACCCCCTGTTGAGAGGCACATTGGACATGACATTAGCTGCCGAAGACGAGTGCCCAGGAAGTAAGGCGCAAGAAATCGCGTGGGACGTGTATCTCCTTGCACTGAACGTAGCAGGAAGCACAGTGCTAGTAGCCGGCAGCGGACACACACACACACACAAGGGAAGGTAAGGCCACCCTGGAAACGCTGCTGTCCTAGTGCCGGACTGCAAACAAACTCCGTGCCATCTTGCTCAGAGAAAAGAACAGAGAAGCGACTCCATTATTGTCGCGATGCATAGGCGGAGGGGGGGGGGGATGCAACTCGTGGCAGAGATGCCACGTACGCCCACAAAAGAGTGTCTGCGCTAAGTATCTCCGGTTAAGAAGCGGAAAGTCCAAGTCCCATGCGTCTTGAATTCTTTTTGCCTTATTTCTTTAAGAACCGTCAAGCAAAGGCAGCCATAAATGCCTAGTGATTATACGCAACAACCAAAATACGAAGACATGTATCTGGTATGGTTATAAGTAGTGAGCTAATTCTGGATGCAGGGGAGCCAATGAACAAATGTAAAGATTTTGATGTTAGAGCAGCGCCAGAGATGTGACCATTACTCAACGTACAGACGTAGACAGCACGTGCGACAGGCTATCTTCAAGGGCAAGGTACACTTCTGAGGACAAATAGTATAGGGGATAAAGGACAGCCTTGATGAACCCCACAAGTAACTCGGAAGGGGGCGCTTAACCAGCCATTTAGGATCAAGGCGCTGTGTATGCCAGTCTAGACATTTACAAGTAAATCAACGAATGACTGCAGAAAGCAAAAAGCTACGAGGGGGTTGAGGTTCGAGTGCACGTACAAAAGTTTTTGCACGCGATCCTCTGCAAGCCTGTTGCGTAGCTTGGTGTGCACGTTTCCAAACTCGGACCAGCTTATTTCACATGCCGCAGAAGAAGGGGGGAATCTGCAGCACGCGACAGGCTAGATGGCTCAAGGGCTGGTTGAAGCAAAGTCTTCGCCTCCACGCGGATGCATCCAGGTGCTTCGCAGACTCCTAAACTCCTTATTTGGACCAAACTTCTAAATACATCGAAAGGAGTCGCATCGCAACAGAAGAATTCTGCGGGGAAGCTGGTTTTTGTTTCTTATTTTCTTCAATTTTATCCTGACAGAAAAAAAGTTTTCGTTCCAGAATTTTTAATGTTTTTTTTTTTCAACCACTCACATCTCTGCACAGTACACGAGCGTTTCTTGAACTCCGGCCCCATCGAAATACGGCCCCAGCTGCAGGGATTTGAACCTGCGACTTCGAGTCTAGCAGCACAACGACACAGCCACTTAGCTATACCGCGGCGGGTGAAGAGACTCTTGTAGTGGCGAGGAGGATGAGGCGCAATCGAGGTGTACATACTTGTGTTACTTTTACAACCAGATGAAGTCGACATGTTCGATATGGTTGGACTGCTCCAGTTACCTTAAATGGCCCTGCGTTCTGAGCGTATGCCGAAAATTGCTCAAATGTAACGCGGTGCTCGTGTTGAAGTTGTGCTATATGTTCTGTTAGGGATCGGGATAGTCGTGGGTCACTCATTCCCGTTCCGCGAGGCCTGCAAATGACAACAACAAATAGGAAGAAAAAGAAACCACCAATGTCTACACAAACACAGGGGGATAAATGAGCCATCGTTTGGAATATAGCAAGGTCTGCTCTGTCAAAACGGCCGTACTTCCGTGGGAGCGAAAGGCAGAAAACGCTCGCACGGGGCGAAGCTTAATCCGGAGCCTTTCACTGCAAAGTGCACGTACGGCCCCCGTATGGCGCACTGCGCAGATTGGGGCGGTTAAACTTCACCATTTAATTTATGTGTAATTTATTAATTTAAGTGTAATTTAATGACAGTTAAACAAATTAAGCCGAGTTATATTCGTGCGGGTACGTAGCTCGGTGCCTACGGGCCCATAATAACGGGACACTACTGCACACGGGCAAGGAGTGTCCAGCGAGGAAAGCATAGAAGGCTCAAGACAGGAAAGTACGCACTGAAAGCCAACCGCGCGATATAAGCGTGCTCTGGAGAGCCTAGAGTATAGCCCCCTCCCACCAGGCGCCCCCTTCCCCACGGCATCGTTTCCCCAGGGGGGGAAGCTAGTGGCCGTCACTGCCGCCATTCGAGTCCGGAACCGGAAGGGCAGCGGAAAATGAGAGTATACGTCGGCCGGAAGTGGAGCGCCGGAAGTAGTTGTTTCGCGCGCCGACTCCCTTTTTGCCCTCTCGCCGTGTGGCGTTCTCTCGGCGAGGCCAGTGGTCGGCGAGGAACCGTATTTCCCCATCGCTCCTGTCACCGTCCGCACTGTGGTGTCCATCGTCTTCCCGAATGACGCGGGAAGCGTTTTCCCGTAAACCATCACTAGGACATCGCGCTTCCGTGGCATTCATCCGTAGCGGATTTGACGTGGGCGTTGGGAACTGCCTGTCGGAGCGACGCGTTAAATATGCGACACTGTCCCCATCGCAGGGAATCCGGGTCCTAGCGGCACGTCGGCGAACCTTTGATTTGCTTACATAATTAGGAATGGGAAGTAGAAACAGAGAAATGAAAAGGCTTGTGCGATCGACAAAACCAGAGTGTGATTCGCTAAACTACGCACGAGGGGTGTGGGAATGGCAATGTTAAAATAAATTATATTCTCGGCTTTTACGTGTCAATGCCGTGATATGATTATGAGGTATGCCATAGTGAAACACTCCGGAATAATTTTGACCGATCGGGGTTATTTAACGTGCACCCAATGCACGGAACACGGTGTTTTAGCCAAAGCCACTACGCCACCGTGCCATGTGAAAAGTAATGTTCATGATGATTAGTGGGGTTCTTTATGGCGCAAGGGCCATGGAAAAGAGTAATGTTCAATGGCGAACCGAATACAAATCGAATATTGCCAGAAGAGAATTGAATCGGTTCTCCAATACCTTTCCAGTAACGGCACTCGTTTCTTTTTCAGCATTAATACAAAACGACCTTGACATCCTAGTAAATTCGCAACGTTAGCAAGTTTCCGTCATTAAAGAACAAACGTAGCATTAGGAGCAAATAAGCAGTTCCTCTGCATGCTCAAGACTCACTGGTGTGTGCACATGCTGCCGGTTTAGCCGGTAAAGTCCGGCTGCCTGGGCCGACGTAACAAGCTCCACTATACTTATTTTACCGAATTTTGTATCAGCTATGGCGGCTGGGACCAAATGTATCACACGTTCGCTTAAATTTCATGCTTGATCGCGCGCAGTTGATGATATGAAATATTCAAAAACAATTCTAAAAATATTCGTATTCACTAACAGCGACTATTCGATTCGAAGAGCTAATCGAATAGGACGATGTGGAATTCGTTATTGGATGGCTTCGAACATTCGCACACCCTTAGTATACGAACGGCGAATGAAGATAACGGCAGATTAAAAAATTTGGGGTTGTTTCAGTAGCTGCGCATCACAGACGGTAATGATGTTAGGTTAAGCTGTATTAGTAACTTACACTTTTACAAAAGGAAAACAGCCACATATATCCGCCCTCTTCCTCCAGCACAGACACAAAAACCAAAGACACTTGGCCACACCGCCATGAAGTTTCCACACCATCCCCTAGAGACGTCACTTATAATGACAACAATTGTTCAATTTGAGCAACCGTTTATTGCTAAAGAATGACTTTGGTGAATGCCAATGTAACCACAGGCTCTACCTAGCATGTTTCCAGAACTTGCTCTGTTGACCCAATTGAACAGCCCTGATTGTGAACACTGCCAGATGCCTGAAACACTGGAACACATACTGGGCGATTGCCCAGCACATATGCTGGAGCGAAGGACGTTAGAAAGTTTCCTAGCCAGAGTTGGCAGGCAACCACTGTCGGAGGAAGCTATCCTCGGCCCATGGCCTGACACGGCAACTTCAATGCGCGCAACTGAAGTGTTGAAGTTTCTGCAGGACACCAAGCTCGACGAGCGGCTCTAGCAAGGCAGCTAGCTGTCTCATGTACATAAGCACTCACCATTTCTCTTATCATCATCATCCATCCCAGTACTTTCACTCCCCTTCCCTCTTCCCCTGTGCAGAGTAGCAAACTAGAGCGCACTAGCTCAGGTCGACCTCTCTGTCTTTTGTATCAATAAATTCTTCATTCTACAGTCTGCTCTGTTGAGCCTAGGTTGAACTACTGCTGCTAGTTAGGTTGTTAGGTAGCACTAACTATGTTAAACTAGCAGTGAGGTTCTTACTCGAAATTAAGAAAGGTGCCGATAGCTTTCCTTTTCAAATTGTTAATTGTATATGTTAGGTTTGTAATAAAATGTAGCCGAATCAATCTTATCTAGCCGAGCGAATAAAGATAAGGCTTTGAATTGATTATTTGCCGGTTTAAGCTGATTTAATGTTGGTCATTAGTGCCAGTGAAATGCAACAAATTTATTTTAATTTTAAACCTTCTCTACAATTGATCACACAGTTAAACTTCAAAACAGCAGTAGTGTCTCTCCCATACGGTTTGCTCAACTTCATTGTCTGCAGGCTTCTTGTGGCTGTTATTATGCCATGCTTTGTCACATTCCATTGTTTGTACCCGACAACGGTTTGCAGGATGTTTCGAAACTGTCGCGACGATGTTTTCGCGTGTTCAAGCAGCCCCACATGCATAGGGAAGAGTGGACACCGGCGGATTCTGAAAACGACTGCTCTGGTGGCCATTGTTGCACCACGTGACCCGTTCTCTCTCAGTACAGCCCGGTCCTTCGAGATGTATGCGCGTGGCGTCCCGGCAGGGATACCGGGAGGAGGAGAGGGGCCGGTTGAAACGGCTAGAATCCAAGCCAGAGCCTGGCTGGCTTGGGGGCATGGCATCTGGACCTGTCAGGACGCGAGTCTCAGCACACCACCGCGGGGCCCCAGCCAACCCCCTCCGGTGCGACCTATTGTTCTACAGATTTGCGGGGCTACGTCTAAACCACCCCCATCACCCGAGTTCTGTGCAGCACTGTATAGGCTACGGCACGCTCGAGGCTTCAGATCGATTCGAGGCAAGTTTTTTGTTGCCAACG
This sequence comes from Dermacentor andersoni, assembly GCF_023375885.2. Taxonomy (NCBI): domain Eukaryota; kingdom Metazoa; phylum Arthropoda; class Arachnida; order Ixodida; family Ixodidae; genus Dermacentor; species Dermacentor andersoni. The sequence goes on from NC_092821.1 coordinate 132,193,405, forward strand.
CACACTGAAAACAATACGAACAAAGTTGCACCACTAGGATTGTTGGAAAGTTCGGGCTCTAATAGAGAATAAATTTTGAGTCAGCTTCGGAAATTCAAAAGTTAAAGCTAGCACATCGCACGACGCTACCACACCGTTGAAAAGAAAAGAGGTAGATCACAAGTGACAGGCAATAATTGCATGCCTGTACAATTTCAACAATATAAAGAAATCTTTGGAAACGTAGAGAGTGAGAAAGATGATGCATTTAATTAAAAGCGTACATCTTTGCTTCACTGACTGATTGGCATGCCACTCCAGGTGTTGCGTCAACGATATTATGCACACCGTTATCAGACGAACACACAAACGCACACACGGCCTATGGACACATAACCCACTAAATTTGACCACAAATAACGTAGTTTGAAATAATGCTAGAAGGACTTCCGTTGCAAGAAGTGCTCAAGGACTGTTGTTCCATGGGCCAAGAATGTCGTGGAGTTTTAGCTAGACAGCCTGCTCAGTATAACGTGAATCACTTTCGATGAGAAGAGTAAAATTGGGAGCCACAGTTTTAGGTCTGCAGTGGTAATCTGTTCCGTGCAGTTGGGAGGACAGCGAACTCGTATGGAGAGCATGTGTAACCGCCGTTGCTTGCTTGATCGATTCGTTAACAAAAGGCTCTAGCGATCCAGTCGGTGCGTTGTTTAACAATGGGCTGTGATCTCAGCGTGAGAGGACAATGAGGCGTTCGTGCAATTGTTTGCAGCGTGGAGGTTCTCTGATCGTTTAGTTGGTGTTCGTCGGTTGTTGCACGGCCCGTTACCGTTGTGCTTACGTGCACAAATCACAAATATTGAATCATCATTAACAGACAGACAGACAGACAGACAGACAGACAGACAGACAGACAGACAGACAGACAGACAGACAGACAGACAGACAGACAGACAGACAGACAGACAGACACGTACATACATACATACATACATACATACATACATACATACATACATACATACATACATACATACATACATACATACATACATACATACATACATACATACATACATACATACATACATACATACATACATACATACATACATACATACATAGGTTAAGCCTTGTCAGTCGTAGCAGGTTCTGACTGCGGGCTGGTTTATACAGCGGAATAAGATATATGATAAAATCGCGTTGTCCACGCAACGCAGAGAGAAAGAGACAGAGAGTGGTGTTAAGAGAAAGGTAGGGAGGTTAACAAGGACTGACTGAGTTTGGTTATCCACCCTGCACTGGGAAAGGGGTAAAGGGAAGTAGATATTAAAAGAAGGAGAGAACGTGAAATAATCATATCACAGGTGTAATAGCGAAAATTCTGAGCACTGCATCAGAGACGGTCGCTCAGGCCGGTTGCGTGCAGGAATCCCGGCAGCGCTTTTGTGCCCTTCTCCGTGTAGCTATGATATGCAAGACTGTATTCTTAAGGAAATAGGTACACGGGTAAGGTGACAGGGCAGGAGCGCATGGACGCAGGCAGAGCCGTTTTTCTTCCTTCTTTTTTTCCCCCGGCCTTTCTTTCTTTGTCATCCTTCGCGGGGGCTCAGTGGCATTGGCCTTCTCTGGAGTACGAGGTGGCGGGTTCGATGCTCGACTGGCTGGCCTACGATCCTTTAATCACGGCGACCGAATTCTTGTGAGATCCACATCCTCTCAACGACGACGTGTCTCATAACCGACTGCGTATATTTCGCGTCACTAACGCCGTCAGTTCCATTTATTTTAATCGTTTTATGGACGCATACTTTATATTTTCTGTATTAAAACATTTTACGAAACCAAATGTAAGCTTTCTTTTTTACATGTGAATTGTCCTTCAGCTCGGTCAGCATAGGGGGTCGCTCGCTAAATTGCATGTAACGGAAACATGTAATACTTTACCGCTCTTATGTTTCTAACCATACTATCCACGCGCCTTAGTTCGCTCTCTTGTGTTGCGTTATCGTTGTGCAGAGGAAAGAAGCCATTACTCGATCGCGCATGTTCTGTCCCGCCAGACGTGAACAACCGGAGCTAAATTTAGCCCCTCACACGGCGTTCAGAGAGGCATATAGCTCGGCACTAGATTTGTCGAACCAAACGGGAGTGGTCGCGCGTCTCAGGGAGCTCACTCGGCCATAGTACTAAATAAGTATTATCCATCGAACTCAAACCTGCGTTCAGAAGGCGTTACTAGGCTTAGAAGTGCGCAATTTGTTGCAGAAATTTGTCGGTTGCTCGACTATGGCAAAGCCTGTTCGACAAGTAAAGGTCCAGAAAAGGTGCGTGGAGACTCGGGAAGAAAAGCAGAAGCGAAATGGCGCCCACCACCTTCCTTCTGCACTCTCTCTCCACTCTACTTCCAGTTGTATCAAAAATTAAGCGTGCCAGCCTAATAATGCTTCAATAAGTGCCACTTGTGCACTTGGCTTTGTCATTTCTGTACCCTAGTGCCTACGCACCCTGAGCAGCGCGCCCAAGTCATCTCTGGGCGTACCCCGCTGCGGCAGCATCCACGAGAAAGCCTACTCGATAACTTTTTAGTTCAGATTCCGGACGACCAGCGCTTAAACGAAGCGCGTACTATGCATAAGAGTGACAGACTGAGGGAACATGCCGACTGATTGAAAGGATTCGCTCCATAGCAATCTCGCCGACCACTGTAGCGAGCGCGCGCGTCCGCTACGTTTCGATGGGGCTAAGATTGTGCGAAAACGCCGACAGCAGAATGCCCTAGTAATATACGAGACGTCCTGTGTAAAAAAGAAAAAAAAAAAGAGAAAGAGGATACAGGTGCCTCGTCACGCCATATATCTGGTTCTGCACAAAAAGGAGATATTGTATCGATTGCGATGGGCTTTACATGTAACGAAGCTCAGTAATAAGTTGGCTGTACATGAAAATAAATAAATAAATAAATAAATAAATAAATAAATAAACAATCTACTTATTTCGAACCTCCTCTTTCTTCTTTCTTTAATTAAGGATGTACTAAGTTCAAGGCCCAACTTCGTACATTATTGCAGTTCCTTTATATTTTCTTACTGTTTATCTATCTTCTAATCTTTCCACAACTTATTTATTTTCATCTATTTATCAGCTGTTTTTCTTTCTTTCTTTCTTTCTTTCTTTCTTTCTTTATCTGTCAATAACAATGCCTAAACGGATGCCTCTGTCACTTTCTCAGGAGAGGCATACCGAACGAGACACGCCCGCAGTGAAAAAAAGGAAAAAAGAAAAAAACGAAAAACAGAAGAGGACACGAAGGCGTTACTGTAAGTGCGAATGAACAGCGCGACAAGCGCAAAAAACATGCGTACAGGATCCGACAGATCCACTGGAGGGGCAGCGCGGCCATTGATTTCAATCTCAGTTTCTCCTTGTCGCGCGCCCGGTGCTTGCAAAGCGAGGACGACAGCCGTTTTTCACTCCAGCCGCCTCGCCGCGTGCTCGAAAAAAAGAGCGACACGTGAGTGGTCAGCGGCCCGCGAAACAACATTTTGTGCTTTCGTTGCTTCTATATATGCATATAAAGGACGTGGGTTGTGCCTCGGTACGCTATACTGGCTGCCTTGTCGTCCCACAAGAGTACTGCGGCAAGATGCACATTTTCACAGCGTGCAAGCAACAAGATTTTTTTTACAGCGCACCGTTAGTCCGCGTGAACATGTAGCCCGTAGAAGAAAGTAATCCGTCAATATCCCACTGCGCGCTGGCGCAATGGAGTTGCGGCTGCTTCGGTCTCCCTCACACAGAAGACAGAAAAAGAGTACGACATGACCGGGGTAGTTGGAGAAGTATGGGAGAGGCCTTTGCCCTGCAGTGGGCGTAACCAGGCTGATGATGATGATGATGAGGGAGCGCTGCAAGTAACAAAGTTTGAAGTTGAAGCCAGGAACAGTCGGTCCAGCACGTCATTACGTCACGGCAAGATTTAGTGTCTTCCACAGCCACGTTACCCATCCTCAGCGGACGCTTTTCCGAAAAAACAACAACAACAACAACGGGGTGGCAGCAACTTGCGGCTGCCGCGGTAACACGGTAACAACGAAATCGATAATATGTACGTTGCAACGCAAACGAGTTAAGTTGCGCAAGCACTTCAGGAGAACGTGTGCGCAGTGCGCCGAGCCGGTTGAAAAACACAGGAACCGAACAAAGTGGGCCGAGGGTTCAATATCGCCACGCGTAAAGTCACGTGTTGGACCGACTTCATTTTTTTTTTGTGAGAGACGAAAGGCAAAGGTGACACCTTCATGAGATGTTACCTTGCAAAGGCTGGCTCTGTGACGTGATGCTCGGTCATAGCTTTTTTCCTTATTCCATGTTCCTACAAGTGCTGCAGATGCCAGACCTTTACGCTATAAACAGACAAAAGCGACATTATCCAACATCAAGGGGGAACCGACAAGAAACTTGAGGAAAAGTGCTTGACGATTGTCGATTGCCCCTGCAAGAGACATTGTCTTCGTAATCACTGGAATGAGCAGATATTGCTATGGCAAGAGTAGGGACAAAAAGAAAAGTCAATACAGACACAATCGAAGTATTACCCAATAAACTTGACATAAATGAAGAGCAATTTAGTATTCATCCTACAAGGACATACGGTTGGTTCAGCAGAAACGGCAAAGTATAACTCTGAACACTCTGAACAGCACCCTGAACTACGGCAACAGACGCGCAGCCGTTTCATGGCTTACTTGAACTATATAAGCGATATCATACCACATCCACGACAGCGTTAATATCAGTTAATATAGTTTCACGTTAATATCATGGGCCTTCGCCACCAAGTCCAATATTAAAGAACTGAATGCGCACTGTCACTGCCTTTAAGGAACGTGGAAACTAAAGAGATAATTCATGGCTAGAGGACGCCGCAGAAGCGTAACTTATCCTGCAATACATGCTTCCTTGGCCCTCTAGGCTATGTGGTCTACCTTTGTTGTCAGTAAGCATCGACTGATACGCGCTGCGCCTGTACTCCACCTAAGCAACTCTGTGCAACGCGGTGAAAGCTATACACTGTGTCAGCCTATTAGAAAGGGAAAACCGGAAGGGCTCTTTCTTCTATTGTGGGCCTCTGGTCGCCTTGTGCGAGACGGTGACTCAATGAAGGCGTTACGGAAAGGTTATTAGCTCACAACGGGCAAGGCCTCATCATCCTTTCTCTGGAACAGACAGTCCGCTCTCCTCATCTGTTTGGCTGACACGAGGCTTAGCCTTCACTGCACTGTAAGGATGTAGTGATAAGCTTAGAAGCTAGGATGAGTTTGGAAATGTAGGCATAGGTGCGGTTTCCGCGCCGCAAGCGTATCAGAGCAGCTTACAGGAAAGAATTTTTTTTTATGTGTAAACACGGTAATGCTAAAGGAGTCTCGCAAGAGTATAAAAGTGACACGGTGATTAAGAAGATCAAGGAAAGAAGTAAAGACAGGGCCACAGGCCCAATAAATGCGTAAACTTTCAAAGTTACAAGGAACAATTTTATATGAATGCTGACGAGCTCGGGCGTCCTACACATAAGGCGCCCCAGCAAACGACGTTAGCAAAGCCACTAAAAATAAAAAAAAAAAATCAAGGAAACGCTGCAGTATACAAATATCAAACCTAGGGTGCTCGGCCTTCAGACCTCTGGTGACTAACCACCACAGATCTGATAATCGTACCTTGCACCGTGCATTTTATTCTTTTTTTTTATTTAACGTTAGGTGGCACACGCAGTATCGCACCGTACAATATGACGTATGATATGTACCATATCCAAAAGTGCATTTAATTGTAGCGTGTCGTCTGTTGACCAAGCGCCTGGCATTCTTCTTCCGCTGAATGATCGGCAATCTAGTGCCAGTTAGCAACCCGTAAGTCTCCGGCTCATAGGTCATGAACGACTGGTAAAATGTAATGCGTATACCTGATAACCGGCGTCGTCTTATTAGAGTAACGAGTATTCTTCACCGTGTTTTATTTTTATTGTCGTGACCGTGCAGATAGAGACTGTGTTGGTCACGTGCGCTGGGATTGGAAGTTCGCATGTTTCTGATGCAGCGCGCTTTACAAATTTCTTAAAAATGAAACTAATATTAAAGCATAAGTACTGTGACCAGGGTCTGACGCAGCCATCGCGTCACAGTGAGGAGGAGCTTTGAGGAGGTCCTCAGGGTCTTGCCCGCGTGGCACACACGAACACACGAACTGAGGTGAAAATCTGCAAACCGATATCTCAGAACGCAGTTGAGATATCGTGCAGTCGACGAAGGTAGAATATTAGGGAGGGGGAGAGCAGAGGGTGATAAAGTTAGGAAATTCGCAGGCGCAAGTTGGAATCAGCTGTCGAAACGCGGTCACGCGAGAAGAATTCTGCCAAATGGAGTTGCGTAGGATTGCGACAGCCTGCAAGTTTCCAGTGCAAGCATGCCCGCTTACTGCAATAAAAAAAAGTTCATTATTCGATTTTAATTATTTGGCGGCTCACGGGGACAATGATTATCCAACTTTGTGCCCCCTGGCCCCATATAACTTATGCGTACAAGCGGATTTCTCTAACCTCCCAGTGCCTAATTTTAAGAAATACACGAAGCTTAATTTTGATCGCCCTGTATATTGTATAAGACTACGCCACAGTTAAGCGATGCTTTATACTTTTGCTATTTTACATTACTGCTTTTCTTCTCGTTTAGGAAGTCAAATAAATAAATAAATAAATAAATAAATAAATAAATAAATAAATAAATAAATAAATAAATAAATAAATAAATAAATAAATAAATTAATAAATAAATAAATAAATAAATAAATAAATAAGTAAATAAATAAATAAATGAACAGGCTATGGTCCGGCGGACAGCCTGTTTAGTTTCTGAGCCTCGTCTGATGACCGCGATCAAACGTGCGTTCCAGTAGGCCGTCGTTGGCTGCGACGACAGATGCGGATGCCAGCAGAAAGCGGGCTTTCTCGCATAGCCTCTAGGCGAGCAGGTGGAGCGAAAGCAAACGCAAGCTAGTACGAGAAGGCAACAGCGGCGGCACTTAGGCGGTCCTGCTCGACAAGAGGCGGGTGGGAAGTGGGGGGGGGGGGGGGGGGGGGCATCATCCAGCTACAAGCGCGTCGGGTGCCGTCTCCTGTTTCCCAGAGACGACCTACGGGTGGTCCCATCGAATTACGATATCTCCCCTATTGAGCGGATCGACGTGGCCGTTGTTTTTCTTGTGTGGGCGAAGTTGTTGCTATACGTAAACAATGACATCCATTCTTCCATTCATTCGCCGTGCTCATTTATTTATTGAACTGCAATATATCGCGTCGCAAGCCGTGCGCACCACACACACACAAAGAATCATGATCTATGTTGATCATTTGTAAGTTATGACACGTGTTTCTTCTCCTTAACGATCTGAACTTTTCTGCAAATACAAACGTGCATTTCCGGATTCATGGTACTGTTTAGCAAAGACCCTGTGGAGCTCTTTTACCTGAGGGACATAGAATCACCTAGCGCAAGACAGAGGTAATTTGAGATCGCAGGGAGAGGCCTCCGTCCTGGCAGTGGACATTAAAAAAAAAGGGGGGGGGGCTGATGATGAGGATGATGATGGAATAGAACGGCCGAGTTCTGGTTACAGTAGACTGAATATATACGACTGGTAAACATGCTTCTAGAGGTTTGTATCCTTAATGATCTGAAACGACGGAAATCGAACGTGCAGACATCAAAGGTTTCTTCCACCGGGCAAATAGAATACATGCCAAACTTCGACCCCATCGAGAGAGATAAAAAAAAAAGCCCGCCCAAAAATTTTGAAGCTGCTTCCTCTTTATTATTCGGTGATTTTATTTCGCACGACGCATGCACGAAAGAGAATGCGCCTTGAATTGGTCTTCTCGTCTTACAAGCATTACAGGTTTTTTTTTATCGATAGGGCGGCATGCAGTTCTAGCCTCTTTATTTCAAATTTTCTTCTTAACCCACGCTATGTCTCTCAGAAGAATATAGAAACACAGAATGAAGATCCCTTTGCTAGCAGAGCATGGAGGAGTTCTTGAGCAGCACAGGAAGGTACTCGGCAGAGGAGCGCTTCTGAAGACGAACCTGTACACGCGACGCATGCGCTTGGAGCTCGATAAGTAAAAACAGGATAAAAACTTGACTAGGAGAGATAATAATAAAGGCGCGACAATGACAGAGGAACTGAGAGACACTCACAATGTGATACACGTGGAAGTTGCAAGCTGTGGCATGACCCAACGTGATATGCTGTAGAAACTGAAGTTACAAAGGTTTATAAACGTTCTACAGACGTATTTACTTTCAAATGGACATTAGAGCAAAAAAATCACTGCCCAAGCACTCCTTACAGATGATTAACCAGCAAAACTGAAACGTGCCGCCCCGGTGTTAATCACTGGGTTAATCCCGACGGTTTATTAAACGACTGCTTAAGAGGCTGTCGGAATCCTCGGTAAGCAGTTGCCGCTTGCGCTCGGCTGCACGAGCCTGTTCTTGTGTCTGGGCTGCAGCATCAGTACGGTGTAGACGAGCGCGTTCCCGATTCCGTTCGCGGCGTTGCTGATCGAAAGCTGCCTGCTCCTCAGGAGTACGTATTACGCGTGGCCTACCCATTTCGGAGCCGGAGAGAAACTGCTGCACGCGCGCTCGGCTGCGAAGGAGAGCAACAACGTCACTAGTGGCGCAGCCAATCGCGCGCCTCTCTTCTTTTTTCGCGCATGCGCATGAAGTTGCGCCGGAGGAGTTTTAGGCGTACACGCGACAGACGGACGGACGGACGAATTGGGTAGCCACAAACAACTTCACTGTAATTGAGCCAAGATAAATCGATAGATTATTCGTGTAAAAGTATATCATCGTCTTTGGCGTGTCAGTGCATGGAGTTGTGGTGCAGAAAACTGCCACCGAAGGTCTCGCCTGCTGCTCTTCTATTTCGTTCACCCACGCCACAATGGGCGAGTTGATGTAATTCCCACGTGACCTACGTCTGTGCGACTCTCTGAATTAGCCAGTACTGACGTCACAGGGAAGTTACCGTAGTTCACAAGAGGTAGCGCCACTCTGATCTTCCATTTTCGTCATTTTCTCGCTTACAAAATTTCTGTACGCTCTATGGATGACGAACTCATTATTGTAGAAGCTTAACTTTCCACTTGGCTTCACTTAATATTTTCCTTTAGAGTCACTTTAAATATTTCCGTACCATCGTGTGGCGGCTGTCCTATCTACATTTCCTTAAGAGGAAGCTTTAACTCGGGCCCAGCTGCGATGCCGTCTATTCAGATACATATAACATGAAGAAACGCTTTCCTGAGTTAACCACTGGGCGAATTTTAATAAAATTTATTGGTTGTGAGAGAGAAATTTAAATTCTAGTGAATGTATGAAGCAGAATTTCGATTTTATGCCTGAATCTTTAAAGAGTATTTTAAAATTTAGTGTATCCGCAAAAAATAAAACACAGAAACACGAAGTTTACAGATCCATAACTCTGCACCACAAACAGATATCACAGTTCTGTCAACTGCATCCGCTAGAGCATCGAAATTGTAAAATTTTGATGCCTCAATTGGTATCTTATATGAATTTGTCATATTATTTACAAGGGTTTTCTAAAAGTCATATTCACATGAGAACGGTGCATGTACTGCAGAGCGGTGTTTAATGCATCACTTTTATCCTGTTCAGATGTACTATTAAATATAATTTACAGAATTGGGATTGCTGAGTTATCGACTTGTAAACGTGATATATTCGTTTTCTGAAATTTTGTACCTTTCGATAATACTTATAAGAACATTCACGGCCTAAATCGATAATCCAGTTCCAGCAGTCACTATATTTTAACGTTTACTTTTAAATAGAATAAACCTCATCAAAGTTGGTGCAGTGATTGCTGAGAAAAGCAATTTCTCCTTTTCATTCGTAATAATTAGGAACTCCCAGAGATAGAGCTTCCTCTTTAAGTTGCTCTAGAAAAGGAATTTCAAGTTAAGCCAGCAAATTAATGCTCCTGCGATAGCAATACGGCCACTCTAAATGCGAAAGAAGGCTTTGTTAGAGCCAGCAAAAAGGCAAGAATGAAAAACGGCTCGCGACAGCACCGGGAAGTTCTCGCACTATAGCTTGGCGAGACGTCATTCTGTTTCACACACTCTTACAATAAAGGTCGCTGTCCTCACTACCCAGTTGACGCACTATTTATTACCTTGATAAATAAAAAAAATGCGGTTGGTATACGTAGACTTCGTGACATTACAGACTAAACAAGCTGTTTGCTGTTACTAATCGGTTTCAGCTACCAATTCCAACGTAATTAGCATCACTACATGCAAAATTTCTAGCCTATAACGCGTATATCAGACCAGCACTGGCGTACTCCCGAGGTTGTCTGCAGAGTGTATTCCAGAGCTATAATAAGTTGCAGTTTCGCCCGCAGGGGCGAAGCATTGAGAGGTATAGCAAAGTTTAGGCAACCAAACGAAGTATAAAGTACGCAGTTTTATCGGCCATGTAAATTGCCCTAAACATTCGCTAAATGATTAAATTTCCAAATTCCCGCACAGGCAAAAAAGAACACAGTTCATGCACAGTGATGCTCGCACAGGCGAACAAGGACCATGAACACTCGCTGTTACAACACTAGAGTGACTATAAGAGCGCTGGACTTGGGGAGCAAACGCGCCCGGTTGGCGCTCGCTTAAACGCGTGTTCAGCACTTGAAATTACTCGACCTCCAACACTAAGCGTGCGGTAAGACAACGCACGTGAAGCGACCAGCCATGTCTGTTCAGGTGTCAGCCTACCTCTCTAGATAGTTACTATGGTCAGCAGCAGTTTCCCTTCCTTTCCTGTTTTTTTATTAAATGAGTAAGCCTGTCTATGCTTACCGCACGAGAAAATCGGCCATCCGTCCGTCCCGTAAGACGACCGCTTTCGAGACAGCACCCGGAGCAGCGACTGAATTGACCTTCGTGCTGCATCTCGCGTCAGCGCCAACGAAGCCGCAAGAAAGCAGTGCTGACGGAGCCTTCAGCCCACGCCTCACTCTGCCACTTTCGCAGATCGCTTTCAAGATACGGGACCGCGCGTCTATCTTCAACGCTAAGTATAAGCGGCGAAAACACAGAGCGCGAAGCTATCAGCAGTCGCCACTCTTTGTCGGCATCGCAAATCACCTTTCAAGGATTACTACTACGCGGCGGTGCCATACGAAGCCGCCACCTGAGTACGTTTGGTCACGATTCATAACGGTTCGACGCCGATGGATAAGGCGCTAAAGAGCGATAACGGCTGATAATGAGCGGCGTACCTAGCACCGCCACCTGCAGTACATTGCTTGCGTCATCAATGCTCCTTGCGCGGCCGTCTGCACCAGTTCGCGTCGCCACGATGCTGTCGTTTGTACTGGCCGGATCAAGTTTCATAACGTTGATAATGACACCAGGATGCGTGGAGATGAGAAAGTGGCGCAACGCTTACACATACTTATACAATTTCCAGATGAGTTTTTGCGTGAACTTTTTTCTACTACATATTTTAGTTAGCGACCAATTACTGCTGCACCAAACCTCGCCCAGGCTTTGCACCCGCCGCAGATTACGTCAGAGACAGGGCGCGCGGCCCGCGTATGCGCTCATCCACGCTGAAAGTCACGAGCAGTCACGGCCGGGGTAGAAAAGGAGAGGCGCGTGCAAAAACTGAACGCATACAACCGTAAGCAAAGTAGAATAAGTGCTAGCGGTTGCACAATTCACGATGCTTTCTGGAATGACACCTTTCGAGTAGTGTACTACTAACACGTGTCTTAGTTTTAGTTCTACCACTCGCGCTTAAGTTTGCGCGGGTTATACAGGCTATCGCAAAAGTACAGAGGCCAGCGCTGTTGTTGTTGTAGAGTAGTGCCAGCTCTCTGTACATGTTGTAACTAAGGGCGCTGAACTTTTGTAGTAGCGAAGTGTCAGTGAACACAGTGACCACTACTCATTTCACTACTACTACTACTGCTACTACTACTACTACTACTACTACTACTACTACTACTACTACTACTACTACTACTACTACTACACTGCTACTACTGCTGCTGCTACTGTTATACTACTACTACTACTACTACTACTACTACTACTACTACTACTACTACTACTACTACTACTACTACTAACTTTACTACTGCTCACGAGGACAGGAACACGCCGTCAGGGAAGGTGGTGGTCGTCAGGCTTTTAAGACAGAACTGTACATTGTGTCACACCAGAATCCGCGAGGGCCTCGACAGAGACGGGGGGGGGGGATGCTTTTAGCGAACGACGGCAGTCTGCCCCCATCATCTGTCTCCACGGTGGGCAAGCTTTACTCTACACACGGAAGCGCGCGAACGCCAATTTGCTCCCGCACAAATGACTGCTGGTCACGCGAACTGACACTTTTCTTCGGATAGGAAAATCACTCTGCGTGCCCTGTTTGTAGGTCGCCGTAACGACGGGCTGGATACATTGAGCAAAGAGTTTGCTTGCTGCAAGGCGCGAGGAAAGAATTATGAGGTCAGGAGGTCCTTAAGAGGAAGCCCTTTAGCTCGGGGCTCCCGTCTAAATGCGTCGCGCTACCGAGAAATCGTTTATTCTCGACAACCACCGCACCAAATTTGGTAAACCCGCTGTATATAAACAGAAAGGATAAAATCTAATTTGTGTAGGAACCAACTATTTCATTTAGCTCGTCAATTTTTTTAACAAAGTTCTTGAAAATTGCCAAATGAAAAAAAAAAGCGGAAGTGTGGAGTTCACAACTTTCTAAGACTGCAATGGAAAACGATATCGCAATTCTGTAAACTGCACCTAATAAGATGTCTAAAGTACGCAAAATTGATGTACTGCACAATGCTCCGAAGTATACCAACAGTCTGTGAGTACGACTTTTGCAAAACCCGTGTAAGTATTCTGGCAAGTTCTGTTAAGCTGTTAATTCAACATCGAAAATATTCCGGTTTAGGTGCTCTAATGCAGGTATTTTGCAACATCTGTTTTTGTGCAGAGTTACAGATTGGTAAACTTTGTGCTTCTATTTTGTTTTAAGCTTGCCGATTTTCCTCAATTCTTGGAAAAAGATCCAGGCCCTAAATAAAAATTTCACTTATTCAGGTCCCTAGAAGGCAACTTTCCTCTCAAGAGCAACAAATTCTGTTCAAAGAGGTCGGCGGGCTGTCTGATGAAAACATTTCTGCGTTTTTCATGAATTTGAATACGCGGCATTGGAGTTGACATGGACATAAAGCTTCCTCTTAAGAAGAATCTTTACCTCAGGATAAAGAGAGAGGAACGTCTCTCTCTCTCTAATATGAATGCGTGGACACGGAAAGAATTCATTGTCCGGTATCCGCTGCACAGTATTTGATCAGATTTGTTGTACTTAACAGAAAATGTTGAAACGTATGGGCTGTATGGGAGCAGATATTCAATTTATACAACCAATAAAAAATTCTTGGTAATTGCGAAATTGCTAAACATTCTCAGCAATATAAAGCGTCTAACAGTTTGGTGCACTGCATATGGTAAAACGTCCAACACGGTAAAAATTGGTATCTTATATACACCAATATGTTTTGCACCATTCTTCAAAAAACTAGGACTTACAGAGCCATCGTAAATACTGTAACAATTTCACGTAAAGCGTAAACTGATGTATCACACTTTTTCTCATTTTAGGTGCTCCAATGGATGCAATTTACAGCACATCCGTTTGTGGTGCATCGTTACATATCAGTCAACCTTGCACTTAAGTTTTTGTGAAAGCTGAAGATTTACGGCAATTTTCGTACAAACAAAAAAGAAGAGAAAAGAACTTTGAAGCTCCAAATCAAAGTTACGCATTCCAGAATTCAGATTTCTCCCCTGAATGCAACAAATTATATTAGAATTGGCATTGCGGTTCTCGAACGAGAGAATTTCGGCGCTTCACGTGTACCTGAACAGGGGAGACGGATTTGGCCCCGAACTTCCTTTTGAACTTCCTTTTGAACGCTTTTTCTAACTAATCATAGAATGACGTCGCTATTAAATTACGTCGCCTCCCGAATCTCCTGCTTAAAAATTTTTTTCGAGTCCTTCAAGCGCATGTGAAGTTGGACGTAGTTATCGGATCGATCGCCGGCTTTTTTGTCTCCACCGGCGCGCTGTAGGCTACACAGGGGAGACGGCAAGCGTGTGCCATGGAGGAATGCTCCGCTGACCCCGCCCAAAGGTTGAACGCGAGATAACGCGAGATTAACGCGAGATTAACGAGAGATTAACGCGAGGCAGATCACGGCAGCACCCCGTGGACGACATGGCATCTAAGCGAAGAATTTAATATCGGATGCCGCGTGCAGCAGATGCAGCACGTGCACCTGTCGTGTTTATACAGGCAGCGCGAAATATAACATAGATATTTTTTTTTTTTTACTTTCAGAGATCGCATACGTATATCTGTCTTTTTTGTCATTTATTTAACTCAAATGACCAATCGTTGCATTACTGAGAATGTTCTCGGTGATCACGAGATCAACCAACAACTGTGGTACAACAGCTGTTGCGGGTCAAGCTCCTAGCGATCTCGCTGCGCGACGAGATGGCAGAAGCGAGAGCGAGCGATTTTTTTTTCACTGCTTTTCAGGTGACATTCTAAATTCCCTGCTTCACACAGTGCGACAATATTTGGCTCACACGTTCACGGGAGCCTCATTAACAGATCGGCAAAGCTTTATTACCATGTTTAAAGAGTGTTTTATGGCCCCCTTATACTGTAGAATTTGTCCAGTCTCCTGCCCGACCCACGTTGAGGGGAATGGGATCGAAAGGAAAATGCGAAAGGTAGGGAGTTCAGGCAAAGTACGTTTAATAGACAATCCCCCAGAGGTTGTATGGGCCACTAACGTCTAGGCTCTACATCTACATCCACATATATAGATGCGTGCAGCATTCCAGGTCTTCTTATGAGGCACGCCAGCGCCTCATAAAGGGGAGGGTGGATCAGTATCAGCCAAGAGAAACGCAAGCTTCAAAGTTCTCCCACAGGGCAAGTGCTGTCCCCAAGGTGCTTTTCAGAGCAGGTCGCTGACCCCTGCCACAGTTATCTCGGAGGCTCAGCAACCCGGCTGATCCTGGAGATAGCAACAGCTTGCATTACGATTAAATTATAAACCAGTTTGAATTCAGGGGTTCTAGTACGTTCCAGAACCACATGAGCTGATTATGAAACACGCCGTAGTGAGGTGAACTCCGGGTTCATTTTGATCACCTGAGGTTCTCTGATGTGTAACCAATTCACCGGCACGCGAGCGTTGTTACATTCAGCCCGCCGTGGGAATGCGGCCTACGAGGCTGGGACCGAACCCGCTACCTCGAGCTCAGCGGCGCAGTGCCAAGGCGACTGGGCTACCGCGCTCAGTGAAATGACACAGCTGTTACTTTTATTTTGTGTGTGTGCCGTTCTTCTCTTTGCATTCGCGCAGTAATTCCTAAAGAAACAGTAGTATTTGGATACCTATATTTCTCTTCATTCTGATTAATGGCAAAGCATTCTGTCTCTGACAGTGCAAGGCTCTGGTAGTGCGAGCACAAAAAAGTAACGAGAAGCTAAAGAAGGAAATGAATATAAAGTACTAATATCGAAAAAGAACCAAGAAATATGCATATAGTGAACGTAGGAAAGTAAACGGAAATAAAATGAGAATTGAGAAATAAAAGAGCGAGCCAGCCTGCTTCTCTGAAAACCGTTGCCGGTTGTTCTTTTTCTTCTTTATTGCTCTTTTGGGCCTACATTTCAGTTATATCTCAGCCGAAACGACCGTCACTGCAGATGGCAGAGGGAAAAGTGCAACGATGGGGGTTGGGCGGGGAGAACCCAGGGGTCTTTGCAAGTGCTGCTTCTGCTGCGGTAAGCGTCGTCTGCTGAATTATGGGTCTTCGACGCCATGTACGAAACTGCAGCGGTGGGGAGAATGGTGGCCATAATCTTGCTTCCCCTCGTCTGCAGCAGACGACACACAAATACTTGCAGACGTGAGGCGATCCCCGTCAAGCGAGGTTTTCTTATCGCGTTACATTTGGGGTCGCTGCGGCCACGATCCTCTAAAAGACCCGTTCACTCTGTTCTCTGCATACCCTCGTCAAGTGCATACAGCCTTGCCTTTTGTGCTACGCTGGAGGATAAGACACGAAAAAAAGCATGACCCGACAAAAGGGACGTCTCGAGTATTGTACGTGAGTGACTTGAGAACAATGAATTGTTATCGTCTCTGGCTCGTGGGCTGAGATGACCGTTTTCACAGCGCCGCTTTGATCTGAATGGTTCCCTTCCGGGAACCTCTGTACCTGTCGTGGCTGAAAAAGGAAGATCTGGTTTCCGAGAATCTGCATCCCATAGGTTATTTTTCAGCGAACAATTGCATTGTACGTAGGAAATGAATGGAAGGTATACGAGAGATATTAAGTGGCAGCTGTGCTTATTAATTTCGCGTAAGGGATACAATATCAAAAAGTGAAAGGTCGTAGATCCCTGGGGTAGTTCTACGAAGCAGTACGGCAAATCCAGTTTAAAGCCTTTAGCGGCCGTCCTAGTTATAACGTCCAGCCGTGCTCTGCAACAGCCTTAGTGGAAGTGAATCGCTGTACATCCGTTGCTGCCGCCAGCGCTCGCCGGATTTGGTTGCGCGTAGATAAACCTGCTGCAGTTTCTGAAAAGAGATATTGACTCAGCAACCACAAGGTCAACGACTGGCATGAGCAGCTTCACCGTAAGTAACCCAATCACATCACCCCGAGACGTTAGTCCCATGACCTGGCACCCCAGTCATACAGCCGAACGAATGTTTACACGACCAATGATCGAGATTGGCCTTCACTGGAAACACCACTATGCCCTGGCATTCACGATACGCATTTGCGCAATGATACGTGCATTGTGTCATACTGAAGAGAAAACGAAACGGTGTCCTCATCGCAGAAGTGCTCGCGAAAGCGCTAAAAGCCACTGGGACAATCGAAAGATCCTATTGCTCCACCCAGCAGGAAGCCGCATTGCCGACAAGGCTCGTGCTTCGACACGCATATGCACTTGGGGTTCGGGCCGCAGGCCGCATTGCACAGGAACTCGTATCCTCCTGTTCTGGCACCACAAATCTAATTATGAGAAGGTATCACCGCAGCAGTCAGCGTAGTGTTGGAGGATAACGCGACAAGCTGAGTCCTTCGCCTGGAACGAGTTGAGCGTTGCCATTGTTGAGTACGGTGGCTATCGCGCCACAGCGCTTTGCCAGCGGCACTTGGTGGTGTTGTTTGTTTATTAGAAAGTTCTAGCGTACCGCGCGTAAATCTTTTTTCGTAGGCTGTAAACTAGCGCGTCCAAAATTTGTATTCGCAGAACGTCCGGAACTTTGTGGGTTACGCTCAAACCTTATTGTAGGACCTTTTTTTCCTATTAAATGTATTTAAGGAGACGTTGGTACCTATGTGTGGCGCTGGCTACTCCTCTTCTGTTACGTGGTAGTTATCGTCAGAATGTTCTTACAATCGCAAAACTAGACTAATAAACACATGAACGAACATTCCCGTACTAAGCCGCAGTACTGCAACATAAATAAATGTTCGCGCAGCAGAGAAGTCCACACAGCGTAAATACTCGCAAAACCGAAGTGTTCACACGCAACACATAAGTTCACACGCTGTATATGTTCGCAAAACCAAGATGTTCACACAGCAGATGCCGGGCATTTGCGAATTAGCTCCCTCTTGAATGCCGTACTCTAAATACAACAAATACAAATGCTACATGAACACGAAGACACAATGAACGTGTAGATAAGGGTGCCCGTTAATAATAACAATCTGATCAATAAATTTTGTATGTCTTCGCACAAATTTTGGAGGAATAAAAAATGTCACAAAAATACTGAGGTACGCGCCCAGCGATGCTTTCTCCTCCTTCGTCCCATTCCCCGTAGAGAAGCATGAACGTGAATATATGCTGGCTAATAACTCTGCTTTTCCTGACGATGCCAAAACTGACAAAAGACGCCCCCAACCGTTGCCCCGAAAGTACTTTCATTTCTACGTACTAGATGGCGTCACATTATTCGACGTTGGATATTCGTTTACCATGCGGAATGCTTTACCAAAGATCTCATCGCGAATATGCGTATAACGTAGTCGTAGCTGATTTGCTTGCATCCATCCTAATAGCCGAAGCCCTGTAAGAAATCTACCGAGTCTTTCTTTCATGGCCTCCATTTCTCTAAGTGAGCTTTTACATGGGGTCACGTTTGCTTTGTTTTTACGAGCGATAAGAGCTTGCGTAAGCTGAGAAGTACGCGTTTGCGGGAAGAGTCCCGAAACCCCTCTGCTCGAGCCTTCAGGGTCACATGAGAAGGAACCTTTTGTATGAATGAAGTTTGACCTTCAGTTCATATGTGCATTCCGTAGATTTCTTTTTTTTTCGTGTTCATTCTCCCTTCGTTTAATGACAACCGAAATGAGGACATCCGTTTACTCATACCTCTCTATCTTCGAAGGGCAGGAGTGGGAAGCTCGGCGGAAGAGAAACAAATTTGTAATTATATGTTGCCACTACTCGGAATATCCGATTATTCGCCCGACAGGGGAGAAAAAGAAAGGCGCTCTTCATCTTGCTAAGAGACTTCCGCGGAAGTTCGCTACACAAACCGTCGATTGGGGCCCAGCGGAGTCGGTACTCGGTCCGCTCGATCTCTAGCGCGCAAGCATCGAACGGTGGGTTGAGCGTGAATTCTTAATGCCTTCAACTTCATGCCCCTTCCCCCTCTCCTCATCACAAAGATCGGGCTTCGAACACTCCCCCCTGCGTGATTTATTGCACACGATCTCTTTCTCTGGTACAGTATGCTTCTAAACTATTGTTTCCGGCGAACCTGCTATGCGGGTTTCGTTCCTCACTCTTTGTCATTCAGTATCACTTTTTTTTTCTTTCCTTACAGACCAAAGCATGGGGTGGAGACGACGTGTTGAGCAACTCGAGTTTTTCGAACGTTTGAACGAGTTCGGAGTTTGATGTACACTCGCTGCTGAGCCTAGTCGATAATAATTCTCCTTCGGAGCAGAGAGATCTTTGCTGTATTGTTGCTGCGATGGAGAACATGCTCGGGTGTTTCAACACGCAGTTTTTAGATACACATGTTCAGGTGCTTGACGCTGAGAGGGGTCTCTAGCTCGGGGAAAACTCTTGACACAACCTTCTTAGCCGTCCTGCTCAGTTATGTACTCATTACTGCAAGTACGTCAATACTGACGGCTGCCGCATGGCATCGCTATTAAGCAAAAAAGAATGCCGTTTCGATTTTGTGGAGTTTACTCTAACAACGGTCATGCAGCAAATAATCTTCGATTTGTTGAACTCGATAAATCACATCATAATCTCTTCAGCGTTTGCTTAAGAAGAAGCTTTGGCTCAGGACCAAGTTAGATATTGCTCTACATGAAATACACAGAAATGCTTTTATGAAAAAAAAAAAAAAAAACATGCAACAGACCAACCTAAATGAAAATTGTTGTATTTGAGAGACAGAGTTGAATTCTAGTGTCTCTACGAAGCAGAATACTGATTTATGGTTTGCAATGCCTGACTAATATTGCTGAAAACTAGTAGGCTGAAAAAAATTGAAGCACGACAAATCCGTGAGTATGCACCAAAAATGGGAATCGCCAGTTATGTAAACTTCATCTGTTAAGCATCTCAAGCGGACGACTTTAATTTATGAATGTCTCCTATTAGAATACCTGGGAATGGAGAAGTTGTTTTTGTCGGCAACTACTGCACCGAATCTGATGAGGCCTGCCGCATTTGAAAAAGAGACTAATTACTGTAGGAAGCAGATCTTTTACTAATTGCACCTACTTGTTATAGAAAATTGGTGCAAATTTCAAAACCTAAAGAAAATCCCGAACAAACCCATGTATCAAGTTTGTAATTCTGTAACTCCGCAATAAAAAAAAATGACATCACAATTCTGTAAGCCACACCTAATAATGCATCTAAAGTGTACAGAACTAATGTTATCATGCACCACCCTGCAATTGACCACTGACTTGTTAGGACTTTTGAAAAGCTCTTCAAAACATTGCAAGGATTTCCACATGTTTAGTGCATTAATCAATCATGCGCACATACCGTAATGATTCGTGGTTTTTGTCCATTTTTGATAAGTTTTCCTCCCCCGGCAGGATTCCACAATATACTTCCAGCGTTCAGTGTCCCTGTGCTTTGAATTATCGATTACCTCAGTGTTATTACGTAATCTGCTAGCCTCCTGGTTAGCACAGATGGTAGAGGGAGTGCCCCATCTGGTTATATGGCCGCACCAGTACAAATATTGCGATGCGTTTTGTAGTGATAGCAATTACACTCTAAGAAAATTTTGCACGCTTTGAGTCGTATCTTGCCACACAAGAATAAACGTCATTTGTCATGTCCGCATTTCCTTTCTTTAACGTTGCGAGCCCGGTACTTCCCAGTAACGAACGGCATGCGCGTTATCAGCATGACATAGCATTGCCGACAGGAAAGTGGCGGGCGCGGCGTTTTCAAGAGAGGAAACGCAAGTAAAGCAGATGACGATTATTGTTGTGTGGCAGATATACAGCCCAAAGGGTGTAACCTTTTTTTAGGGTGTATGAGGAAACCCCAGGCGAATTTTAGCCATCGTCGTGATCTTCCGTATAAAGGTCGAACGCGATAAGAATCAGCGGCCCGGTGTGCCGTAGGTTGGGGTTGCGAACGCAAGCGCATAGGAGGCAGAGCAGTGAAGAATGGAGGCTTGATGAGTGCCGTCATACAGCGCAGGCCGGTGATGGAGGTTCCGTGATTGAGCGCGCGTCTCCTCCTCCAAGTAAGTCCGTGGCTGCACGCGGCTGTCCGCGCGTCTGAGCACATACGCAACATGCCCGGCTCCACGCCCCATATATTGGAGCTAATCGGCGATGGGTGCGAAGGCTAAGCGTGCGACCAGATGGCTGTTGGCGTCGTGTGCGTTGTGATCTCGCGCGCCTTTTCGGAGGTGGCGCAAAAGCAACTTTCAGAGAAGCGTTCAAATAAGAGGCAGCACGAAGCGCTCGCAAGCGGCTTACGGTGCTCTTCATATAACGGTGTTGTTACGCCAGGTAGTATTGTTTTATTTTGAGGGAAAACGTGGTGCCGGTGGACGCATTATCTGCGTGATCGAACAATAACTGGTGACATTGAACGTACACATATAATGTCCGTTCATAACTACCCCTAGCGCATGAAATAGCGCGCGCCACTCAGTGATTTGTTAGATTTTACTCATTGCTTTTATGTCTTTGGGCTGCCGAATCCTTAGGCCAATGGGTGCCACCGGATGCTCCGGCTTCTGTGGGACGCAACATTGAGCGACATTGAGCGTATTGGTATTCTGTTATGCGCAAGGAAACAATAAATCACGATATAAAAAGCTCCGCAATGTCTGCTTACAGACCTAAATATATTCGGATAAGTATCGTATTTCTCTGTACATACATCTTTTGATTCTTCCTTTGACAAATGTCCTCAAAATTCGCCTTGGACACCATGACGTCACTGCGTCGATGTCCACAGTGCGTAACCGCCTGACCATGCGTTTGCATTTCAGCATAGCTTGTGAGCTACGCACTGCTTAAACGTAAACATCGCATGAGATCAAGGTTGAGACCTGTGCGGTGAGATCGCACGTTGTTTAGGATGAAAATAACGGTTCGCACCACATTTGGGTGTGTGCCATTGGCGTTTCTGCTTCAGTAAAAATACAGTGAGTTCGCTGGATCCTAATATTTTTTTTATTTCCTCATGCAACTGCTCGCCGAATGAGACCGCACACTGAATTGCAGCCTGTTCTTCAGTGGCGCCTCCCTCGGAATCGCAATGTTCATCCGTAGATGAATGACGACGCTATCGCCGCATGCTATGTCTTGTGCTGCAGGACAGCAAATCTGCGGAATCTGTGGTGCAAAATAGGGAAGGACGGCTGCAGTATAGCTGTGTGGTAAAGGGCCAAAGAATCTGTTGAAAAGACATAATTTCTGGATCGGCAACTTTTTTTTGAGGTTTGATGGTTTGTTAGCACGAACCATGGGTAACCATGGGTGATAAAGGCAGCAGAAAGGTAATAGTAACGAGCCGGGGGGACACCAATCGCCCACCACTTTAAAAAGGGAATACTCGAAAAAATTCATTAATCCACCCATCCACCCGTCCATCCATCCATCCATCCATCCATCCATCCATCCATCCATCCATCCATCCATCCATCCATCCATCCATCCATCCATCCATCCATCCATCCATCCATCCATCAATCAATCAATCAATCCCTCCATCCATCCATCCATCCATCCATCCATCCATCCATCCATCCATCCATCCATCCATCCACCAAGGAGTTTAGGAATGGATTTGAACCGAAAGGTCATTCGCGACTATGGGGATTTGTAGCTCACTTGTTGTGTGTCTTAATCCGCCGTTTCCCTTTTCATTTGTAGCCAGTACATCGCTCGCCCCCGTTTCCTTAAACTTCAGGGAGTGGGCGGAAAGACGCGCGCCGAAACTCTCCACACCGCGGTGGGGACGAGGCACGCGCGCGCCGTAAGTAAAGGCTCACCGCCCAAAGACCTACCGAACGCGTAACGGGAGAAACGCGAGGCGTCTTGGGGCGATCCAATTACAGGGAGAGCGCGCGTCGCTAATCCAGTTTGGCCCCGGACGCGGTTTCCCTGAAGACCGTTTCGGGGTCCGATAGTGCGCACGTGGTGGCGCACGAGCGTCCGATGCGCTGCAAGTATGCCGTGCCTGGCGCTTAGTATCTTGCTTGTTTGCCTGCTTTCTTTCTTTCCCCTTTCCTTCTTTCCTTTATTTCTTATTTCTTTGTTTTCCTCATTTCCTTTCTTTCCTCATTCCCTTCTTTCGTTATTTTCTCTCCGCTTTCCTTCTTTCTTCCCTCTTTTATTTATTTCCTCCTTTCTTTCTATTTTCCTCCTTCCACTTTCTTTCCTCCTTTTCTTCCTTCTAGCTATCTTTACTCCTTCTCTCCTATTTCCTTCTTTCCATCATTTATTTTTACCTCCTTGCCCTCTTTCTTCCTTCCTTTCTGTCCCCTTTGCCTTTTTATTTCTTTCCTCCTTTCCTCAATTCCTTATTTATTTCCTCCTTTCCTTATTTTCTTCCTTATTTCAATTTCTTTCCTATTTCCTTCGTTCCATCTTTATTTCCCCATTTCCATCTTCCTTTCTTTCTTTCTTCGCTACCTTCTTTCTTTATTTCCTCCTATCTTTTCCTCATTTTCTTTTTTCCTTTCTTTCATCATTTCCTACTTCCTTTCCTACTTTCTCTCTTTCTTTCGTCCTCTCTTTCTTTCCTCCTTTCATTCCTTCCCACTTTCTTTCCACCTTTCCCCTGTCTTCCTTGCTGCCTTTCCTTCCTTCTTCCTTTCGTGTCTCCCCATTTTCTTCTTTCTTTCTTTC